>NC_080841.1:39281281-39583671 GCF_030435755.1 Ochotona princeps
ATAATAGCAACATTAATCCTGTCAGTTGACAGACAATAACACAAAAGGGGATCTGCAAAGCATCTTAATCCAAGCAATTGATATAAAAATATTGGGCAAACTACTAACAAAATGATTTCAAAAGAATCCTAAAATAATAATCAGCTTTCATTTTCATTGGTATAACGAATCCAGTCACTTCAAGGATCCTCTAGTTCACAGCAAAGCAAAAATGGAGCCCACCTAAAACATACAGGAGCACGCCAAAAACACTTGTGGGAAAATGGAATTTAAAATGGGCCCAGTGCGGTAGCCTAGTTGCTAAAGTCCTCACCATACGGAATCCCGTATGGGCGCCGGAAGTCTGTCACAGCCACTAGGGGAGTGAATCACTGGACAGAAGAACTTTCTCTGTCTCTCCTTTTGCCTTTCCAATAAAAATAATCTATCAATTTTTTAAAGGCACACTTATTTTGGTGGGAAAAAAATTTTTAAACCATGTATGTGAGAGATCTATTTTTCTTAAAAGATTTATTTTTTATTGCAAAGTCAGATATATAGAGAAGAAGAGAGACAGAGAGGAAGATCCTCTGTCCACTGGTTTATTCCCCAAGTGGCTACAATGGCCAGAGCTGAGCCGATCTGAAGCCAGGAGCCAGGAGCTTCTTCTTGATCTTGCGTGCGGGTGCAGGGTCCCAAGGCTTTGGAACTGCTTTCCCAGGCCACAGGGAGGAAATTGGATGAGAAGCGGGGGCTGCTGAGATTAGAACCAGTGCCCATATGGGATACCTACGTGTTCAAGGCGAGGTCTTTAGCCAGTAGGCCATGGCACTGGGCCCGAGAGATCTTTAAGAAGTTCATTGAGAATGTGTATTATGAAAAAAGCTATGCATGGAGTTCATATTTTGCATACCAAAATGAGTTTATCTTTTTTTCATGAACTGTTTGCAACACCATTGTGGTGATGGTGGTTTTTTTGTTTGTTTGTTTTTAAGATTTGTTTGCTTTTATTGGAAAGGGAGATTATCAGAGAAGGAGAGACAGAGAAAAAGCTTCCATCCCCTGGCTGGGCACCGGCGCCCACGTGGGATCCCAGCACATACCAGGCGGGGATTTAGCTACTGGGCCACTACACCAGACCCCTTTGATTTTGTTTCTAACTGCCTTGTTGAGCCTTCAAGAAATAAGGGACCTATTGAAGATAGGAAAGGTCACAGTGAACTTGGAAGTGACAACACTGGGCATTCACAAAAGGCTGAATGGCCTGGAGGGGGTTGTGCAGCAGATGTCATGAGCCGCTATGGGAAGACTAAAGAACAACCCAGCAGAAGCGGGGTTCCTGCTCTTACCTGGAGCTTACCTTCCAGGAGGAAAGATGGGGAGTAAAACATACAGATGTGGGATCTAGCACGGTAGCCTAGTGGCTAAGGGCCTGGCTCATATGGATGCCAGTTTGTATCCCAGCTGCTCCACTTCCCATCCAGCTCCCTGCCTGTGGCTTTGGAAAACAGTAGAGCATCCCAAAGCCTGGGATCCTGCACCCGTGCAGGAGACCCGGAAGATGCTTCTAAGGAGTTTTTCCCAATGCCTACATGCTGCAGAGTGCTTCCTATGCTCCGCTAATAGTTGGATGGTTTCTGGATGCAGAGTTAGGTGATTCACTTAGAGCTGATTCTGTTCTGTCTGTGCGACTGAGGCCTGTACGACCATCCTCGCAGTCTACACTGGGAAGCTGCGCAGGGAGCAGTGTTCGGTTACACAGCAGGATGACTACAGCTAACAGTCACAGTCCGTGTTGTGTATCATACACATAAATATGTATTTAAACCCGGTGCTTAGATTTTCCTTTGCAGTTGAATAAGCCAGTGACTTTAACCAATGTCACCCAACCAGCAAGTGGCAATGCGCAGATTCCAGTTCAGATTTGTCACATTCTGCTCTGCTTTTATTTCTTGTTTTTTTTTTTTCCCTTTGCATGTAGTGGAGTTTCACCTTGAGGACAGTTTCACATAATGGTTGTACTTTTTCTTTGCAGAAACCAGAGCAAGACGGCCAGAGAAGCACTCGCCAGAGCTGGGCAGCACCCAGCTGCTGCCTTGGGACAGTGAGCGCATGGCTGCCCTCATGGTGAGGGGGCCGTAGGGTCTCACGGGGCTGGCACAGAAGTTGCCTCCCTCCCCTCCACTGCTCTGCTTGGCTGCCTTGCCCCTTGCTCTGTACTTCCCAGGAGTCCCAGAGGCGGTGTGGGGAAAGGCGGGTCTTTCTCTCTTTGTCCTCCAGCCACGTGCCCTCTTTGAGACCCATGAGTGACGCACAAAGGGGCACTGGTTTAAGTCTGGCTTCTCTACTTCCTGTCCAGCTTGCTAATCAGCCTGGGAAAGCTATGGAAGATGAGCCGAGTATTGAGCTTTCCACCCATGTGGGAGACTCAGAGGAAGCTCCCGGTTCCAATGGGGGATGCCAATCCACAACTAGAGGCATTACCCGCTACGCCACAGCACCAACCCTGAATTGTGTCAGTTTCAGCACCCTCCAGATGTGCTATTTAATTGCCTCTTGGCTCGTCATCCACTGGCTTGCAGCAGCACTGCTGGATTTCTGATAGCCCCCAGTGAGGAAGACAAAGGGAGGACTAATCCACCTGCTAGACCCACTCCTCTGGTGCAGAACTTGAGTAGGGCTGAGGGGCAGGAAAGCCCAGCTTGATGCTCTGCTAACTAGCAGCACTCCCCATCACACGGCTGGCCAGAGTTCAGGATGGAAGCCACATACCACAGAACAAAGAAAGGAAGGGAAAAAGGAAGGGAAGGAGAGAGGGACAACAGCGCATCGCAGCACCGCACGTGGTGAGTGAGGTCACTGTGGCAGGGCCACATCTCTCTTTACCCCTCCTTGAAAGGAAGCTCCTGCCCCCGCAGTGACTTCGTAATAATTTAAATTCCCGTGTCTAAGGCAGGACCCATGTGCCGCAGTACTTACCCAATAGGCAAGAAAATCGAAACCTCACAGTATGTTTTAAAGCTGGGCGCACGTGCCCATGTGGAGCGGCCTCACCCCCAGCAGCCGCGGGTGGCCCTCGTCCCAGCCTCCTGAGGGCGCCCCGCGCCCCCTCAAGGACACCAGGATTATTGGGTGGGCCTTCCCGCGGCACTTTGGGGAGGCTACTAAGATGAACGTGGCCACTGACGAGGTGCTGACAGACTCTACAGTTACAGTCCTTTCTCCAAAACACAGGGGTTTGTGTGTGACGGCGGCGAATGAGCAATTCTGTAATGTCCCACCAGAGGGCGCCAGATTACTACTTTAGTACCATGCCCAGTCCCTGTGGCCTTCCTGTTTGAGAAACGCCTGGACAAGTCAAGCAATGGAGCTGCACCAGTCCTGCAGAAGTAATCATGGCACATTCTGTACTTTATTTTTTAAATATTATTTTATTTAAGTGAGAGAGAGAGAGAGAGAGAGAGAGCGAGCGAGCACAGCCAGGAGCCTGGAATGCCATGTGGCTCTCCCATGTGGGTGCAGGGCCCAAGCACTTGGTTCATCTTTCACTGCTTTCCCAGGCATGTTAGCAGGGAGCTGGATGGAAATTGGGGCCAGTGGGACATGGACAGCTCTCTGAAATGGAATGCCAGCATTGCAAGGGGGAGGGTGGGAGATGTACTTGTGGTTATAAACAACTTACTGCCTGAGCTGAACACGTTGGCTGAGTTTTCAGTGAACAGCTGTCTTAAAGGAGACTTGACATGAATGTTCCCACCCACACCGCAGGCCAGTAGCTTGGGCTCAAGGCTGCCTGCTTCCCACTGCTATACCACCCTCAGACAGCCACCCATCCACCCACCCAGCCACCCATCCATCCACCCAGCCACCCATCCACCCACCAGCCATCCAGATCACAGCTGCCATGATAGCACTGGCTGTGGTCAGATGTTCTGTCAGGAACCATGGCTAGCATGGTGTCTGGATTTCAGCCATGTTCCTCACATGTCACCCATTTCATGTTTCCACCTAGAAAACCTCGGGCCCAGGGGTGTCCCTCTTCCAAGCTGCCACGCGCTCTGGCTCCGGTTTTGACTCCAGTGCTATTGTGTATTTCCAACCCGACTTCCTCATCAAACCATCAGCTTCTAGAGGAAGGGGTTCCAAACAAGAAAATGAGGCTGAAATTCCATTTCATTAGGAGGCCGATGTTGTGGTGTTGTGGGTTAAACCACCACCTTGACACTGGCATCCCATATGGATGCTGGTTCAATGCCCAGCTCCCCACTTCCCATGCAGCTCCCTGCTGATACTCCTAGGAAAGCAGTGGGAGATGGCTGACATACCTGGGCCCCTGCACCCACGTGGGAGACCCAGGTAATGCTCCTGGCTTCTGCTTGGCCCAGCCCTTGCCACTGTTCCCTTCTGGGGAGGGAGCCAGCAGATGGAAGATTGATCTCCACAGTATGACTCTGTCTCTTTCTTTCTCCCTGTAACTCTGCCTTTCACATAAATAAATAAATCTTTTTTTTAAAGCAGCAGAATCTTCATTGAGAGAGAGCACACCTGAAGTAATTGGAAATGTGAAACCAGATACAAATCCCAGCAGGGTAATGGCCGGGTGCTTTCACCAGGTGGGAGGGGAGATCTCAGTGAGGCACAGCTGTAAACAGAGGGGTTGTAACAAGGGTCTGAACACCCCATCTCCAGAGGGACTCAGAAAGAGGGGTGAGGACTGCCCCCTACAGGCAGAGCTGCTCCTGGGCGCACGTGGGACAGCCAATGCCCCACCCAAACAAAAGGGAGTGAGAATAAGAAAGAGTTAAGTGCCTTGGCTGTCCCAACCCGCTGTCCTTCTCATCCTCACTGGGACCTCAGTGGGACCAGGCAGCACCTCAGCCCCCAGAAAGTGTTAAATCTACTCGGGAAAGGGTGTGATGACTTCTTGCTTCTATTCACCAGGCCGTCACATGCCCAGATGTGCTCAGCGTGGCTTGGCCAGAGCTGAGCAGGCACAGTTGAAGGAGAGCTCGTGCCGAGCAGAAAGCATTGGCTGGGAAAGAGGGGATGCTGACTGTTGCTCCCAGCCTTCTGTGTTGGGTCACGAATGCAGGATGGTTCAGTGCAGGACACAGACTGTGCCTCTGTTTTCCTCACGTCACAGTAGTTAAGCAGGATCTGCTTTTGCAGAGAAAGGACGACGCAGATAAAGCACGTAGGCCACAGACCAGGCGTTTTCAAGTCCAGTGTCCACTCATGACCTGCGTGATTTCTAGTGTCTCAATCTCAGCACCGGGTCATCAGGTTCTGTCAGCCCCTCCTTTGCTTAGGGCAGCACCTTGGCACATCTTGCCTCCAGAGAGGTAGGAGGGAAAAATGCATTGTGAGGTTGCACTCGGGGTGTTGTGTCTCAGGAGTGAGTTAAGCAGGTGCCTGACAGCGCCTGGAAGGATGTCACCTCCAACTAAATCCTTCACAGGGGCTGTCGTCGTCCTTTGCGCCCTGCCTCTCTATGAGAAAGTTGGGAGAGAGCAAGGAGGAAGAGACAGGCCTTTCATCCCCAGAAATTCAGCCTTCCAGACCTCCCCGCTTCCTCTCGGAGCTTCCCCCATCCCCTGTCATCTCATGGCACCGCCCTCAGCCACTATAGATGTCTGTACCCCAAACTTGGCCTCCCCGATGTCAGCAGCATGTGCATCTGCTAGGTTCCATCACCAAGGGAAATCGAGGGTGAAGATAAAATCGAGTTTGCTAACCAGCTGACTTAAATTCGGGAAGATGTCCTCGGTGATGCCAGGGGCCCTAAGAACCCACAGGGTTTCTAACAGTGGAAGAGGAAGGCATATGGGGCTGTGGTTCATGACAACCTAGTCAGAGGGTGCAGAGTAGCTAGCTATGGAGAAAGGGGACCTGTGTTTAGCCTGTTCCTGCTGCTGTAACTCAGATACATACCTTAGGAATGCTGCTCAGGCCACAGTGAGTCTTCAAGCATTTCACAGGTGCACACGGAATAAACTTCCTATGTGTCGGGAGCGCACAGACCGCTCCTACATGAGAGACCAGTTCACTTTTATCATACACTGGGAACCACAACATTTGCCGTATTTCCTCATTGCACTGAATGTCAGAAAGGTTAAAACCAAAGCTTAGAACATCTTTAGCAAGTGTGCAGAACTGAAGCTCCATTACATCCTATTTTTTCTTTCAGCCCAAATATTCTCTTATACTTATTTTTTATAAGTATACATGTTTGCACAATCACTTGATATCTATTTTGAGGAAATGATCTAAAGGTAAGTGTTAACCACTGGCTATGATGTTGCAATAGAAAAGAGAGCTTAAATATCGGTTCTTGGCCTTTGGCTTATGCATCAGCTCAAGGGAAATGTCCCCAACAATTGACACGCAGGACTCTTCATCACTGGGTTTCACCCAGTTCTGAATTCCCACAGAGATTAATTCATTCAGACCACACATGCATATCCAAGATCACTCCGTTTCAGTACCCACTTCTCTCGAGACGGAACAACCCTGTAGTAACCCCAGAAAGAGTGAAGAACCTTTAAGGGAGTGGAATGAACAACTCTTGCCTTTGATGTATTTGCTCTTTGTCCAGAGCACAACAGTGTTGAAGGCAAATGGTGAAAGGGAGGTTAGAAAGAATTCAGATCTCCAGAAGACACGGTGAGACTATTATTTGGTAAGCGGTTCCCATGTTGAGATTTAATAAATTAGTTGCAAGGGATTGAGACAAAACACCCATTGCACCAACAAAAACTGGACACTGGAAGTGAAAGGTACGTTTCCTTCCTGTGTCATTCCCCAGGTGCCTGTACCTGCACCAGGAAACAAGCGCCCACCTGGACCAGGAGGTCTTAGGGAATGATCAGATTCCCTTTAGGAGATCCATAGCCCATAGGTTGGGACAGGCACAGCTCTGGCCTTCAGCACCTCGGCCAGTGCATCTGGCTCCAGGGCTCCCAGGGCTCCCAGGGCCTCCTGCAGCGTGTTCTCACCCATACTACAACAAAAGAAGTGTTCTTTCCTGATGAGACACACTCTCCCACCCGGGTGAGCTGCACTTCAGAGACTCCTTTACACGCAGTAGAAAAACCAGTGTACAGGGAGACGAGGTCAGTTTCTTGGAGACCTGCCTCCTTATACTACACAAACGTGTGCGGGTGCAAAACACACATGTTGTTGCCACTTGGGCAGTATGTTGGCTGAGTTCTCTGGGCGCCGCGCAGTGGCCCATCCCATCAAGGAGTGATTCCTTTGTAATGACAAAGGTAGGGAGAGAAGGCGCGGGACTCTGGTTGGCCGAAGCCCTGGGCTTCTAAAAGAACCTTGCATCCCTTAGACTTGAAGGCTAACAACTGTTCATAAAAACACTGCGGTTCCCAACTAAAATCACACAGATCTTAGGAGGAAAGCAGAGGGGACTTTGGTTCCTGTCTCACAAGGGGAAGCTGATCCCAGGAAGTTAAGCTGCAGCTGCTCTGGAGGGTCGCCACTCGCAGAGCGTGGGTGTCGCGGTGCCTGGGGGGCGGGGGGCGCAAGCACAAGGCGCCCGCTCCTCCCCTCTGCCTGTTCTCCACGCTAAACTTGCTAAGTCGGTCGCTAACAAAGGGGACACGAATATCCAGCACCGAGTCTTGCCAGTGTGGTTTCCGGACTCCCAGTGTAGGCTTTCGGGCTGGCCTATTTTAAGTGGGCGGATGCCCACTGGAGGTTATAACGCTTGGAGAAAGCACCCGCAGGTGGCCGCACAGCTAGCTGGCTTAGCCCGCCAACCTGCAGCGCACTTCTCGCGACTCTTGCAGTCCGTGCGGCTGGCGCTGCCCACGGGCTCGGGTTGGGGAGGCGCTTCCTGGGGCTTGTTGGGTTTCCAGCAGGCTGCGCTCGCAGGTGTTCCCTTTTAAAAGCGCCGCCCCCGGTGCACAGGGGTTTTGTAGAAAAGGCGGCTGGGAGGAATGATTCCCGCGCTGCAGACTACACTCCAGTCTACACAAGGGTTTGCTTGGCCAGAAGAGGGGTGTAACTAGCTGCGGAGCCTCGGAGAGCCAGCATGGCCAACAGTACTTCACATCCTAGGTAACCCCGGTCCCCGTGGTCCCGGGAGAGGCGCGCGTCGGGAGCACAGGTTTGGACTGCGCCCTCCAACTTTCACGCGGGTGCCAGCGCTGGTTGTGGATGGGTGTTGGCCGTGACCACCGCCAGCATCGGGCCCCGGACGAGGCCAGTTCTTGGGCATTTCACCTCTTTCGTGCTTTCTCGGTTCCCAAAATTGGCCAGGCAGGGCAATAGAAGCTGGGTTGGCCAAGGTTGTGGCTTGTTCTGGCAGCTCCCCGTTATCTCCTCTCCTCTCCCGTTGGTGTCCCGTTTCGCCTTGTCGGTGCTCGTGTTTTCTGGGAGTTCAGGGCTCCGAGCTGGTTCTGGGAAGGCGCACAAAGTCACTTCACCGCCGAACCTAAGAACGCTCGCTACTCAACTGTAGCTTTGAGGCCAGCGGCCGCCTGGGACAGGCTTCTTGGTGGGTAGCACCCGCAGGGGAGCAGTCAGTCCATCCGTTTTACCTCCTTGATAGCTGCGCTTAAAGCCACTGGCCTCTGGCAAGCCTAAGTGCATCTAAGCTTTGTGCCCAAGGGCGCTTTCAGGGCCGGACCCAGACGCCCACTGGCCTCGGGCGGAGTTCCCACCTGTGTGGTCCGCGCACTCTGCTCTGTGACCAAGAGGCAGGGCAGGCCAGGTGTGGCCACTGCAACCTCTCATAGGGCGCTCAGGTGTGGGGCTCGCACGGGCTGCTGGGCGGCTGGAGGCATTCTTAAAGGAGCCTTCTGTGGTGCACTCCTAGCCGGGGCGCCAGTGTCGGCATCTTTTGTCGGGAATCCCTGTGGCAGCACTCCCAGCTTTTCCACCTTCCACCCCTTCCACTTCCCACTCCTGCAGAGCTGTAATTAAAAAAAAAAAAAACAGGATACAGTCAAATTTAAAACCCCACACACTGCTTGTAAGAAGTGAAATAGCCTAAATGCTGTGAGATAATTTTTAGCAACTTTTCAGAAAGTTAAATTCAGAGTTGCCATAACATCCAACAATTTACGATCTAGGCATACACTTCATATACATATGTGTGTGTGTGTCCACCAATTGTGTACAGATGTTCCCAACAGCATTATTAAGAACCCCAAAGCGGAAACAACCCGGGTGAATGATGGTCTCGCGATGAAGAGCTAAACAGAATGTCGTGGATGCACACGATGTAGTCCTTATTTGTTGAGTGTTGTGACATGTTACACTGTGCATGAAGCTGGCTGGAGGAGGACGTGCAGGTCTACAGGACAGGAAGGGTAGCAGTGGTGGCCTAAGGCCAGGGTCGGAGTGCAGGGAGAGGCTGCTCGCTCAAACTTGAGGAACTCAGCGTGCCACACACACTGTTACAACTTGTACATTGAAATTTTAAAGATTAAATGGCTACCAAGGTAACACGGCTCAGGGGATAAACAATGAAGGAAATACCTTGCTAAGGCACCTCTCTTTGATACTTGGGCAGACATGCAAGCAGCTTCTCAGGAAAAAAACAACAAAGACATTTCGACGTGGGCCACCACTGCTGTTGTGAGATCTGTAAGCAGCTTGTGTCCTTTGATGAGCTTTTGAGGTCTCTAATGTTTCCTTCCATTGGTTGGTAACATGTTTCTAACTAAGAGATAATCTCTGAGTTCTGTTTTTAGAAAAATCTTACAGTTCAGTTCTTTTAAATTCCATTTTCACCTCAGCTGCACTTTCTTCCTTATTGCGTATGCAAAGCATCCTTGCTTGATTTACAGTCTGAAAGCTTCGGCCTTTGCCTGAGTTTGATGTTAGCGGTTGGTGTGTTATATGTGGGTTTCACTGTGCTGAGTTATGTTCCTTCCTTCTTTAATTTTTTCATACTTTTTAATCAGAAAGCAATATGGAATTTTAGCAAATGCCTTTTCTGGATCTATTGAAATGATATTTTTTGTTCTTTATTCTATTGGCATGCTATGCCACAATTATTGTGTATGTTGAACCCACCTGGCACTTTTGGGATGAATCTTGCATGATTATAATGAATAATCTTTTAAATGTGCTGTTAGATTTTATTATATAGTGTTTTACTGAGGGATTTTATGTTGATACTTACCTAGGATGTTAGCCTGTAATGTCTTTATTTTTTTTTTTTGTTGCATCATTTTATTTTGGTGTCAAGATCTTCCTAGCCTCAGAGAACATATTTGGAAAAAAAAACTCACTCTAACTAGCATTTGACGTTACTTAAGAATGTTTGGTGTTAATTCCTTAAGTCCTTGATAGAATTCAGAGTGGAAACACCAGGGTCTAGAGTGTTCTTTGAGATGCATTTTAGTACTGATTTAATCTTCTGTTTTTTTATTGGTCTGTTATTGGTCTATTTCTGAATGATTTAGTTTTCCTAAGGTGTTCATGTCCAAGAATTTCTTCATTTTGTTGAGGTTATCAAATGTCTCACTATACAGTTATTTGTAATAATCTCTAACAATCTTTTGTGGTTTCATTTTGTCAGATTGTCTCCATTGTCATCCCTGGTTCTGTGGTTTTAATTCTTCCCCGCCCCCTCACCCCCGGGTTAGACTATCTAAGCATTTATCAATTTTGCCTTTCCAAAGAACCATTCTTTGTTTCATTGATATTTTGTGCTTTTTAAAGTTTTTACTTCGTGCAAATTATGTTTACACTGAATTTTATTATTTTCTTCCTTCCACCAGATTTGTATTCTTGTTTTTCTAGTTCCTTGGGGTGCAGTTGTTTGTTTTAGATAATTCTAACATTATTTTTTTTGCATGCAGGTATTTCATGCTATACATTTCCCTCTTGGTATTGTTTTTGCTACATCCTATAGATTTGCTGTGTTGTGAATCCATTTGCATTAATTTTCAAGAAATATTTACATTTCTTGATTTCTTCTTGGTTGTTCAGAGGTGTGTTTATTTCCATGCACTTGCAATATTTCCAATGTTTTTCTTGTTACTGATTTCTAGTTTTATATCATTGTGACCAGAGAAGATATCGATGATTTACAATGTGTTAAATTTGCTGAACTTGCTGTAGGACATGATATCCATCTGTCCTGGAGAACGGTCCGTGTTTTGTTAAGAATGTGCATTCTGTACCTGCTAAGTGGAAAGTTCAGTACATGTCTGTCAGCTCCAGTTCATTTAAGATACAAAAGGGTAAAATTCACAGGTCAAATACTTAGATTTCACATCCTATTACTGTAAATTGAAACAGGAATGCAGTGTGACTGTTGTTTCTTTGTTAATTTTTATCTAGATGATTTGTCCATTTGTGAAAGTGGAGTACTAAAATCCCTTACTATTGTTGTGTTGGAACCTCTCCATGTCAGTCAATATTTTCTTTTACAATTTGGGTGCTCCGAGATTGGATGCATATATGAGTATTATTTCTTCTTGCTTGCCTGAGCCTCTTATAATTATATGGTGCTCTTCCTGCTTTCCTTTTACTGCTCTTTTTTTAAGATATTAAAAAATTTTTTTTGGAAAATCAGTATACAGAGAAGAGGAGAGACAAAGAGGAAGATCTTCTGTCCAGTGGCTGGAGCTGAGCCAATCCAAAGCCAGGAGCCAGGAGCTTCTTCCGGGTCTCCCGCATGGATGCGCGGGAGATGTGGGCCATCCTGGACTGCTTTCCCAGGCCACAGGCAGGGAGATGGATGGGAAGTGGGGCTGCCGGGATTAGAACCAGTGCCCATGTGGGATCTCGGCACGTGCAAGGCGAGGACTGTAGCCTCTAGGCTACCATGCCAGGCCCAATTCTTTTACCTAAAATCTCTTATTTGATGGAAGTATGGCTAGTTGTGCTTTCATTTGGGTTCTATTTGCATAGGGTGTCTTGTTCCATCCTTTCTCTTCCAGTTGATGCATGCCCTTAGTAAAGTGAAGTAAGTTTCTTTTAAACAACATATAGTTGAGTATTTTTTTTTTTATCTTTTGGTCACATTGTTTTAATTGGTGATTAGCCCATTGACATTTAAACTAATTATTGCTAGATATTATCACAACTTACTATGATTATGAAGAAGAAAAGAGACAAACAAAAATTATAGTGATAAGAGGTCCAGAAAATAGGCTGGCATTGTGGTACAGCAGAGTAAGCCACTGCCTGTCATGCCAGCATCCCATACTGGAGTAGTAGTGTGCACCACCATCTGGTCCAGTTCCCTGCTAATGTGCCTAGGAGTCAGTGTAAGATGCCCCAAGTACTTGGCCTCTGCCGTCCATGTGGGAGACCCAGCTGGAGTAACAAGCTCCTGGCTTTAGCCCTGGCGGCTGCAGTGTTGTGGTACGGTGAGTTAAACTAAACTTGAGATACCAGCATCCCTTACTGGAGTGCTGGTTCAAGTCCCAGTTACTCCAGTTCTAATTCAGCCTCTTTTTAATGTAACTGGGAAGGCATCAGAAAATCATCCCAGTGCTTGGACACCAGGATGGGGTTCCTGGCTTCTGCATTCAGCCTAGCCCATACCTGGTTGCTATGCCATCCGGGGAGTAAACTAGCCAATGGCAGTTACCTCTATTTCCTGTCTGTCATGCTGCCATCCAAATTAATAAAACCACAAGAAGTCACTACAGTGGTAGTTGCCTCTCTTCTAAAGTCCTGTTCATTCCCAAATGCTACAAGTTTGATGATCTGTAGATAGGATCCGGCATTCCTCCTCTGTGACTCTGCTGGGATAGCTGTGCCGGAGCCGCTGGCAGGCAGTGTCTTGGTCAGACTCGGACACTTGCCCCCGTGTCCATCCTAACTCTAAACCCTCTCCCTGTTCTAACCCCAGTGCTCTCTGATGTCTGTGTATGAAGTACTGTGACTTACAGGTGATTGGTGCCTGAATCAGCACCAGGTTGTTGCGCTCCAGGTCACGACAGCAGCTGCTCCGTCACACCAGTGCTTAGCAGGCGCAGTGCGGCGTTACTGCTCCGCAGTGGAAATTATTCAAAGTCAAAACATTGAAAATCTCACCAGGAAGGTCTCCAGTTCCAAACTGCTCTACTCCTACAGGAAATTTCCAGTAACAGTACTGAGTCTGAACATGTCCCAAGTCATGAGTCAGGCATTCATACCCCTGCACCCACAAGGGACACTTGTGTTGAGGTTCTGGCTTTCTGGCTCCTGGCTCCTGGCTCCCGGCTTTGGGTGACATGGGTGGCCCAGTCACATCTTTCTATATATATATATATATTGCCCAAAGTCTGACTCCTGAACATGTTTTCCCTAAAGATTTTATTGAAAAAATTAAAGTTTAAGATCATATTGAATAAAATCATGTATCATTTTCTGCCAAGACTCCACAACAAGTAAGTGACAGGCCAGCATACTAACCTGCTGGGACTTAGAAGCTTCTGCTGCCACCGTGTAGCAGGTACTTACCCCCCTGGGTCTTTCCTGTCTCATTCCACAGATGACATCATACTTAAATAACTAGTAGCTTGGCTACCACAGTGGCAGCCAGTGCATTTTATTTTCAAAACAGTTACTAGGGACCAAAACACCACTGAGACAAACAAGTCTCCCATACTGAATGCTCCCCATTCTTTTCCTTCTCTTGACATGTTCTTTGCAGATCTCATAGTACAAATTTAATAATGTTATCAGGACCCATGTGTTTTCTTGTCATGTCCCAGCTTGCCAAAGAGGAAGGTAAAACTGTTTCTAAGTCTCATTGGCATTACTAGGCTTCCCTAGCTGCTGTGGGGGTCACACATTAGCTTAGGATCAACTAGAATAACTCTTTGTAAAAAGATTTATTTCTTTAGTTTAAGGAAGAATTACAGAGAATGAGAGACAGACAGAGCTCTTCGATCTGCTGATTCACTCCCCTGATGGCCACACTGGCTGGGGTTGGACCAGGCTGGAGCCAGGAATCAGGAGCCTCTTCCAGATCTCCCATGTGGCTGGCAGGTGCCCAAACAATGGGGTCTCATCTGTTGCTGCTTTTCCCAGGCCATTAGCTGGGAACTGGATGGGAAGGGGAGCAGCCAGAACTGGAGCTGGCACCCCTATAGGATGCCAATGTTACAGGTGGTGGTTTTACCTGCTACAGTCACATCATCAGCCGTTAGAATAACTACTTTCTGAACCCAACTGATTCCTTATTTCCTTGAGCCGTGTGTGTGGTGTGTGTGTGTGTGTGTGTGTGTGTGTGTTAATATTAGTTCATTAAGGAAGCCATGCAAGTTTGTAGAGCTGCACTAATACGTCAACACAATACTTACTATGCAATATATTGCTAACAATGAAAATGTGAGAGCCCGGCACGATAGCCTAGCGGCTGCAGTCCTCACCTTGAATGAGACAGGATCCCATATGGATACTGTTTCTAATCCCGGCGGCCCCACTTCCAATCCAGCTCCCTGCTTGTGGCCTGGGAAGGCAGTCGAGGATGGCCCAAAGCCTTGGGACACTGCATCCATGTGCGAGACCTGGAAGAAGCTCCTGGCTTCGGATTGGCTCAGCTCCAGCTGTTGCGGTCGCTTGGGGAGTGAATCATCAGATGGAAGATCTTCCTCTCTGCCTCTCCTCTCCTCTCTATATATCTGACTTTGCAATAAAACAGTAAGTTATTCACTTACGTTTTCTTTTTTTAAAAAAAAATTAGTAGGCATACACAGAGTTGAGAAAGAAAAGTCAGACCACCCCCTTTGCAGGGATTCTTCCATGATGTGCAGCACATCTGCATTTAATACGAGAGCGCCCAGGCTCCACCCCCGCTCCAGATGCTGACAACCAGCTTCCTGGTAATGCAAAATCCATGTGGGTCACAGTGGATGGCAGCACTTTGTGTGTGTGTGTGTGTGTGTGTGTGTGTGTGTGTGTGTGTGTGTGTGTGTGTTTAAAGATTTATTTATTGGAAAGGCGGATCTACAGAGAAGGAGACACAGAGAAAAGAACCCTTCGTCTGCTGGTTCATTCCCTAAAGTGGCTACAATGGCCAGAGCTGAGCTGATCTGATGCCAGGAGTCAGAAGCCTCGTCTGTGGATCCCATGTGGGTGCAGGGTCCCAAGGCTTTGGGCCGTCCTAGACTGCTTTCCCAGCCACAAGCAGAGAGCTGGATGGGAAGTGGAGCAGCCAGAATATAAACCGGCGCCCATATGGGATCACAGTGCATATAACGTGAAGGTTTGGTCACTGAGCCATTGTGCTGTGCCAAGCACTTGTGTTTCTGTACGCCTCGCATAATTGAGTCCTGGGTTGCATGTCTGACTTCTGGCTCCCTTCTTTGGTATGGCCCTGCTATGTCCAGTAGGCTCATTTAGGCAGCCAATGGATGATGGGACCTCTGTGTAGTTATGTGCCTATGTTTCTGCAAATTGTATATCTTCTCTCTGTGTTGCCTTACCTGTCAAATTTTTTTAAAAGAACAAGAAAGAAGTATCTCTTCCTATATTTTTAGCATAACTGAATGCTTATATGTAAAAATTATTACAAGGCATAATATTTCAGAATTCCAGAATGAATTGATAAATGCCTCACTGATCTTAAGATAAACAGCAAATCTATAAAATGTAGTGACAGATCCACTAATGAGAACTGTGAATATAAAATATATATTTATACAAATGGATATCCCCATTATTAACATTTCAGTAAAAACAAAAGCAATAGAAAAAATTCCAGAAGGTTGGAGAGATCTCAGGAGGAGTTAATAATATGAAGAGAGATAGCAAAAGAGAAATACCAAAAAGAAGTTGGCTTCATATTTGGATCTGTGTGCTTAATAAGGATGCTAAATACTCTTTTATATTTACCAAATACAAAGTGAAGAATTGGACATATTAAAATTCAGTGCCAAAAGTGACTATATGTACAGGAACTTTAATCCTGATGGAATATATCACACTGACAGAAATGATGTTACCAGCAGAATCAATATTGGAGCTGATGATACCAGACATAAATAGTATGATTTATTTTTCAGTTTTCTTTTTCTTTACATTAGCAGCAATTAGAAGAGAGTATACTTCTTTTCTTGTGACAGAGTTCAGCTTCTCTAGCCTTTCAGATGAAACCGTTCATTTCAGGATGAAATCCTGTACTTCAGCAAAGCTAGGTCGTCTGTCGTCGCTGCACATTGCAGCACAGCAGAACACAGAAACAGACAAGGATTCTTGCACTTTCCAGCTGGCAGTGGAGAAGAGCTCAGGACAGAAGAGCGTAGTGATGCTTATGAGTCTGGGGAAGACAGTTTGAGCTCTTTTCTTTACCTTATGGTCCAAACAAGGGCCCATTGATCCACTGTTACAGCCTCCTTTAGAAAGAGAACTGTTAAAAGTATATATACACTGAACGAAACCCCATGCTGTGAGAAAGGCTGAGGAAGAAAAATTGAGGGAATGGTAAATTCTCACATAGAACTATGTCTTCAGAATGCATCCCAGTGTAGACCCACTCTGAGTCAGAGTACTCGGGGCGAATCCACGTATATTACATTTCTGATCCAGCTCTGGCTTATGCCTCTCCTCGGAGGGCTGGATGTAGGTGGGGGCTCAAGTACTTGAGGGAGGTTTAGATTGAGTTCCTACCCCCCTGGCTTTAGCCTGGCCCAGCTGTGGATGTTGCAGGCTGTTGGGGCTGGTGGGATGACCCAACTAGCTAATCCTCTAACTACAAGAGCCAGCATCACATATGGGCGCTGGTTCGTATCCTGGCTGCTCCACTTCCCATCCACCTCCCTGCCTGTGGTCTGGGAAAGCAGCAGAGGACGGCACCAAGTCTTGGGACCCTGCATCCGCACAGGAAACCTAGAGGGGGCTCCTAGATCAGTTCACTCTTGCCATTGCAGCCATTTGGGGAATGAATCAGCAGATGGAAGATCTTTCTTTGCATCTAACCTTTTCTGTAAAATCTGCCTTTACAATAAAAATAAATAAATCTTTCCTGAAAGCTACATCACACATTATTCTCACCTTCAAATGTGTTTATAAATGTAATAATTACACATGCACAAGGAATAATTAAATCACAAATTTCTAAAGCAGATACTACTACTTTAGGCACAGCATTAGGCATTATATCCTCAAATGATTCATGCTTTTTAGTTTAAAAAAAAAAAGGTAAAATACCTCCCCTGCCTCGCCCACCCCCACCGCTTTGTCAGTCTGTGACTCTGTGCTACTTTGTAGTTTTGAGACTAACATGGTTAAATTCCATTGAGACTTGGGATCCTTACCTATAAAATGGGTATAACATCTCCCATGGTGCAGCTTGCATGAGATAGTGGAGTACTCTTTAAGCAGAAGTAGCCCTAAATTCTAACAGACAAAAGTCTGAGAATTTGAACGAATTTGTTAACTGCCTTTCATTCCTAGTCTCAAAGGTTACAGGTTTAGTGGATGATTAAACACAATGGGTCTCTGTCATGACTAAGCCTATTACAAAGTACAGATGGTGTGCAGATTATAAGCTAGTGGTTTGCTTGTAAGGCTGGCTCACAAGGTGTCTGTTCACTCAAGTCAGGGGGAGAGCAAAACTTCTTGGGAGGCAGAATGAAGGAGATGGGGTGGTGGGGAGTTTGTGCCCATAGGGAAAGCCAATGTGATGCTAAACTAGAATTAAATTCACTAAAGATTTATTTTTATTTGAAAGACAGACTTACATTGATAAGGAGAGACAGAAATATCTTCTGTCTGCTGGTTCACTCCCCAAATGGGCACAAAGAGCTGATCTGAAGCCAAAAGCCAGGAGCCAGGAGTTTCTTCCAGGTCTCCCATGTGGGTGAGACCAAGCATTTGAGCCATCCTCCATTGCTTTTCCAGGCCATAATCAAGGAGCTGGAAGGGAAGTGGAGCAGCTAAGACACCAGCCAGTGCCCATATGGGATGCCAGCATCGTAGATGAAGGTTTAACTTACTATACCACAGACTAGCCATAATTGTATTCCTTTTTTAAAAAATATAATTTGTATGTTTTTACTTACTTGAAAGACAGGTAAAGATTCCGAGAGAGACCCTCCTCTATGTACATGGTTGGACAATGGATCTCTTCTAGGGCCCAGTATCAAACAGCATAGCCTTGTTCCAAATCCCCAGAATGTCACTGTCATACTCCCTCTGCAGCTTAGTCTCAACTTACACAAAGGGAAAAAAAGTTGCTCTCCTGTTCATTCACCCCTCAGATGCTTACAGTGACTAAAACTGGGCCAGGACATTCAAAGATAGGAGCTGGGAACTCCATCCAGGTCTCCCCCATGGGTGGCAGGAACCCAGCCATGTGAGCCATCACCACTGCCTCCCGGGGGCCGCAGTAGAAGAAGCTAGATTTTAAGAACTGAAGGTACACATAGAACTCGGACACACTGGTATGGGACACGGGGTCTTAACGAGCATCTTCACAGCTCGCACTCCTGCTTCCTCCCAGCCTGGCATCAGCTGCTTACTCCACCTTTTCTAGCGCTGACCCTCAGCATCTTGAGGCTATGTATGGCCCAAGTAGGGATCTGTGCCTCCAGTCTGCTCCAGGCCCGAAATCCAAGTGGGGAATCTTCTGTGTTGCCTGTTACATGGACTGGGGAAGTAGTCGAACGTGTTGCCGCCAGAACCCAATGAGGGCTCTTACGTCTGATGAGGGACACAAGATGTTGCAGCTGATCTTTCAGTTTTTGGAAGCATGCTGTTCCCCTTAGACATTGTATTTTTAAGGGGTGAGCCCCTGAATCTTTCTCTGAACTCTCTGAAGTATGTGTCTCAGAGAGCAGTCTCCATTACCCTAGCTGCTTGCTCATCCTGCTCAGTGGGTACGGGATCACCACTGCCAATGTGGCTATTTTGTTAGGTATGTAAATAACTCTTTTAAGTGATTATTAAAAGATATTGTTATAGATTGACTTATGCACCCCCTTAATTTGTATGTTGAAGTCTTAAATCCACGGTAACACATAATGTGACTGTATTTGGAGATACAGCCTTTCACCAGGTAATTCATGGGTAACGAGGGTGTTCGGAAGGGTCCTAATCCAATATGACTGATTTCCTTCTAGGAAGAGGAGACCAGGGCACAGATGTGTAGAGGGAAGGTCATGTGAAGGCTCAGACAGCTGCCAGGCAAGGAGAGGCCTCAGAGGAAACCCACTCTCATGAAGGCTTTGTCAATAGCTAAGAAGGCACAGTTACTCTTACTGCACTGGAGAAAATGATAAGCTGATCAGCATTTGGTTATCTTGGAGTTATAAACAGAGACTTCTACTGTAGCCAAGGAGGCATCTGGATTGCCTAAATGTCTCGCTTTACAGGTGTGCCAACTGAAGCTCCTAGAAGTGATAGAAATTTGGATGCATGTAGTAGCTCAGCAATTGTATTTTCACAGGAACCTAATACAGCAGTTTGTTATCATAAATATGAAGAAATATTGTTCACTCCAGTCGGGGGGCTCTGAGATACAGGTGGGTCTGTCCCCCAAGGTGTCTGTTAGCCACAATACTGCTCTTCCCACTGCACCCCCAGCCCTTTAGGAGCTGTAGCTGGGGTGAGGAGGGATGCTGTCACTCATTAAGTGGATTCCTTAAGGCTCGAGAAGTTTCAGAAACCTGGAAAGGATGCTGTTGGTCCAATCAGCCCTACAGAATGGCAGAAAGAATGTGGTAAATTTCTTTAATATAAGGAACCATGGTTTTAGGGGCTGCCTAGTGGTGCGGATGCTGGGTAAGACTGCCATGTCAGTGCCTGGGTCCTGTGCCAAGTTCCCTGCTGACTCCAGCTTTCTGCCAAGGCAGACCCTGGGAGGCAGCAAATAACTGGGGGGTCTGTGCCACCGAGGAGAGACATCTGGCTTGAGTTCCCAGGTTCTAGCGCTGGCCTCTGGACAACTGGGGAATGGAGAGTAGCTAGGATTTCTGCTTTTCTCTTTTAAAAAAGTACCCTTAAAACAGTTCCAACATGATTATGGAAAATATTTAGTCACATCACATCATCAAATCACATAATACATCACATGATAAGAGTTTAGTTTTAAACCAAGCGTTGAACGTTGCTGTAAAACTTGATCTTAAGAGATGTTTTAAATAAAAGGACTGTAAGAGAGGAGAACTTCACTGTCCCTGAGTAGTTTACATCAGTTTAAATTAAGGCATTGATTTTTACAGAAATTTATTTTTAAAAAACATTTATTTCTATTGCAAAGTCAGATTTTACAGAATGGAGAGACAGAAAGATCTTCCATCTGCTGGTTCACTCCCCAAGCAGCTGCCACGGCCAAAACTGAGCCGATCTGAAGTCAGGAGCCAGGAGCTGCTTCTGGGTCTCCCATGCAAGTGCAGGTTCCCAAGGCTTTGGGCCGTCCTCAACTGCGTTCCCAGGCCACAAGCAGAGAGCTGGATAGGAAGTGGAGCAGCTGGGATATGAACTGGCACTCATATGGGATGCCGGCATATGCAAGGTGAGGACTTTAGCCACTAGGCTATCGTACTGGGCCCCAGAAATTTCTTGAATGGTTGGACACATTTACTAAGAAATAAAACCCAAACAATGTGCTGAGCAGGATTAGCAACTATACTTTTGAGTACCTATTCTGTGCAAGGTCAGCTTCTCTATTACCTAAAAAATGGAAATAGTAGTTGAACAAATTCAGATGCCTGAAATAGTCCCCTTCCATCAGGCAGGGCTTAGCTGGAGAAATGCCAAGTGCGGTGGCATGTGCGTGCAACACACTTGAGCATCCTCCTCCCTGGATTTGCAGAACGCTGTGTCTGCCCCACCCAGGCTGATCACCAGCTGGGCTGCCAGGAGTTCATGTATTTACTCAGCGAGGTCCCTGGCATCGCTGTTCACAGGCATCTGCTGCACTCGCAGGAAGCGGGATCATCATGAGCAAGCATCGCAATGTTCCACCTACATATGTGGGTTTTGCTTCTCTGGTGTGACATTCCTAATGCCATCAGTGCATCTGCTAACTGAAAATGGAGGCGTCAGGTACGTGCTCTGCCGCCTAACTTGTCAGTGAATCCCTGGACCTAGCCCAAAGCCTGGCACCCAGCAGCCTGTATTCCTCCACCTGCTGCTTCCTTCTGTCCACTCCCTCCCACTCTGAGCATCCTCAGAGCCAAGAGTACCTTACCACAGCTGGTTTTAGGCTCAGCACTCAGCCTACCCTACCTGCCAGTCCTACTGCCACACTGGAATTCTGAAGAAAAGAAATGTCTGGCAGAACCAGGGAGAAACTCTGTCCTCCTTCAGAGGTTCACCTTCCCCCATCACCTTCTTCATTCTTCACAACAAGAGGGAAGTGTGGGAAGGATGGAGGAACAGAGGAGGAGCTGCTCTAAGGACTCCATCCTGGGAGCAGAAAGCCCTGGAGAAGTCTGGAAATGGGAAGGCGGAAGGAAGAGGAACCTCGGGCCTGCCTCCAGTCCAGTTCAGAGCTCAGCGCTCAGTAGGGCAGGAGAGACACCAGTAGGAAGGCGGCCGTGCTGCCCTGAAGGACGGCATCTCAGGTGTCCTTCTCATGGCCCTGTTTTAGACGGTGGCTGAGATGGGCGCACCGCGGAACAGAGGGCCATTTCAGGGCTGCCCAGCTGCAGTGAGCAGCCTCTGTGTGCTTTGGCGCCTGCAGCTGGAGGGAAGCCCGCGGTAGCGCCTTTCTGTCCTCACATTGTTCACAGGGCAGGCATTCACAGGCTGCAGGGAGCCCTCTGCCAGGACAGAACGCTGTGTGCGAGCTGTCTGCCTGCAGAGCCAAACCCCTGCCCCCCAACTCTGTGCTTCAGGCGAGGGACCCCATTTTAACCAAGTCTCAAGTCAGAGACCAAGCAAGGGGCATGACTTGGAAACCCTCAGTAAAGAGAGAAAAGACTTCGGGGAGAAAAAAACAAGCTTGGAAACCATTTGGGAAGTGGCTGGGGAAAAGAGGGGTATAAAAACAAAGGGGGCTCTCGCCAATGGTGAGCTGAACTTGGCTATGACAGATTCTTGGTAGGGCTAGATTTAGCCATCTTACTATTTTTGAAGGATTCAAAAGAGTTTACACTTAAAATGTTTCTCCTTGGGCCTGGTGCCGTGGCCTACTGGCTAAAGTCCTTGCCTTGCATGCTTCAGGATCGCATATGGGCACCAGTTCTAATTCAGGCTGCCACACTTCCCATCCAGCTCCCTGCTTGTGGCCTGGGAAAGTAGTCAGGACGGCCCAAGGCCTTGGGACTCTGCACCCGCGTGGGAGACTTGAAAGAAGCTCCTGGCTTCGGATTGGCAAAGATCCAGCGGTTGTGGCCTCTTGGGGCGTGAATCAGTGGACAGAGAATCTTCCTCCCTCTCTTCCTCTATATATCTGCCTTTCCAATAAAAATCAGTCTTTAAAAAAAAAAAGTCTCTCCTTAAGGAGAGAGGCTTCTGTGCTTTGGACTTTTCTGATTCTCTGTCGGGCTTTTCTGTCACAGCCCTTAACAGAGATGGTGACAGTGAAGCGGGGTCAGCGTGCAGCCCGTTACAGTGTTCGATCCCTCCACAGACCACTTCGCTCTCTGCTCGGACAGCGCCTGTGTTAACTTGGCCTTTGTCATCCTTACCTAGGGTTTTATTTTGGAAAGTCAAAGGTTTTGCTGACACAAACTGGTGAGCAATCAGAATGACCTGAGCAGATTCAGCTTAGCAATGTGCGGCGAGGCACAATCTACAAAGCACTGAGGAACTCGAGCACATTGGCTTATGCAAGACACAGCGCAAAGAGACACCTTTGGGAGCAGAAATCTCACTTAAAAATATCCATAGAACAGCCTGAAATCCCATTTTCGATGCTTACTTAACATGTATTTGTAACCATCCTCTGGTAAATGTGGCCCTAAAACTAGTGTAAGAAAGCCCAAAGGAACCCAGGCTGCTGTTTTGTCCCAAGCCTGAGCAGCCACCAAGCACTGCGCATTCGTTTGCTCATGTCCTCCATAAGCATGTGGGGTACAAATGATAAACCAGTGATATCATCTGGATACAGCATGTATTTTATTATTTTTTAAAAGATTTATTTTTATTGCAAAGTCAGATATACAGAGAGGAAAGACAAAGATCTTCCATCTGATGACTTACTCCCCAAGTGGCCACAATGGCTGGAGCTGTGCCGATCTGAAACTAGGAGCCTGGAGCCTCCTCCAGGTCTCCCATGCAGGTGCAGGGTCCCAAGGCTTTTGGCCATCCTTGACTGCTTCCCCAGGCCACAGGCAGGGAGCAGGATGGGAAGCGGAGCTGCCAGGATTAGAACCGGCGCCTTTATGGGATCCTGGAGCGTTCAAGGCTAGGGTTTTAACCACTAGGCTACCACCCCAGACCCCTTCATTTTTTTTTTTTTTAAAGACTTGTTTGTTTGACAGGCAGAGTAACAGGAGAGAGAGGGAGAATCTTTGTTGGCTGATTCAGTCTCCAAATGGCTGCAATAACCAGGGCTGGACACCAGGCAGAGCCAGGAGCCAGGGATTGCACTGGGGCCTTCCATGTGGGTAGCAGGAACTCACACCAAAAGTGGAGCAGCGGGCTGGTGTACGGGGAGAGGGCCTGTCCCATTCCCCATGTTGTGGCATAGCAAGTGTAGCTGCCCACCGTGACACTGGCATCCCAATCAGAGTGCCCATTTCAGCCCCTGTTCTGATGACTGTGCTCCTTATTCAGCCCTTTGCTGATGTGACCGGGAAAGCAGCAGCAGTCTGAGCAGCCTGAGTCTGCAGTCCGAGCCTCACATGGGATTCCAGCTCCTGGCCTCGGCCTGCCCCCGCCAGCGCTGGCCTTTGCAGCCATTTGGGAGGTGAGGCAGCTGAAGGTTCTCTTCTCCCTCTCTGTAATACTGCCTTTCAAATAAATTAATACATTTTTTAAAACATCACCATCAAGAACAGAAGAGTGAGGCAGCCTGGACTAGTTTGTTGTTGGAATTGTAGGGAGTGGTTTAACGTGCTACACCACAATGCTAACCGCTGGCAGCAGTACTTCAACCTTTTGTTTGTTTGTTTTGATAAGTATTCTAGTGATATCTAATGCCCAAGCCATACAATTTCCTCTTATAGAGTGCGTAACTCAATGGGGATTAAAAGGTTTTATTTTTAATTGAAAAGTCAAGAGATATATATAGAGGAGGAGAGACAGAGAGAAATATCTTCCATCCGATGATTCACTCCCCAAGTGACCGCAAAGGCCGGTGCTGCACCAATCTGAGGCCAGGATCCAGGAGCTCTTCTGGGTCTCCCACGCAGGTGCAGGGTCCTAAGGCTTTGGGCCATCCTGGACTACTTTCCCAGGCCACAAGCAGGGAGCTGGATGGGAAGCAGGGCAGCCTGAATTAGAACTGGTACCCATATGGCGAGGGCATTAGCCGCTAGGCCACGGCACCATTTTGTTTTTAAACACGTAAGAATGTTCCTATGTGCTGTTCCCCAAATGCCTGCCAAGGCCAGGCCTGAGCTGGGCTGGAGCTAGGAGCTGGGTGTCCAGTGCCCTTCCCCTCCGGCTGGCGGCAGTGCAGTCACTGGAGCTCTCACCTGCTGCCTCACACTGTTAGCAGAGCTGGAATCCGGAAGCAGAGCTAAGTGTGAATCAAGGTACTCCAGTGGAGATGACACGCCTCCAAGCTGCCAGCTTAACTGCCTTTTTAAACATTTACAGTATGGTGTCAAGATCACACAGTTAAGTGTGAGCTTACGATTTTACAGTTGTTTTCTCCATGCAAACTTGTTGGCTTTCCCGTATATTCAGTGAGAGATAATCCATAATTTTCACTTAATATTTCTGATCATACAGAGGCATCACGTCTACTAAAATCACCCCTCCTAAATGCTACTTTCATTATTTCCCCACCCTTGACCTGAATTTAATTTTTTATTTATAAATTTTGTTTATGATGATGTTTACATTCTTAGAGTAGAAAGGGTCAAGGATCAGAGGAATGTGATTGAGACCACTGTTTCCAAATTTTCTTTTTCTTCCTGTGTCCGGGCCAAGGGAGGAGACGGGGGGCGGGTAGCTGCACCCAGCTTCCCAACCAACAGTACCTGGTGATGGGCAGTATCTGTGATGTGGAGCATGCTCTCAGGGTCTGCTCAAGTTGTTTCTATGATTTTGAAATGCTGTTGATCTAGCCCATGCAAGGATGAGGAAATCCTTGCAAGTTCCACTGGCTGACATAGTCCACCTTAGAGTCTCCATTCACCCAGATATTTGCTCTCAACACATGCCCAGGGTAGTTGATCAATTTGTTCTATCTTCTCTCCTCTGCGACAGTACCAGATGTCCTCTGCAGGCCCCAATGGACTGTCATATCTTCCCTGTGCATCTGGGCATGCTGCCCACTACTTTACCTAAGCCACCGAGGAGACCCAGTTCTGACACATTCACTGCACAGTCAGCTCCACCCCCAGGCCACCTGCAGGCCCGCACCCTCCTTGGCCGCTGGGCCTGCTGCCCTCCTCGTGGGTGCAGAAAGGCCCTGGATTTAATCTTATTTGAGCTAAGAAAGCAAAGGGTTTTAATTGATAACAGCGTATGTACACAATCCCTTTTTAAATTTTTATCAGTGACATGTAAATAACATAAAATTGCCAGTTTAACCATGTTTCCTTTATACATATATTTTTTTCAATTTTCCACTTGACTTGCTAAGCTGAAACTCTCTCCCTCCTTAACACGCACTTGTCGCACTTGTCGGTTCCAACTCGATGCCTCATACAGTCACAGTGAAACAATGTATCCAGAAAGGTGCCTGGCCTGCAGCTTAGACCAGGCAGGGACCCCCTGCTGTGCAGAACATCTGGCACACAGGGCATCCAGGACTGAGTGAACACACGTGTTACAGCAGCTGTGCTCTCAGCTGGGGGAGGACAGCTCACCCCATGGAGGTCTGGGAGAAGACCACCTATTCTGCACCACAGTCCCTACCTCCACCACCAGGACTGAGTTACTGTGAAGCAGGGAAACACCAACATGGAGAATCTTCCATGAGCTGGGTACTTCTTCTTTAGGCCATTTGATCTTCCCAGCCTGGTAGGTATACCTAGGCCCACATTCCTACATGAGTCAACAGACTGGGAGAGGCTACCACACATGTCGCTGGAGCTGGAATTCACACTTCATCTCTCCGGGCTTCAGTGTTCCATATTCTGCAGATAAACAGCCAGAGCTGCTCCCTGCACCAGGCCAGCTAAGCAAGCCAAATAAAATATTCTTTCTTTCCCCCACAAAAGCCCAGCTTGCTTTCTTCCAGGCATACACATTTCATAAAACCTGAAGTCAGTGCCTGCCTAGCTGCAGGGAATAAGTGTATTTATCACTTTTCCTGGAAACCAGATGGAGAGCAAAGGCTTCTGGGCTATGAGAACATGAAACGCAGGTTCCACGGGTCAGAATGTCGATGCGGTTACCTAGACAAAACAGCCAGCATCAGGTGCACTTTCCAGCAAATCTAGAACCCCTGGAGGTCATGGTGGAGCATCTGTGACACTGCTTCATTGAATGTGTTTGAGGTCATGCAAACCTCAGATACTCACCCTTGACTGAAAAAAGATGGACTCAGCAAGAGGAGATTGAGAGACACAGGGGAGGCCCTGGGGAACAGCAGGTTGACCCACTGCTTGGGATGCCCACCCTCCACATCTGGGTGCCAGTCCAGTCCTGGCCCCTCTGCTTGCAATTCAGCTCCCTAACACGGGCAGGAGGCAGATGGTGGTTCAGTGCTTGAATCCCTGCCGCTCACGTGGGAGACCTGACCTGGGCAGAGTTCCTGGCTCCTGGTTTTGGCTGGCCCAGCCCTGGCTACTGTGCTCTTTTGGGGAGTTGACTCCCTTGCTTTCTCCTTCTCTGTCACTCTGCTTTGTAAGTAAGTTAATAAAGAAATATTTAAAAACATGCACCAATAACACTGGATTTCACTTATGTTACAAAAACTAAAAAAGTTTTAAATAAAAAAAAAACCCTAAGTGAAAAGAAGGTATTATCCTTTCATCTACAAGGTTAAAGTTATTATTTTTAGATTTGCTTATTAGGAAAGAATGAATTACAGAAGAGCTGGATGGAGAGACAGAGAGCGCTTCCATCCTCTGGTTCACTCCCCACAATGGCTACACCACCTCCGACAGAGCGGCCCAGTGCAAAGCCAGGAACCTGGAGCTTCTTCTAGTCTCTCTTATCGGGGCAGGGGCCCAAGAAAGTTGGGCCATCCTGAACTGTTTTCCCAGGTGCATAGCAGAGAGCTGGATCAGAAGTGGAGCAGCCTTGTCTGGAACCAGTGGCTTTACCTGCAACACCACAGCAACATCCCTAAATAATTAAAAAAAATTTTTTCTTTGTGGTGGTGGTCGGGGGTGTGCAGCATTATGGCTCAATAGGCTAATCCTCCACCTTCAAGCACTGGCATCCTATATGGGTGCTAGTTCATGTCCCAGCTGCTCCACTTCCAATCCAGCTCCCTGCTTGTGACCTGGTTAAGCAGCAGAGAATGGCCCAAAACCCTTGGGTTTTTGCACCCACTTGGGAGATCCAGAAGAAATTCCTGGCTCCTGGCTTCAGATCTGTTGAGCTCCAGCCTTTGCGACCATTTGGGAAGTGAACCAGTGAATGGACAATCTTTTCTCTTACGTTACAAAACTAAGTCTGTGTCTCTCCCTGTAAATCCGCCTTTCAAAATAACAGGAAATAAATGTTTTTTTTTTAATTGTTTGAGGGGTGATGTTTCGGCATAGCAGGTAAAGCTGCCCCTATCATGCCAGCATTCCATTTGGCACCAGTTCATTTCCCAGTTGCCCCACTTCTGTTCCACTCCCAGCTGATGGCCTACTATGGGCTCCTGCTGCCCACAGGGGAGACCTGGAAGAAGCTCTGTGTTCCTGTTTCAACCATTTGGAGTGAACTAATAGGTATAAGATCCCTCCCTCTGTTTCTCCCTCTCTTTACATAATTCTAACTTTCAAATAAATAAGTAAATCTTAATTTTTTAGTGGAAGGAGAGGGGCTGAGGGAGAGCAAAGATCTTCCACTTGCTAATTCACTATCCATTTGGCAGCAACAGTAGGAGCTTGCCAGGCTGAAGCAAGGAGCTAGGATCTCAATCTGGGTTGCCCACAAGAGCTGGGTCTCCCACACAGGTGGTGGGGATCCAATAGCTGAACCATCACCCACTGCTTCCCACAATGTGCATGGGCAGGAGGCAGAATTAGAAGCAGAGCAAGACTTGAACCCTAGCTCTCCAGTATGGGACACAGGTGTCTCCAGTGGCTTAATCACTGGCCATACACCTGCCCCTTGAGTCACAGTGCCACATTAAAAAAAAAAAAGACACATAAAATAACGGTACATCTTCTAATCAAGAAATCTCAGGTTCAGTAAAGCACAGTGCATGTATACTCCTGGGCACAATGTAACATAAATTTTATCCACACTGAGGTCCCTCCCTGCTCAAGAAACTTGCCTTTAAACCAACAGCAGACTGCTTTCTTGCTTCTACAACACCTTCAGTGTCAAACACTATTTGAGACGTCTCAGCTCCCATGCAGGTGTGCAGCCCAACACCACTCTCCACTTCCTCATTTCCCTTTAAAAACATTTTAACACAATGGAAGTTTTTGTTTTTGTTTTTTTGGTACCAAGTAACTCAAGTGCACACCAGGATTGACTGCTACCATATAGGGAAAGAAACGGGCCGCCCCGGTGCCTGGAGTCCCACTCAGCCAGATGCTCTGGCCTTTGATTTGCAATGATTTCATCATCTTTGTACCAGTCCTAAAAATAGACACAGTTGAGTTGTGTTTGACTTTTAACTCTATGCAAATGAAATAATTCTGCAGGAATTGATTTTTTTTTTCACTCAACACTGTAAGGTGCATGGACTATGCTTCTCTTCAATATTGCTATATGACACCACAGCATTTTCTCAAATTATTTTACATCTACATTATCACCAGCAGTATAAGAAAATTTCTCCTCCTGCAGCCCTGGCATTCCATTAAGGTACTGGTTCAAGTCCCAGCTGCTCCACTTCCCTTCCAGCTCCCTGCTGTGTCCTGGGAAAGCAGCAGAGGATGATTCAAGGCCTTGGACCCTTACCCCCCCCCCACCCACCACCACCACCTTGGGAGACTTGGAAGTAGCTCCTGGCTCCCGGCTTTATACTGCCCAGGTCTGGCCATTGTGGCCATTTGCAGAATCCATCAGCAGATGGAAGATCTCAATTGCTCCTTCTTTCTCTCTGTAACTTTGACTTTCAAGTAGAATAAATAAGGCTTTAAAAATTTATTTTGAAAGGAAGAGAGACATAGATCTACTTCCAACATAACTAAAATAACTGAGGCTGGGCTAGGCAAAATTCAATCCTGGCTCTCAAATGTGGGTGCAGGGTCAACTACTGGAACCATCACCACTGCCTCCAGGGTCAGCACTGCAAGAAACTGGACAGGCTGCTGAAGCTGGCATTCCAGGTAAAGGCGTGGGCTTTCCCAGGGGCATCTTAACCACGGTGCCAAATGCCTGTCCTGCTTCTCCTTCCTGAAGTCTACATTCTAGTGGGCTTCAAGGCATGGGCCTAATTCATCTCATCACACTGATTTGCAAGGCTTCAAATTCCAACCACATGCCAGGGGCTCTTGTAAAAGGGCCTTAACTCCAGTGTTCAGTTTTCCCTATTACACAACAGTAATGTCACATGTGGCTACTGACTGCAAGATGTTATTCAGTCAATGTGACTATCTCTTGCCCAGGACTGTCAGTGCTTGCAGGCCTAATCCAAACTGAAGTGTGAGTGGGTTTAGAGAAGTTCCCTTTCAAAGTACTCTTAAGGACTGGGAAGTAAGCTCATGTTTCCATCAGAAATGAACAAGGGACGTGAGGTCTGGGTTGCTGCGGCTAGCCCCCCTTCCCTGCCAGCCAGGGAGCAAAGCCAGCCAAGAAGGAGGCAGATCTGTGTGAAGTAACAGAGGTGGGACCTTAGGAAGATGCACTTAAAGCCCACCTGACCTGTGATGTACACTGAATGTGTAAAACTTGTTACTTGTAAGTTTTTATTTTGAATTTGAAAGACTTCTTCCATTCACTGCTTTACTCTCCAACAGCCTGCAACAGCTGGGGCTGGGCCATATGGAAGTCAGGATCCCAGTTCGCCAACGTGGGTTGGCAGGAACTATTTGAGCCATCCCTTTCTGCCTGGACATTAGCAGCAAGCTGGAATTTGAAGCAGACTTAGGACTCAAACCCAGGGACTCTGAAAAGCGATGGGGGCATCCCAAGTACAGACTCAACTGCTATGCCAAATCCCCAACTCCACATTTCTTATTTTAAAAACCACAGGGGGTCGGTTTTCTGTCCCTCATGGGGAAAGCACTCCCGTGGATACAACCTCCAAATGAGTATAAGCCGGAACTTTCTTGAGCACCAGGCATGTCCGCCCAATGCCCACGTGGTGTCATCAACTGAATTCATGATCCTTGTGCCCTGAACCTCTTCATTTAGTGTTCACCACAGTGACCACCCTGCCCTCCAGGTTGTTCAAGCCAGAAACATGCAGGCTACCCACCATTCCTCTTCGCTGCTGCCCCCCATATGATCCAATACGAAGTCCAGCCAGTCTTTGGCGTGGACTGGGTATGGATAATGAATGGTTTTCTAAAACATGCAACTGAAAGACAAGTTGAGGTACAGACTGATTTTTTTTTTAAAAATAGAAGCTTTATTTTTATTGGTAAGTCAGATTGATAGAGAGGACAGAGAGATCTTCTGTCTGCTGATTCGCCAGAGCTGAGCTGATCTGAAGCCAGGAGCCTGGAGCTCCTTCTGGGTCTCCCACGTGCGTGCAGGGTCCCAAGGCTTTGGGTTATCCCATGCTATCCTTGATTGCTTTCCCAGGTCACAAACAGGGAGCTGAATGCGAAGCGGGGTGGCCGGGACATGAACTGGCACCCATATGGGATCCCAGTGTGTGCAAGGCGAGAACTTCAGCCACTAGGCTACTGTGGTCGGCCCTGATATTTTTAATCCATATGTTAAATACCAATCTGAGCAACTGCAAACTTACAAGCCTGCATGTGGTTCTTTCTTGCCACTAGAACATTTTAAACACAGAATGTAACAACGATGGAATGATTATATTCTTAAAAGCATTTGTTTCTTTTCTATTCATTCTGATCCTTTATCTTAACATGTTGTCTTCATTTTGGTCAGTCTCCTGCTGAAACAAATTTCACTGCACCTCCACACTGCAGATTGAGCTAGAAGCTCACAGTGGGATGGTGCTTCTTTCGGCCCTATGTTGCTTAGGTTTGCTCTGTCCGGACCTGATCTTGTTTGTGGCTGCTTTTTTCTTTGGCAGAGCAAAGCCAGGAGTCCAGCCCTAGGCATGGTGAGGTTCAGATCTGGACTCTGAAGCCAGAAAGTGCCAGTTACACCTGGCCTCCAGGTCACCAGATGTGCGAACCTTGATAAGCAGCTGGACCCACCGGGAACTCAGGGTCCTAACTTGTGAGGGTGCTGAAGGAGCTGGAACATTTTCCTTAAAGCCTTGGAGTGGTTTCTGGCCTGTGGTAAGCATCATCTACATACTTATTACATGATTGAGACTTTTTTTTTTTTTTTTTTACATGAAAGGTGGAGTAACAGAGAGGGAGAGAAAGAAACAGAATGAACTAAGGGAAGTCTTCCACCTGCTGGTTGATTCCCCAAATGGCTGTAATGGGTAGGGCAGGCCTAGGCTAGACAGGATCCAGGAAGTTGACCTGGTCTCCCACATGGGTGGCAGGGGCCCAGGGGCCTAGGTCATTCATCACCTGCTGCCTTCCCAGGCTCACTAGCAGGAATGCTGGGTCAGAAGTGGAATAGCCAGAGCATGAATCAGTATTCTGACATGGGATGCCACAATCACAAGCAGTGGCTTGATCCACTGTGCCACAGTATCAGCCCTTATTCACGTTTCCTTCTGGAAGGTTTTAAAGTTTTCTATCTTCAGAGGTCTATGTTCTTGCTAGAGCATAAGGGTACTAAATTAACATATTCAAGACATGGGACTGTTCAAACAGGTGCCCATATGGGTACTGGCATTGCAGGCAATGGCATGACCCATCACTATAATACCAGCCCCATCCAACTTTCTCAATAACTGTAAATAAAGACCTGTTCAGTTTTACTGTCTGTGCTCTTTTCCCATCATGCCACAGGGTATAAAGAAATAAGTTTCCTACCGAGTCACTGCTATTTTAAAAGCTGGTAACTGTAGCAAACATGACCTCTGATTTTTGATAAAAGGCAATCTATTCTATCAATTATAAAGTTAGTGTCTTTTGTACACTAAATTAGCCCTTTATTTGGACTTAATAAATCATTTGAATTTATTAGACAACTCAGTTCTTAATGCCCCTTTCAAGATTTCAGAGCTGGGTCTTTAAAAAGTTTGAACTAGGACCTCACCAAATAACTAGTCAGTTAAAGACCTGTCCTCTCCGGTCAGCACATTGCAACAGATCCAGGAGGGATGACCGAAAGGAAACAGACACAAACAAAGACGGATAAAAATGTACCTTCTGGGCCCGTCTGGTCTCTGACACTACACCCTGAACGGCACCCAGGATGAGCATCCCCATGTGTCTTCAGAGTGTAAATGAAAGGCCAACACCCTTTTTTTTTTTGAAACTAAATACATTTTAATAGAAAACAAAATACAAAATAACTCTTTTCAGAAAACAGAAATATTTAATCCTTTTTCCACAATTAGAACTTGCTTTTCTCCTCAGAGCATAGTTTGATATGCGTGTGTGTGTACTTAGGATTCACAAAGTGTTCATTAAACTGATATTGCAGTGCAGGAGGTGGGAGCAGATCACAGAGGAAAATAAGACATCGCAAGAGCCACAGCTCTGTAGACATGGTCATCTGGAAATCGGCCGTATTTTAATTAAATCTTGTGTGTTTTGAATTATTCTTCATCATAATCTTTCTTTTTTAGGGGAGAAAATAATTGAAGTGCAGCCATGGAAAGAATCTTTCCCACCATCACTGCAAGACCCCAAGTGTTGTGTGAGACCCACCCGCCTGCTCCCAGGAACACACCAACCCGAGTGCTCAATCTATCACCTGAAATTTCCCTTTTTCCCAATACACTGTGCTACCAAATTCTCTGAATTCCCTGAACCTCAAAATTCCAAGTATCACAGCCAGTGCCAGGAGTCAAACCTGAAAGGTAAAAGCAGAGAGGGTTCCCTCTGCCAGTGCTAGGTTTCTTCTTCTCAATAATAATAATAATTATAATAACAATAAAAAATTCCTGGCTCTCTGTACTTACGGAAAAGGAAAGACTTTTTTTTTGCCAGGATCATTCCCTCCCCTTTCCTACTTCCCGCCCCCACATCCCTCCACCTGTAAAGACCTCCCTTCCACCCAGGGATGGGCGCGTGTGACACCCGTCACACTGCTTCTCCTGAGAGTGCTCTGCACTGTCCCCCAGCAGACCCAACCGGGGAGGCGAGGAAAACCAGACAGCAACAGGCAGGTATCCGTGTGCAAGGTCACAGTGGGCTCTTGGCCATAGCTTGAGTGGCCCCTGGATCACCTCATTCTTAATCTAGTGACCAGCCATGTGCACCCTCCCCGCCCTCCCTTCTCGCTCCCCAACTCTCCGTCTCCCTGTGATCCTTCTAACACGGTGGGGCTCAGCAGAGGGAGGCCTGCCTGGGCTGAGTGTCCAGGAGGGCGAGAGGATGCTCTTTCACAGTCACTCAGTGATTCAATCTCAGCTTGCCGCAGGACTACCTTTGGAGGCCGTCCATAACTGCCCTAGTCCACTCCAGCAAAGAAAAAAAATATTAATGTTCCTGATTTTCTTGTGTGATTCCAGTCACCAGAAGAAGGTTACAGGCCATGAACTGCACGCTCAGAACGTTGCTCATCTGCCCACTGTACACGCCCACAAGCTCACTGGAGGAGCCGTCGGCAGGCGTGCTGCAGTAAGCGTTCCTGATGTCCCAGACACGCACGGAGTTGTCCATGGAGGCAGAGGCGATCAAGCTGCTGTCTGGACTGAAGTTGAGGCTGGTGATGTTGTCTGTGTGGCCTCTCAGTTCTTTAAAAAGGGTCCCGGATGCCAAGTCCCATAGCTTCAACCTCTGGTCTTCACCAGCAGACGCCAAGTACTTACCGTTGGGGGAAAAGGCGAGAGAAAGCACAGGGCCGCGGTGGCCCGTGAACAGCCTCACCGTGTTCCCCTGCTGAGTGCTCCACAGTCGGACTGTCTTGTCGGTGGAGCCTGTAGCTATGTAGCTTGAATTGGGGTGGAATTTGACACAGTCCACATCTGCCAGGTGTCCTGCAAATATCCTCAGCGGGTACGTCCGATCAAATGACCATAGCCTGGCCGTGCGGTCATGGGAGCCGCTGGCAAAGTACAGGCTGTATGGGCTGATGTCCAGGTCCCACACGGGATAGGCGTGTCCTCTATACAGCACAGTGTTAGTGAAGCTCCCCAGGTCCCAGTACCTGATGGTCATGTCTTCAGAACAAGAGAGCAACCCTGAGCTGTCTGTGAGGAACCTTGTGCCGTACACTGGTCCACTGTGGCCCCGCAGGATCTTCATCTCTGTGCCTGCACTATCATCCTCATCCTCCTGGAACCATTGGAGTGGAGGTCAGAAAGGAAAGACGTAAGGAGAAACGGATTAGTGATATGACAGGGGAAACCAAGCCAGGAAAGAAAAAGGGAGTGCTTGGGAAGCAGCAGCCACCTAGCCAGGAACAAAGGCTCGCTCTCAAGGGTCACTCAAGAACACCCAGCATGGCAGGACTCTAAAACAGTACCTTACAACTTCCAATTTTTTTCTGTAAATTTAGCTTTCAGCTGTCTATCAGAGAAGTGCAAGGTTTTACAGAGTGACTGTAAATCTTCTAAGGGAAGGCAAATTTTGATCAAAACCAGCTTCAGGTGACTTTCAAGGTTAATTCTAATATGACATCTGAAAACATTTTCATTAGAATACATGTTAAATTCTTTCACTGTTTTATTCTTTAGGTCTCTTCTTCATATGGCTGATTTTGGTTGCCTGATGAGCCATGCTGCTCTATTTTAAAGAAAATTCTGACGTTTTCACAACTTGCATGATGGAGGTTAAAGACAGAGGCAGATGTGGCCTCATTTCCATATCAATAGACAATTACTGGAATTTAGCCAAAACCAAAACCTAGAAACATGCAGTTATCAGTAAATTAAATCCTCCCCCACCCTGTGCTTAACCTAAGCTGCCAGAACTTTCTGGAGGGTCTCAAACATTTCCAAGGTACCAAACAGGACATACATTCAGAACTATTTTAACCAAAACCAAGCAACTCACATGATTCTTAAAAATAATTTCCTGTGTGTAAATACAGAAAAGAGCTACAATGGCATTTGGGAAGCAAGTTCCCTTCCCCACAGGTGTGCTGCTTTCCAAATCCATCCTCACTTCAGTCCCTCAAGAACTCCTTAAGACTACAGCTGTAACTATCCTGGAGTGCCTCGATCAATGGATTTCAACTAAATCTTGAGGAAAGAAATAAGAGGTAGATTCTTGGAACAACTCTCTGCTTGCTTCATGGTACGCACTTTAGGTCCTTGTAAAGAACCTTATTTTTCTGCATGAAAAATAATACGGGGTACTTTAAAAAGCATGTGGGAAGTGGAATTAAAAGATAAATATCTTATGTACAAACTTTTCTTAAGAATATGGAACACATCATGAATTTGCGTGTCACCCTGATGCAGAGGTCATGCTAAACTTTTTATCATTTCAGTTTTAGGATATGTATTGCCCCCAGTGTGAGCATGGTACAAATACTTGAAATCCATGACTATTTGGAAATCCAATGCACATTTTCCATGACACTTCTGAAGACCTCATATTTAACTCCAAACAAAATGAATGCTTCCAATATGTCCATATTGGAGAAAAAGTCAAAACACTGCTGCCATGAATATTCAAACCAGCTATTCCAGACACTCAACATTAAAAACACATGAGCATGTGGGAGTTTACACTTCTAATAAGCACTACCAGGAATATTAACAATCTTCCTTTTAAAAGAGGTTACAATATTTTAGTATTTCAAGACTGGCTCACTGGGCCCGGAACAATAATCTAGCGCTAAATCCATGCCTTGCATCCACCAGGACGCCAGATGGGTGCCGCATGATGTACTGGCTGTTCCACTTCCCAGCCAGCTCCCTGCTTGTGGCCTGGGAAAGCAGTCGAGGACGGCCCAAAGCCTTGGGACCCTGCACCTGCATGGGAGACCTGGATGAGGCTCCTGGCTTAAGACTGGCTCAGTTCTGGCCTTTGCGACCACTTGGAGAGTGAACCAGTAGATGGATAATCTCTCTGTCTCATCTCCTCTCTGTAAATCTGACTTTCCAATAAAAATAAATATTTTTTAAAAGAATGACTCATTGCTGTACCCTCAGGAAGTTTATATGAAGACTATGGAAGCAACTGAGCCTACATGGATTACAAAGGTCCTTGGCAATGTGAGCTGGGACCTAGCCATGCTGCCCTCCGGGGATCTCGAGGACTGTCTTGGGCTTGTGGAAAAGCCCTGGTTGACTGCAGACCTAGAAATGGAGCAACTAGAATGTTCTTGCTAGTTATCACTATCAGCTCTCCGCTGTCTCACAGTTTAACATAGACTAACCTTTCTGGTGTGGCTCAGGTCAGTGGAGCTGCCCCCAGTCTACAATCTCACACCTGCCTTCTCATCTGCTAACATGACTAACACCCCAAACGTGTTCATGTAATAAGCTATACTATGTGCCTTATAGAACGAACACGCATAAAAGCTTAAGGAAAATGATCATGAGTATACCTTCAAACATGTACTTCTGTGCTAGTCTGCTAGCCCCTGCTCTAAGCCATGGGAGGAGCCTTAAAAAAATCTATACTAGAGTCTACTCCTGGACTGGGAAGCACCACAAACCTCAACTCAAACTTGGGTATATTTTAATTTTGGATTGTTCTCTGATTACATGTCAATAGACTAGAAAAAAAAAAATAAATTTGGCTGGGCTATGAGTGGGGGCAAGTAAGCTGCTACTACCTATGCAAAATGGCAGCAGCCAGAATGGCAGGGGAAAAAGGTGGCTACTGCGAACAGACACATGATGAACATGGAATATACATCAATTTTCCTGCTCCATTTCTGACTCGAAGCAGGTCACCCCTCCTTAGGCAAGCTGGTGGCCCTGGCTCCCAGGAGGTCATTAAAATGTAGAACTCAGTGCAGTTTATGTTGTAAGAATCAAAAACTTGTGGGTCAGCACTGTGATACAAAGACCTAACCTGCTACCTGAAATTCTGGCATCCCAACGGAGAAGGCCTGTTCAAGTTCGAGCTATTCCACTTCTCCTTCAGCTATGTGCTAATGTGCCTTGGAAGGCGAAAGAAGGCTGGCACGAGCACTGTCCCCAGCACCTATATGGGATACACAGATGGAGCTTGGCCCTGCTTTAGCCCAGGTCAGCCATGGCCACTGCATCAACCGGAGAATGAACCGGCAGACAGAAGATCTGTCTCAGTTGCCTTTGAAATTTAAAAAAAAAAAAAAGACTTTAAAGGGTATACTAACTGATGGGTGACTAACAAAAGCGGAATTGTGGGCTAATCTTATCAGGAAGCTGAATTTAATCAGTGTTTTCTGACTCTAACTTTTCCAGCTTTGTGCAGAGTTTGCCATCCAAAGTAACCTGAGGCAGAGCTTCCTGCATTTTAGTGGTAACAGGACAAAAGTCTTGGTCCCATTTTTTTCTAAAAGCAATTCTCAGGGATCTGGGTCTGCCCTTTTCACGATGAATCTAGACACAAAAGCATCTAACAACAGATCATTAGACCGAATGATGGGCAGTTGTACTTTGTGTTATTTTCCAAAATGGAGTTCAGAAAATACCTTGAGGCACAGAGAGCCAGGCAGCCTGTACTGGCCTCGGGACTGGGACCATCCACACGGTAAGAGTGAAGGCCAGCCAGAGCCCTCACTGTGGCTGAGACTGAAATGGTATCAACACCTGTGCAAAAATGGTTCTATCCACTAGTTTAAAATGCAGATTTTGAGACCTACCCATCCTATTTCTAATTAGACTTGCACAAATACACATACACACACCAATGAATACCTACTTTAAAGCTCAACTAAGGTCAATTAGCTGAATGAAGGTCTTGAGTTAAGCTTAGCGAGGTCATTACATTTCTGGTAGTAATAAACACTGACCAGGCCCCGTGAGATAGTGTAGTGGGTAAAGTCCTCGCCTTGAACGTGCTGGGATCCCATATGGTTGCTGGTTCTAATCTCAGTGGTCCTGCTTCCCATCCAGCTCCCTGCTTGTGGCCTGGGAAAGCAGTTGAGGACGGCCCAAATCCTTGGGACCCTGCACCCGTGCCGGAGACCTGGAAGAGCTCCGGGCTTCAGATTGGCTCAGCACAAGCCATTGTGTTCACCTGGGGAGTGAACCATGAGATGGAAGATATTCCTCTGTATATCTGCCTTTCCAATAAAATAAACAAATCTTAAAAAAAAAAGAGAAAGAAATGGCACCTCTTTAAAAAAATATACTAAAATAAACACTGACCACTCATTAGTACTGTTAGTGTTGTTCAAAATATTTTCTGGGGATGGGATGGTGGCTCAAAAGGCTAATCCTGTCTGCCAGTGCCAGCATCCCATACAGATACCCGTTCTAGTCCTAGCTGCTCTATTTCCAATCCAGTTCCCTGGTTATGATCTGGGAAAGCAGTGGAGCATTGCTCAAGTCTTTGTGGGCCCCTGCACCCATGTGGGAGACCAAGAAGCTCCTGGCTCCTGGCTTTGGACCAGCTTAACCTCAGACATCTAACTGGGAAGTGAACCAGCAGACAGAAGATCTCTTTCTATTTCTCCTTTTCTCTATAAATCTGCTTTTCAAATAAAAACAAGCCTTTTTAAAAAAAAAAATTTATTGGAAAGGCAGATATACAGAGAGGAGGAAAGACAGAGGAAGATCTTCCATCCGATGGTTCATTCCCCATACAGCCACAACGGCTGGAGCTGAGCCAGTCTGAAGCCAACAGCCTCCTCCAGGTCTCCCAAGGTTTTGGGCTGTCCTTGACTGTTTTCCCAGGCCACAAGCAGGGAGCTGGATGGGAAGTGGGGCCACTGGGACTAGAACCAGCACCCTTATGGGATCCTGGAGTGTTCAAGGTGAGGACTTTCGCTTCTGCTAGGTTATCATGCCAGGCCCCAAAACAAATCTTTATATGTGTGTGTGTGTATGTATATATGTGTATATATATAATACATATGTGTGTATATATATAATGTTACCATATATATATGTATGTATGTATGTATGTATATATATATATATAAAAACCATTTAAGTGAGGCATAAGAAACTCCAAAGCACAAGTTAAGAGCATTAGTTTGGTTTTAGCTATATGAGAGAAATAAGTAAGTCACTTGCTATATAATCTGTCATGTTTGGTAAGAATATTCTACTGAAATTACGAAGGCAGGTACAGGGAAGAAAAACTAGTATTCATACCTCCTCTTCCAGGATATCACAAGCCAGGTGAATGCGAGACACGTCTACTTGATGGGGCTCTGATTTTAATTTCTTGGATCGTAAACTCCAAAGTTTTATACAGGAGTTGTCAAACCCAGCAGCAAGCAGCTTGCTATCGGGGGAAATTTCTGCAGTGTTCAACAGTTGCTCTGTGTTGTAGAAGGCATAGAAGCAGATGGTAGTGAGGGAAGGAGGCCCGTCCTTGACACGCTTAATGCTCTCCTGCAAGACCTCCAGGGCAGCCTCATTCTGCAGAATGGGACTGGGCATGTCGGGGGGCTCTAAGCCATTGCTCTCACTGCGGGAAGAGCTACCGCTGGCATAGAGCTGGTAGTCTGTTCTCTTCGCAGGCTGCACATCAAGATTAATATGTAAGGTGAGGATTTTGCACAGGGCAGTATTGTTGTCACTTTGGAGGTAGCGGATAAGGTAGTTGTAGCTGTCTTCTTGGAGACGGACCACGTACTTGTTATCTAGGAATGTTCGGAGCTTTAAGTTAGAGTGGATGTCCTGGATGGTCTGAGTGGTCTGTAGCTGCTCAATGACATCCTTCTGACTAGCATTCTGCAGAAACATTCCATGGAAGCGGCTGTAAAAACTTTCCACTGTGCTCTTCGGACTGTTCTGGACCAGGTTGAGATGGAGGTAGACAAAAAGAGGATACAGGAGAGGCATCACTTCATGGCTATGCTGTGAATCAGAATCTAGAATAAGAAAAAAAAAGGAAGGGCTTTATAATCAGCATAATTCTATACAGTGATGTGACCCCTTCTGGAGCTCCCAGTAACACAATACTTTGTCAGGACCTTATTGTTTTGAGACTAATAAATATATCCCCTTATCATGTAATGTAATGTGTACTGACTTTGTATCATAGAATTTAAACACTATTAACTTCATATCAAAGTATATAAATGACAAAATATCCTAGTAAGTAAGAAAAGAGAGAACATCCCAGGATTTTGCATCCTTCTCTCTGGAAAGGGTTTTAGTGCCTCCAGTTGTACACAGGAGAGTAGTCAGAAAAATAGGCAGCAGTGTGACTTTGTTCTTCATTTGGTACGTAGGTATGGACTAAAATAAAGGTGTATATGGGTGCAAAGTCAACAGGGGTGGATTTACGAGGGTTAGTTTTAGATGTCTCCTGGCTAGGCCATCCATGAAGCCCAGGCAATTCATAAGACATTATTGTGATGGCATTTTTAGAGAAGATTAACATTTACGACTGAGTAAAGCAGAAGACCCTCACAATAGGGGTGGGTCACATCTATTCAGCTGAAAGCCTTACCAGGAAAGGACTCGTCTCCCTGTCAAGCAGCAGCAATTACGCTGGGTGAGGGCCTCCGCATCTGGGCCGTGACAGGAGCATCCCTGAGACGTCAGCCTGCTGGCCTGACCCCGACAGCCTCCACGACAGAGTGAGCCAATTTCTTAAGACACATGAGCTCTTTCTCCGGACAATCCTGCCTGATACGAATGTTGGTGCTTCTTTACTCCAATTCTTTAGGAGATAGCCATATTCTCCTTGCTTCTTTACTCCTGAGCCCTGAAGAGTCTGCCTTGGTAATTTAACTATGAAATCAGGACCCTGCCTTCCATTTCTACAAAACTGTCAAGTTCCAGTCCTTTATTACATTTCTTAATTAGTGCAGTGGATTTTAATGGGCTACCTTGTCACTATGCTTAACAAACCATTCTATAAACTGCTTTCAGACTTGGTATGCTTCCTTCTGACTTATGCCTCTCCACTTACTAAATCCTCCCACTTCTCTTCTTCCAGTCTGATGAAACCTACTCTATTGTTCAGAGTACCAACTTAACCCTACTTCCTGCTCAGAAAAGGCTTTTCTAAGTCACTTTGTCCTTTCATTCCAAATGCAATTCTGTCATAAAATTCAGCAATTAATCTCATACTGATCTGTGAAAACACTTCCTACCATGTTCAAATTTTGTTTGACAACCACTTCACTGACAGCTCTTCACAGATGTGCGGGCAGAGAAACATGCTTCATTAAAAGCAGCCTGTAAGCGAATAACATATTAGCCCTCTCCAAATAATCTGTGATCTATGGGTTACAAAAATAAAACTCTAGAGAAAGTAATATACAACCTTTTTCTTATCAAATAAGATAAGAAATCATAACAGAAATGGCTGACAAGGTTATATTCTACGGAAATATAAAGTTCTGGGTAAAGAAAATCACAGACATAATAAAGAAGGTAACACAGAGTAGAGAAAAAAATAGTACCAACAAATGTAAGGAGTCAGCAACTACTAAGAACATCAGGAATCCCCACTGAGAGATTAAAGGAAAAGAGATGTGAACATAAACACCTATACCATGATAAACCACGTCAGTTACCAATTAACTGCACTAATGCTTTATTGCAAATGTTAAGTCACAATTCTATAATAATAAAAATATTTCAGTTACTCTGTATCCTGAATTGAAGTGCCAAAGTCCTGGCTGCTCTGCTTCCAATCCAGCTAAATGTGTCTGGGAAAGTGGCAGAAGATGACCCAAATATTTAGGCTCCTGCCACTCATGTGGGAAATGAATGGTGTTCCAGACTCCTGGCTTTGACCTGGCCTAGCCCTGGCTGTTGCGGCCATTTGGGGAGCGAAACAGCAGATGGATGACACTCTCTCTGCCACTCTACCTTTCAAATAAATAATAAATAAGCCTTTTTTCCCTCAGATTTTTATGTATCTTTCTTGGAAAGGCAGATCTACAGAGAGGGGAAAGATCCTCTGCCCACTGATTCTCTCCCCAATTGGCTGCAATGGCCAGAGCTGAAGCCAGGAGCCTCCTCTGGGTGTCCCACACGAGTGCAGGGTGCCAAGGCCTTATGCCATCCTCTACTACTTTCCCAGGCCACAAGCAGGGAGGCAGAAGGAAGTGTAATAGTAGGGAAATGAACTGGCACCCACATGGGATCCTGGCGTGTGCAAGGTGAGGACTTCAGGTACTAAGCCATTGCTTTGGGCCCTGAATAAATCTTTAAAAATACCAACAGACAGGACTGGTCCTGTGGCTCAACAGGCTAATCCTCCATTTGCATCCCATATGAATGCTGGTTCATGTCCTAACTGTTCCACTTGCCATCCAGCTCCTGCTGATGGTCTGGGAAAACAGCAGAGAATGGCTCAAGTCTTTGGGCCCCAGAACCTACGTGGGAGATCCAGAAAGAAGCTCCTGTTTCCTGATGGGTTCAGCTGCAGCTGTTGTTTGGGGAACGAACCAACAGATGACGATTTCTCTCTCAGGCCTGGCATGATAGCCTAGTGGTTAAAGTTCTTGTCTTGAACACACTATGATCTCATATGGGCGCTAGTTCTAATCCTGGCGGCCCCACTTCCCATCCAGCTCCCTGCCTGTGGCCTGGGAAAGCAGTCGAGGATGGCCCAAAGCCTTGGCACCCTGCACCTGTGTGGGAGATCCGGAAGAACCTCCTGGCTCCTGGCTTGGATCAGCTCAGCTCTGGCCTTGGTGGCCACTTGAGGAGTAAATCAACAGACAGAAGATCTTCCCCTCTCTCTCCTCCTCCTCTCTGTATATGCCTTTCCAATAAAAATAAATAAATCTTAAAAAAAGTTTTCCCTCTATCTGTAAATTTGCATGTGAAATAAAAATAAATACATCTTTAAGAAAAATATAAATAGAGTTTTTGTTGTGGAATACTGGGTTCAGCCATTGCCTTGGACACCAGCATCCCCCATGAGTGCCAGTTCTAGACCCCCCTGCTGCACTTCCAGTCCAGTTGTCTGCTAATGTACCGAGGAAAGCAGAAGATGGTCCAGGTCCTTGAGCCCCTGGCATCCTCATGGAAGAAGCTCCTTGCTCTGGCCTGGCTTCACCCTGGCCACTGAGGAATAATTCAACAGATGAACATTTCTGCTTCTCTTTTAGTTAAATAAGTAATTTTTAAAAAACAAATTAAAAATGCAAACAAAAATCTCTGTAATGCCACCTGGGTCTCTTGATAATGGGAATAAGCCATGTGTATAATGAGAAACATTTCACTGCCATCACTACAGAGTCTCTCCCTATTACAATTATACATCTGGTGTTCTTTTATATGTCTCTTTCCTCATTAAATGGTATGGTCCATGATGGGAGGGACCATATCAATACATCTGATAATGAGCATCTGTTAGCATAAACACAGGCTGAAGAGTTAGAGAGGCTCAGGAGGTGGGAAGCTATCTCCTGAACCAGCTTCTCCATCACTAGAATGGCAGGAGAGGTCTAGCAGAAAGAGAGGAATACACTTAGATTTTGAACACTGAGTAACTTTCTAAAAGCTCATTTCAAACTCTTAAGGAACTGCTTAAATACCAATGATTAAAAATAACTCATCATCTCTAAATTCTTCCTTACATATGAAAAACATTCTTAGGAAATATTTTTTTTTCCTTCAGTTGATCACTGTTTTGAGATATGTAATATTCACTGATCATTAAGACCTAGTGGAGTTTTTTTTTTTTTTTTTTCAGTAAAAACAGCAGGTTTTTTTTAACTGAACTTTCATTATCGATAGCATTTTAACTCCCCTCACTATAGATCATGGTAAATGTATACTCTTTCTTTTAAGAAGGCACAAAAGGAAAGGCTGATCAGTAAGTAGAATCCACATGATTTCCTGTACTGCAACTTCTAATTTTTGGGTCTGTTAATCCATTGGGACAATTGTCTCCTACTTTTCAAATCAGGAGCAAAGACCATTTTGAGATGTAGTATGTTATTAACATACATTTCAAGCGTGCTGCATCCAAGGATGAGTTCTTCACATGGCTGATTTAGCCTTCAATTACTTAACACAATCACAAGTCATAAGGTCATGGATCAAACAGCAGAACCCTTGCCCTGCTTAACTGAACCTTAGGATTTCATGTGAGGAATTCTAACAGACCCTAAAGGACAATGCTGAAGTACTTTCGAATCTTTACTACCAAATACCATGCCTGGAATGTCGCAGCTTCCTAGGGAAATTGGCATCATTCTTTTCCTTAGTAGAATAGGTTTCCTAGAGCTAAGTACTTACCAGTGAGAAAATTCCTCAGTCGTCCAAACTGTACTTCATATTGCTGGAGTTCTCCCTGGCAAGGGGCTCCGTTCACCATATTGGCAAAACCAGATTCTGATTGAACTAAAGAGCAGAACACATACAAGGATGGAAAGACAATTATTAATCCATAAATGTGGCAGGACAGGTGAAAGACAGTGCTGAGCATGCAGTAACAGTCTAACTGCCATTGCAGCACATTTTCAAAGTATTCTGGGGCCCCTGGTTAAATGTGACATGGATGACTGCTGTTTGTCTCTCTCTCCCTCCTGACACAAAATCAAATGAGAAATGAAACTGTGTAAGGCACAGCACCAGTAAGCTGAATGAGAGAGGAAGGGTCTGAAGTGTTGCTGGAAGCCTGTGGCCCACTTTCTGACACTTCATAACAACACATCGTGGTGAGGAACCTCTGTCAGCAATGGGGTACACACATAGAGGGTCCTCTTGCTCTGGAAATTTACTTCTTCCAGTTCAAATGATTTCAGTCTCTTCCATCATGTTGAAATTCTCCCCTTTTCACTAGACACCTAAGACTTCAAAGTTACATGTCCTGAATTGACCCCTGAATTTTATTTTCCATATTTCATATTTTTGTGTTTTGGCTCCGTTTTCTGTGAAGCTGCCTCAACTTTGAACTTGGATTTTTGTTTTTAAATCTTAACTTTATAAATATATCTAGTTGATAAATATTTTGTTTTCTGATTTTTCTTTTCTCTTTTCAAAAGAATCATTTTGTTGTTCTGATGTTATTTCTCAAGTTTTCTTCAGTTTCTTTCTATAATTTCTTCTAGGTGTAATGGTCTATGGCTGCCTCATGGTACCAGTGTCGATGGGAAAGATTGTTCCATCTTAAGTCTAACTACTACCTAAGGCAAAAGACTGAAGGAAATTGGTTCTGGGACCTGGCATATCCAGTTCAGCCTGGTAGATGAGTCACATGAGGGGCATACATTTAGATATTGTTAAAGGCACCCATGTCTCACATTAGAGAGCTTGGATTCAACACCCAGCTCTGGTTTCTGGCTCCAGCTTCCTGTTTATGGTTACCCTGGAAGGCAAAAGTGACGGCTCACATACTCAGGTCTCTGCCACCCATGTAGGAGATGTGGACTGAGTTATCCACTCCCAGCTTTGACCCTAAGCAACCCTGGCTGATGGCAGACTCTTGCGGAGTGAACTTTGGGGGTTCATTCATTTTCTTTTCTCTCTCAAAAACAAACATACAAAGAAGACTATGGAGACTGTGAGGGAAGGTTCCTGACTGGGCTCTTGTGAATGTCTCTGAGGAGAAAAAGGACCCAGTCTGAGCACAGAAGGAGAACCAGGACTGCTGGCTAACACCACTGCCACACAGGGGCTACAGCAGTTCACACCCCAAAGAACACAGTGACGTTCTTCCAGAATTCCCAGTACCGTATACAGAATAAAAAATCCTATCATAACAAACTAAATTCACAAAATAAGTCACAATTATTTAACATTCAGCTAGTCAAGACAAATTATGAAGATATTCCAAAAAGTTTGTGGAAAAATGAAATTAAAAGATGAGTTTATTTTGGTGCCATGAAACTTGAAACTCATACAAACTCTTCCTCACAGACTTTATCACAAAACCAAGCAAATTTTAAAAGCCCCAGGCAAATGTCTGTGATATCAATATTTCCAACGCCTGATCCCATTTATCCAATGAATGTGACTGTGTGTGTGAGGCTCCCAGCCTGAGGAGGGAACTGCAAGAAGGGAAGAGACTCTGTTTCTAAGGAGCTCACAGGACAGGGGTATACAGAAACAAAGAGTAGGACATCCCTTAAATACAGATAATGTGATCTGCGTGTTCCAAAGAAGGAATCACGAGCTCGGCCGGGGGGCCCCCAAGGCCTCACCCAGGAGGTAATGAGTGTGGACCAGGAGGACGGGCAAGGACTTCGAGGCCAGCACTGTCCACCTGATGTTGCTCACTGCACTGGACTATCCAGCGCTATCTTGAGAAGTAATTCTACTGGGTACAGAAGTCTGTTCTGCTGCAGTGGGCCTGTTAAACAGGAAGAGCTCTCCTCCCCCTCCCTGTACCTGAGAAACTGGCCGCCATCTCCTCGGTAGTCTGAGACAGCCGCAGTCCTTGCTTGAGGGGACCGTCTGAGTCCATGTACTGCCGGCGTTTGAGGTAGCAGGACACTGCCATCTGAATCTGCTCGGTGCGCACTCGTTTCATGACCTTGTGGGAGGGAACCACAAGATGCAGAGGATAAGGGGTCTATCACAGATGGGAAAGTCAGCAGAGAAGATGAGCCATGTGGCTAGGTAACAACAAACCCAGTGTTCGCTTCCATTTGATTTATGTTCCCAATGACAATAGTCACCTTCAATTATAACAAACAGGCAGAGCATGAGTAATAAACCCCACAGATCACCCCAGACTCCATTTAATACCATGGTTTCAATTAGCCCCATGGAACTTTCATTAGGGATGCTAACAAAGAATAAACAGGGCCAGTATGAATATCAGAGCCTTTTATCTCTCTTGTCTAACTGTGAGAGATGTGTTGATTAGCAGTGAACCAGCCAACAAAGCAAGCAGGAGCTGGTACAAAATCAAAGACCGGAGAAGCTCAGAAACTGGGTAAGTAGATGTTGACAGAAGGAGAAGTTAAGAATGAGGAAGGAGGATGTAATATTATTTTTTCTTGTTAGGAAAAGGCTACCAGCTCTAAGAATCTGAGCTATATGTTTTCATTTTTAATAAGTTATTTACCTCTTTTACAATTTATTTGAACTACAGGAACAGAAAAGCATCAAAACAGTAAAAAGATACGCATATGTGCTATAATATGTCTCAAAATTCTTGGAAGTGGTAGGAAATGATAAATCCATTTTTAATAATTCCAGCTAATCTGATACCATTAAAAAATAAGAAAAAAGGAATAATTTCTCTTAATCACCAAATTCTAATTTTATTATCAAGAAGACAAAAACCCCTAGTACTATGGCCTCAAACACTACACTTTGCCAAAAACAAACAAAAAACCCAAAAACCAAAACAAAACAAAAACACTGCCACAGATGATCAATGACAACTGAATTTTTTTCCCTTTTTCTTGGAGTTCAGAAAGCTGCATTTATTTCTTTTAATATTTTTAATATTCATTTGAACACACAAATGATTGATTTTAAATTTTAATTTTTGACAATGTTTACATAGTTGATAAGGGTGGGAAGGATCAAGGGTTAGGGAAAAACAGTGTGATCACTGTTTCCAAATTTATGAATATTTTAGATTTGCTCTGTCATATAAAATGCACTTTCACCTCTGGGATCAAAGCATGGCATCCACAACATGCAGCCACTCTCTCCAAAGCAACATCTCCAGGCCAGGGTTCCCAGCTGTCTGGGGTTAGATGTGGATGTTTTAAGTTATCAGTTTAGCTACATACAGTGACTTCCCCTATGAGAGTGCTTTCACCTCTTAAAAAAAAAAAAAAGTTTCCTCTCTTTAAAAGATTATTTGGTTTTGTTTATATTTATTTGAAAAGCAGAGAGAGAAGAGAAATCAATCTCCCATTTGCGAGCTCATTCACCAACAGTGGGGCTGGACCCGGCTGAAGCCAGAAGCCTGAAACTCCATGGAGGTCTTCCCGGAGTGGCAGGGAACCAAAGCTGAGCCATCGCCTGCTGCCCAGAGTGCACCTTGGCAGGAGGCTGTATCAGAACAGGTGGGAGTCAATCCAGGCACTCCAACACGAAATGTAGATGTCTCCAGCAGTGGTTTATCTGATTACAGCACAATACCAGCCCTCTAAACATTTTTAAGAGATTATTTGCATCTAATTGTTAGTCATCTATAATTATATTTAGTGAAAAATATATGGTGAATAATCAAGCATTTTACTCAGTTACTGTAGCTAACACACTGTCCCTGGATCATTTGTAAACAACCCTTTGCTTCTAAATTGACCCGTGGTAGACATTCTGAAATCTCATTTGATTTTCTTAAAAGTCACAAACAGAAGAAATGCTGAAGGCAGCACCTATCCCCCCCAAACACACACACAGGAAAGTACATATATTTGCATCTTTATAAATGAATGGAAAATGTTAAGACATCATATTTCTGTTCAACTAGGTACAGAGAAAGATTACATTATTTGCAATTAATTTCAGGATTACCAACAGTACAAAATATTTGTTAAAAGGAGGGGTACTGTGACTGACATGGTTGTAAATTCAGTGATATAAAGAAGTACACTAATATATTTCTCAATACTGAACTATCTTCCCACTGTAGAATTTGCCTTAGTTGAGTAGAAATGTTTGCACTGTATTTTTCTGCTCAAGATTCTTTGTATTTTTAATACAAGGAGTCTAATCCTTTGAGTAGAACCATTGCCAATGAAGACACAATTGCTTCTTTGTGGCCACTAAGCAGCATTACTGCATCAGTTGGATTGCATTAAACACTCTAACCTGACTACACATCTGATTCCCCTGTGGGTGCATGTACCTATACAAATAACTGCAGCACTTAATATCCAGCATGTACAAACAATTCCAGAAACACAGCAAAACAAGCAAACCAGTTAAGAAATGGCCAAAGGAAATGAGCAGACATTTTTCAAAGGAACAACTCCAAATGGCTAACAAACAAATGAAAAAATGATCAAACTTCCTAGCAATAAAGGAAATTCAAATAAAACCCACACTGAAGTTCCATTTAACTCGTTATGGGGTGCGAGCGAGATCACACCAGACATGTCTAAGGTTTATTAAGGAGTCTTTATTAACCAACTTAGTGATAACAGAGTACACTAGAAATAGCAAATCACAAGTTCATATGGCAATCCAACCAATCATAATCCAACCAAACATGATCCAAAGGGGAACAAATGGTCATTACCCTTATGTCCATTTGTTAAGCTGAAGTCCTATGTCCCAGCTTCCCCAACAATATGTTATCCTAAGAGACATACAACGAATAACTTGAACACACTTACAAAGCTGCAGACATTCATCTTTCCCTGGCTTCTCTGCCCACATTCCACTACTGCCAGGCCTCACCTCTCCTGGAACTCCTGACAGCACACACAAACCAGAAATAACATTGCTACATCCATTGTCCCATCTAAGCAGTACACAGGCACCGTGCTTGTGGGATTACCAATCCTGGGTCAGCCAAGAGGTGCCAGAGCAACCGAAGCACCTGATCAGAGAGCGAGCCCCTGCTTCAGGGCCTTATAAGGGGCTTGTGAGGGGAGTGTTTACACAACAATGCAATACCGTCCCCTCTCAGATGATAGGTGAGTCACAGGTGGGCAGGAGCGAATACGTAAGTGGTGGTTTTGGGGGAAACGGATGAGGATGAAGTTCATTGCTGTTAGGTCGTACCGTCAGAACAGAAGGTAGGGGACACAGCCCACTGTCAATAGGTGCTGGCTATCACTGGCTGCACCCTATAACAAACTCCAGTAAGGATGGCCATACATAGAAAACTACCAACACCTGCCAGGGTTGATGTGGGGGAAAAAAGGTACCTTACTCCACAGCTGTAGAAGGACATTGTGATTCTAGAAGGACAGTGAGCATAGGATTATAATTCACAGCATAATATTTGTATGAGAATAACTGATTGGATACCATTTGTATAACCAATTGGATATCATGTGAATGAGAATACTTGGTGGGATATACAAAACAAAACAGTTCCAAACAAGGGTGTGGAAACAACTGATGGGTCCCACAGATAAGCTCAATACCTCCTCCCTTATCCTATGTGACCCTTAGTCTATGAAAGTCTGATGCCACTAGCTCACCAAGACGGTAGTCCACCCGTGTCCACACTTGCTCCGTGCACCAAGTCCACTGCTGCAGGACAGTGGACATACAGCTAGAGGACTGTTAGTTATTTAAAACAATTAAAGTTTTAGTTATTACGATGGTACGCACAGCTAATTCCCGCAGCCTGGTTCTTTACCGTGAGCCAAAAACACCAGACGCAATGAGGTATCTTAGGAGGTTTTATTCCAGTGGGGCAGGAATGGGATGGGGGTGGTGGTACAGTAGTGAGGAAAAAAGGGAAGGGGGAAGGCCAGAAGGAGCAGAGCTGTTCCTGGGGCCTTTATGTCATTCAGGTGAGCCAGCAAGGTGTGTGTGTGTGTGTGGGGGGAGGGAGGCGGGGATTGGGAGGGATTGAGGGCAGGCCCCAGGGGATTGGTGCCTGAGCCTGTCATAGGTGATTGCCTAAGAATAATTGGTAAATGGGGCTGGGAGATTGGGGGTGGGATTCTCAGGTGAAATGCCTGATTGGTGTACAGCTGGACTGGTGGGAATTTAGTGAGCTGGGAGGAAGAGGAAATGGTGCTGGGTCCAGAGTGGGATATTCCTTACATTGTCGACTGGTGCAGCCACTATGGAAGTCAGTATGAAGAATACTCAGGCAACTGAAAATTCACTACCTTATGACCCAGCAATCCCACTCCTGGGAATGTATCCAAATGAACTGATACATGCACATCAGAAAGCAACCTGCACCCCTATATTCACTGCAGGACAATAACTGAAAAACACGGAAACAACCTAGATGCCCAGTGGAGAATGACTGGATTAAGAAACTGTGGCATATCTACTTTATGGAATACCACTCAGCAATGAAAAGAATGAAATATTATCATTTGCAGCCAGATGGTCCCAACTGGAGACCATTATGCTCAGTGAAATGAGCCAATCCCGAAATGACAAATATTACATGTTCATTCTAACATAGGACAACCCCCACCAAAAATAGAAAACAAAAAATAAATGTAACACACACATACACATATGGGCCCAGCATGGTAGCCTAGTGGCTAAAGTCCTTGCCTTGAACGCTCCAGGATCCCATACGGGCACCAGTTCTAATCCTGGCGGCCCCACTTCTCATCCAGCTCCCTGCTTGTGGCCAGGGAAAGCAGTTGAGGACGACCCAAAGCCTTGGGACCCTGCACCTGTGTGGGAGACCTGGAGGAAGTTCCTGGTTCCTGGCTCTGGATCGGTGCAGCACTGACCGTTGCAGTCACTTGGGGAATGAATCATTGGATGGAAGATCTTCTTCTCTGTCTCTCCTCCTCTCTGTGTATCAATAAAAAATAAATAAATCTTTAACAACAACAACAACAACAAACCACTCACATATACCACCACAAATAAAGGAGGTAATGGAGACCACAGTACCAGGAATCAAAGAAAATCGACACAATGCATCTTTACTATAGAATAAAAGTAGACTCTCAATGAAACGTCTTAATATACATAGACAACAAAGACTTTATGCCATTGTCTATACCAACACTATCATGACCCACATAAAGAGCAGAAAGTTGAAATCATTTTAGTTTTGATGATGTTTACAAAGTTGATTAGGGTGGGAAGGATTGAGGATTAGGGAAAATTGGGTGAGACCCTTGTTTCCAAACATTTTTTTTTCTTTTTCCTGTTTCCAGGGGAGAGAGGGAGTTAAGGGGAGAGTCACACCCAGCCTCCTAACCATCTCAGTAACCATGAATGGGCAAGGACCACCTGATGTTATCATAGTACCCCGACGTGGAGCATACTGAGGATTCTGTTCAAGCAGTCCATTGGCTGACTTAGTTCACCTTAGGGACTCCATTCACCCAGGTGTTTGCTGTCACCACTTGGCTACGGTAGCTGACCAGTTTGTTCTGCCCTCCTTCCTCTGCTATGGTACCAGGTGTCCTCTGCAGGCTCCAATGGACTGCCACACCCTCCTGCGCATCTGGGCATGCGGTGCACTCCTCCGTGTAAGTCTCCTACTGATTTCTTCAATCCCACATGGGTCATGTGGTAGAAATGTTTTCTTCAAGATTTTTCAATTTTTTCATCATTTTAGCAACACATTGGTCATTCATGTTGCTGTAAATTTATTATTTTTCTTCCTGCTGTATTTTGTCTTAGGGTTTTTCTTTTTTTAATCTAAGGGGATGTATAGTAAAAGTGTAACAGAGACCATCATATCTGGATGTGAAGACACAGCACAGCATGTACCTCTACATCCAAATCAGAGATGGACTCCCAATGAAACTACTAAATATATCCTGACAATAGGACACTAGAATCTCTGCCCTATCTGTATCTACAATGTCAGGATACACTTATATAGCGGAATGAGGGACTTCTGACTGTTCATGAAGGACTACACATTCTAATAATAAAGGGGAAATCAGTGGGGGGAGGAAATCCCAGAGCCTATGGGACTTTATCATAAAATAATTTCAAAAAAAAAGAGAGTACAAGAAAAACAAAACAAAACCAAATAACTGCAGCCCTGGAGATCCTGACCTACTGATATTTTTGAGAGCAAGATAGAGCATTCAAACAGCCTCCCTCCTCCTCCATCGCACCCCTGCCCCAACTGCTTGCTAAAGCTTTTACTCTTACTTCACATATTCCTTGTCTCCAGACTCTCAAAGCAGCTTTATTTGAACTGAGACTAAAACCCTTGAAAATTTCTTCCAGTATCTTTCTGCCCAGAGTGTCCATGACATCTGAGTTAGAAGGGAGTTAAACAGTGAAATAAGCCACTCCCAAAGGAAACATATCACATATTCTCTTTGATAAAAGGCAATGTTCATGCAAAATACAAGATCAACAGACCTACAGGAAAACATGTATATACATATATTCATCTAGAGGAACTGTATAATGGAGAGGAGCATACTGAGAAATGAACACACATTGCAGTACACATCTCTACTCCTAAATAAAAGATGGACTCCCAAAGAAACTGTTTAGTGCATCTTGACAATAGGATGCAGACTCAGCCATTCTCCATACCTACAATGTCATGATACACTTAAATAGCAGAATGATGGATTTCTGACTTGCTGAATGGCTATACTACCGTAATAATATGGGGAAAACACTTGGGAGGGGAGAGGAAATGGGGAGGGTGAAAATCTTTGAGCCTAAGGAACTGTATCATAAAAAATAAGAGTTAAGAGATTTTTTCACTTGGTAGGCAAAATCCTTGCATGTGAGAGACACATGACCATTAGGAAGAAAAGACCCAAAGATAACCCAACGTGCTCAAAGGGGGGACAACATATACACGTGCCTAAGGACACACACACACACACACACACACACACACACACACAGAGAGACAGACAGACAAAAGGAAGAAAATCTGGCCAGGGGCCCAGTGTGGTAACCTACTGGCTAAATCCTAGCTTGCATTAGGTTTTACTCTGCTATATAAGTGTATTATGACATTCATGTGGGTGCCAGTTCATGTCCTAGCTGCTCCACTTTCCATCTAATTCCCTGCTGTGAAAGCAGTAGAGAACGGCCCAAAGCCTTGGGACCCCACACCCAGATGGTAGATCTGGAAGAAGCTCCTGGTTTCAAATCAGCTCAGTTCTAGCTGTTGTGGCCACTTGGGCAGTGAACCAGCAGACAGAAGATCTCTCTCTCTTTCTTTCTGTAGATCTGCTTTTTCAATAAAACAAACACACCCAAAACAAAACAAAGAAACCTAACCATACTCAGGATTGCTACAGCCTGATTTGCAAATACTGATTCTAATGAATGTGCCCAATTTTTTTGCCCTAAATGGCAGTTTCTCTGAATCCAAACCACCATTTATGCAATGGATTTCCTTATCTTTGCCTAAGGATGGGACAGGAGTTGCCTGTAGGAACAAACATCCAAGCACAGGGATTCTGCAGTAACTTCTAGAACCACACCAACCTGGCTGGATTTTAGACCCAGGCACATATATTTCAAGTGAGAATCCACCAATCAAGAGCTCCTTAGAGAAATCATCCCCCTTACCCTCTCTACCACAACATCTTCAGGTGATTTTTCAGAGTACTAATATCCACAAATGGACAGAAGAAACAAACAAACAAACAAAAAAACTGGAACTAGAGTTAAATCTCTTTGGGACAATAAACGTGAGATTAACACTGTGACCTTGGGCCTAGAGTGATAGCTCAATGCCTAAATCCTCCCCTGGCATGCGCCAGAATACCACATAGGTGCTGGTTTGTGTTCCAATTGCTCCCCTTCCCGTCCAGCTCCCTGCTTGGCCTGGGAAAGCAGTGGAGAATGGCCTAAAGCCTCGGGACCCTGCACCTGCATAGGAGACCTGGAAGAAATTCCTGGCTCCTGGCTTTGGATCAGCTCAGCTCTGATCACTGCAGCCACTTAGAGTGAACCAGTGGATGGAAGATTTTTTTCTATCTCTCCTTCTCTCTATAAATGTGCCTTTCCAGTAAGAATAAATCTTAAATTAAAAAAAAAAAACACATCGGGCCCGGCGGCGTGGCCTAGCTGCTAAAGTTCTCGCCTTGAACACACCGGGATCCCATATGGGTGCCGGTTCTAATCCCGGCAGCTCCACTTCCCATCCAGCTCCCTGCTTCTGGCCTGGGAAAGCAGTCGAGAACGGCCCAATGCTTTGGGACCCTACACCCGCGTGCGAGACCCGGAAGAGGTTCCTGGTTCCTGGCATTGGATCAGCGCGCACCGGCCCGTTGCGGCTCACTTGGGGAGTGAATCATCAGACGGAAGATCTTCCTCTCTGTCTCTCCTCCTCTCTGTATATCTGACTTTGTAATAAACTGAATAAATCTTAAAAAAAAAAAAAAAAAAAAACACATCACACTCCCATCAGCTCCCCAACCTAGCCTTCAGAGAGCTGGCTGTTTCTTTTTATCCTTAAAAGTAGATAAAAATTATTTTGCACTTTTATGAGATATCATGGAAAACACCTACTAGGTATTCTCTTTCCAACTTGCAATAGTATAAATGGTTAGGGCAGGGAAGAGGGAAAATTCCCAGAGCCTATGGAATTATATCATAAAATAAGTAAATAAATTACACAAAAAAATAGTATAAATGGTTGTAGATCACAATGAAAACTATATTCAACTAGCTTTCTGAAAATAGAAACCACAGCTGAAAAATAAATGAGCCATATTCAGTTTCACTTCATGTAATTTTAAAATTATGAAAGCCTTTCTCATTTAGTTTGATAGAAATACACTTGACCAGAAGTTCTGCTCTTTCCCATGATGTCCCAAGAAACAAAATGGCACACTGATGAACACAATCCATGGCAGGGCTCAGGATGCAATGCAGAACCAGGGTTTCTGGTGGCAGGGACTGTGTGGAAACCATGAAACTGGAGAAAGTGCTTTCCCCCAACAGCTGGGTGAGCTCGCTATGCTCTGACCTCTGGAGATGATAGCAGAGACCTGTAATTCCAAGGGAGGTCCCTCATCAGCACCATCCCTCCTGGGCTGTCAGCTGCACTGGACAGTGCAGAACACATTCCCTCTCATGAACTGTGCTCTCCCTCTGGGAGTCTGTCTTCTGGCTCTCCTCACTCCACTCTGTCTGCTCCTCAGACTTCAACTTCTCTACAACTGTCACACCTTGATGGCCTCTGGGCAGAATACTGTCCTGAAGCTCAACACATTAACAAGATTCTGTCACTGAGACTTCAGTGTGCTCACAACAGAACTTAGCTTCCCTCAGAATGTCTCCTAATTTTCCCAGTGAGGTAAATGCCACTTTCCATTGTTAAAGCAAAAAAAACTCAGCCATCATATTTTCTCTCTTACTTCTAAGGGCCCATCAACTCTTACTTGGAATGACACTTTTCCCTTATGTGTTCGAGTGGCTAGCTAGTTCACTGGAACCATCCCTGCTTCCTATTTTCATGGCTGCTCCTGAACTTCTCCACTGGGTTATTCTGATATGCTTCCAGTCTAATCAATCTTCAGAATGCAGCCAGAGCAAATGACAAATGCGGTGTTCCTCTCAGACCTAACACCATCACCACCTTGCCATTACTGTTCTCAGTCTCCTCAAGCAGATGGAGACTTGTCTATGGACAGGGCTTCTCTTACCTTTAAAAGTCACATATTCATAAAGTGAGTGCTCTCTAGCTTCTGCTTGAAATTCCCAATAGTTTACTGTAGGCTCATGGTCTTTTTGGATGTCTATGAACCCAAAAGCCAACAAATACTCGATTCCTACTGAAATGTTTGCATGCCACGTAAAAACTGCTTTTATTAAAAAACTGCTCTTACATAGAATCTGGAAAACGTTAGAAAAAGGCATAATCTACAGACTGCACAGCTACATTATTATTGTGCTTGACCACAGAAAATGTTCGCATTACCTCTACTTGCTAACATCACTGCAGATAGAAACCACCTCCCATGCTTACTCTCAGGGGAATGATGGAGAATGCTTCCCATTCTTAGCACTCCTAAAGCTAAATTCAAACGCAGCCACTGGGGACAGCCTTTGGCCCAGCAGCTCAGATGCTGCCAGGACACCCTATCCTGAAGGACTGGCTGCTCTGCCCCTGCTTCAGCTGCCTGCGGATACTCACTGTGGGGAGGCAGGGGATGACGGCACAAGTGTCTGGGTACCTGCCCATCGCTTGGCGACTCTGACTGAGGTCTGGTCTTTAGCTTCAGCCTGACTCAGCCTCGGCTGTTAAGGACACCTGGGGAATGAACCAGTGGATGGAAGATCTCTCTCCCTCTCACTTAGCCTTTTAACTAAAAATAAAATAAACTTTTAAAATTTTAGTGCAGAAAATAAGGTTTCAGAGATGCTTTAATGACAGCAAAATGTGTTTGTATAAGTGTGCATGTGTCAGAGTGTTATGATCTATGTGCCACTCTGCTGTGTTACTGTTCAAGGGACCTTCAGGCAATGTGGAAAGTGTTCTAAGCCTGCTTCAAACACATAAGATTATTGAGCAATTACCATATGGACAGTGCAAATGAGGAACTGAATTGTTCAAACTTAAGCAGCCACATGTGGCCAAGTGGCCAACAGTTACTATCACTGGACAACAGTTTTATAGAATGATATTACTTTGTGAAACTAAAGCATCAGCATCTTAGCTTAAAAATTTAATTTTATAAGGGCCAGCACTGAGACACAGTGGAAAAAGCCATTGTCTGTGGCACTGGCATCCCCCATGGGCACAGGTCCAAGTCCTGACTGCTCCAGTTCCAATCTTGCTCCCTGCTTATGTGCCTGGGAAAACAGTGCAAGAAGACCCAAATGCTTGGTTGGGCCCTGAACCCATGCGAGAGCTGGAAGAAGCCCCTGGCTTCAGAAGGGTCCAGCTCTGGTTATTATGGCCATTTTGGAGAGCAAACCAGCAGTTAAGGAAGATCTCTCTCTTTCTCTCCTACTCTTGCAACTCTGCCTTTCTTTTATTTTAAAGATTTGTTTATTTTTATTGGAAAGGCAGAACAGATTTAAAGAGAGCAGGAGAGACAGAGGCAAAGATCTGCCGCCTACGTGGGAGACCTGGAAGAAGGTCCTGGCTTCGGATCAGCTCAGCTTTGGGCCGTCCTCTACTGCTTTCCCAGGCAGTAAGTAGAGAGCTAGATGGCAAGTAGAGCAGCCAGGACATGAACTGGCATCCACATGGGACCCAAGCATATGCAAGGTGATGATTTAGCCATCGAGCCACCATGCCAGCAGAAACTCTGCCTTTTAAGTAAGTAAATGTTTTAGAGAAATTTTCTAAATTTACTAAGTGCTGCAAAACACTTCCAGTTACTATTACAAAACCTCCAAAAGTAAGTCTTTTTTAAAAAAAAAACACAAACTGCCTTTTATCACTGCCAACAGGGTAAAGCCAGTAAGATACAAACACAGGGGGCTGACACTGTGGTGCAGCTAGTTGGTCCTTTGCCTGCAGAGATGGTTCATATCTCTCTTGCTCCACTTCTTATCCAGGTCCCTGACTTCGAGCTTGGGAAGGCAGAGAAGGATGGCCCAGGTGCTTGGGCCTGGCACTCACATGGGAGACCTAGAGAAATCTCCTGGCTCAGCTCCGGCTGTTATGACCATTTGTGGAGTAAACCTGCAGATCAAAGATCTCTGCCTCACCTTCTCTCACTGTCAACTTAAATTTTTTGAAATTTATGACTGATGACAGTCAAATGTCTAGTTACAACATTTAACTTATTTTCATATTACAAATACATATAAGGTGATATTTAGGTACATCAAACAATTCTGTGCCATTCTCCACACATATCTTAAACACCAGGGACTATGGATTAATTAACTACGAATCATCAAATCACATTTTCCTCCTCATCCACCAAGTCGGTTACAACAGAGCCTCTCTCCCTCCACACAAGATGCTCTGGCTGGAGTCTCAACCCTAAAGAGCAACACCCACACAGGTGGGTAGAACTTTTTCATTCATCACTTGCTATATTGATTCCCTCCCTTATTCTGCAATGCTGCTGCTAACAGCATCTAACACTGCAGTTTGTGAGGTAACAGCCTGGGAATAACCACCTTATCTGTTTTGTGTAACTGTTTTTGTAAGATGGATTGACCAAATATCCCAAATTGTTATCAGCCAAAGTAGTATTGATTCTATCTGTCCTTCCTAAGCAGCACCTTGTTGCTCCAAAATACAGCAACTTAGTGTGTTCTATAGTGGGGGAGTCTCAATGCAGGCAGCCTCAAGGGAGACTTCTGGGGAAAGGTTGCCTTACAGTCAGGCATGTGCAGTCCACACTGCCTGGAATCGTCCACCGGCTTCTTCTGGCCTTCTGAATGTGCTCCCTAAGCTGTCATTTGCCTTTTGGAGTCACAGCCTGCTGGAACAGAGGGGCCTCCCCTGCTTTCAACAGACTACCACACTACCACAGGCACTATCTTCCCCAAGAGCTAATCTGATGCCAACCGGCCTCAGCTAGAAAACTTCCTACAGGGGCTGGCATTGCAGCAGAGCAGTAAATCAGCCCACCTGTGACACCAGCATACCATGTGGGCACTGGTTTGTGAACTGACAGCTCTACTTCGATCTAGCTCTCTGCTGATGGCCTCAGAAAAACAGTGGAAGATGGCTAAAGCTTTTGGGCCCCTGCCATCCTGTGGGAGAGGCCAGAAAGAAGCTCCTGGCCTTGGCCTGACCCCTGGCCACTGAGGCCATGTGGGGAATGGACCAGAATATGGAAGATCAATGTCTCTATGTAACTCTGACATTCAAATAAAATAAATAAATCTTAGAACAACAACAACAAAAACACTTTCTACTACCTCTACTTGTGTGCAGGATAAAATAGCATCCCTACCATTCATGTCAAGGTTATATTAGTTCTATTTTCTTAAAATGAAGGGAAATAATCCTGTTATTATTTTATTTAACTTATTTAAAAAAATATTTATTTTTATTGGAAAGTCCGATTTTACAGAGAAGGAGAGACAGAGAGACAGATCTTCGTCCACTGGTTCACTACTCCTCAAGAGGCTGCCAGGGCCAGAGCTGAGCTGATCCAAAGCCAGGAGCCAGGAATTTCTTACAGGTTGCCCATGCAGGTGCAGGGTCCCAAGGCTTTAGATTGTCCTCCACTGCTCTCCCAGGCCACAAGCAGGGAGCTGGCTGGAAAGTGGAACTGCTAGGACACGAACTGGCACCCTTATGGGATCCCAATGCATGCAAGGCAAGGACTTTAGCCACTGGCTATTGCGTGGGCCCCATATCAAGGTTATTATGATCTGTCTTTATTCAGCTAACTGCACCAATCCTAAGTTCTCCCCACTTAGCCCATCCTCTCATCCCTGCAGCTTTGGACAAGGCCCAGCCATTTGGTGAAGGCACCCAAACACCGGCTCTCCAACCTGCACTGGCGAAACCTCCTCTGGCTTCCCAGCCATCTTTTCCTTCCCCAGCTTCCTTAATCACAGGGGAAAGCTCACTCACCAAACCAAGGAACAAATCTCTACCATGGTGTATGCCACTCTGGTCTGTTTCCTGTCACCACACACCCAACACTTAACGTCAACGGAGGGTAAGATCCTGCTCTACAGCTTCACACGGATGAGCCCCTTGAATTCCCAACGACCCTGGGACGGGGAAGTCTTCCAATGGGAAAGCAGTCAGAAAAGCCACCCACAGCCACACAGCACCAAGGTGGAGACGCACGCCATCTGGTCCCAGGCTCTGCGTTCTGCCCCCTTACAGTACCTAGATGCTTCCGGGATTCTATAGTCCCCATGTGACTTCATGGAAAATACTCATCAGATGCTTGTTGGATGAAATGACAGGAACAATGACCACCTGAGGAGGTGACCTCGCATGCCACGGTGGCTGGGAGTGTGACTTCTGGCGCTGTCCACTGGAGAATGCTGGCTCCCAAGATGATCCCTAAGGTTCCCTTTCCAGCTCAAGCACAACGGGCAAAACAAAACCCCCTGCCTTTCCCCATGGGTGGGAACACAATCTACACAAAACAAAAGTTATTCAGCAGTTCATTAAGTAGGGCCTTCACCTAGTTTCACACACATAAAACTCACACTTAGGGGCAGAAAAAAATGAAACTATCCCCAAATGTACTAATCTAAAGAATTACTGATGACAAGGCAAGTCCACCTTGCGGTATTCTAGCTTTAACATTCCAGGTGTACAGAACACCTGTGCCGCCTAAGCAGGAGACAAACTCCGCCCTCACTGCTCTCTCAACACAGCACCCAACCGCTGGAGCGCGGGAGTTACCATTCCAACTGCAAGGTCAGAGTTGCAGGCACAGGACTTACCTTTTGGTCCCAGAACCCTAGAGCTGGCGGACCCGCAGGGCTAACAGTAAGGACTTTCACAGGTGCGAGATCTGCCTACAGCGTTCCTGGTATTCCACTTGCACTGCGTCTAAAATGACACTCTGGTCTCGAAGCATCTCCGGACTGTCCGGACTCACGCCTAGCCTCCCCAATGCGTTCTCAAAGAGCTGGAGAGCTCTTCGAGGTGGCAAACCACTCAGCTTCCCTGACGCGCACCCAACCCTACCTCGCTGTCAGGGGGTGCGGAGTCCCCAAAGGCCGGCTAGCAGGCGGACATCCCCCCGACCAGCAGCCGGACTCCCTCCAGCTCGTGCGCGTTTCTCGCGGAGGTCGCCTCCACACCCTCCCACGCACGGGTCACCACGTGCGAAGTTTTCCTCCGGAGTTGGCCCCAAAAGGCGTTGCCTCCCCCCCCCCTTCAGCGAGAAAAAGACCCGGCGCTTTCCCCACGCCCGGCTGTCGCGCGCCTCGTGGGCGCCACCCTCCACCTCCCCCGCTTCCTACTCCACCTCGCTGCCCGACCCCGCAAGCCTAGCGGCACAACCAACCCAAAGGCAGGAACGCGCGGCCCCTTCCAGGTGCGCCTGCCCACTGCGGGCCACGCCGCGCCGGCCGCCGCCTGGGGACTCGGGAGGCCGAGCGCGGAGAGGCGCGTCCGCCGCGCCCGCGCACAGCCGGCCCGCCGCCCCGCCCCCACCCGCGCCCCACCCCCACCGCCCGCCGGCGGGAGCCGCGCGCGCCCTCGTCCGCGCGCGCCCCCGCCCGCCCGCGCGCCCCCCGTGCACTCACTGAACATCCCAGGCGGCCCCGGCTCCCGCCGCCGCCTGTGGGGTCGCGTTGCTTCCGCCTCCGTCGTCTCTCTCACAGGGGGCCTCGCTCCGACGGCTGCCGGCTCAGCCGGGACCGCGCGCCCCGCGCCCGGCCACCCCCGCGGCGGCGACTCCAGGCAGCCGCTCCATGACTGCCTGACACGGAGCGGGCCACGGGCTGGGCCGCTCGGGCCTCCCGACGCGCAACCGTCTCCGCCAATGGGCGAGGCTCCTCGGCGTTCGGCTGGCGATGCCTGGCGTGCGCGCCGCCCCGCCCCGTCGCGCCGGCGGCGTCGGGCGGAAGGAGCGGAGAGGCTGAGCCCACGTGGTGGGGGGTGTGGGCACCCGCGCTGGCTGAGGCGGCTGCTGGCTGCTACCTGGACGGAGCGGGCCTGCAGGTGAGGTGCTGACCGTCCGTCAGCTCCCCGGGCCGGGGCTGCGGGCCTGGCCTCCTGCCTGCGCCGCGTCCCGGTCGTGCGCGGAGGACTGAGACTCGAGGCCTCTCTGTGGGGCGAGTTGAGCGGCGAGCCCCTGCCGGGCCGGCCACCCTGGGGAGCTCTCCGCCGGCCACCGGCTCTGGGCGTCCTGACCGGCGGCTGCCCGTTGACGCGAGTGCCCGTAGGGCTTGTGCTCTCCGCCCCACGCCTAGTAGTGGATACCCTGGAGCGCGGGGAAGATGGAATGTTGGTGCGCCTCACCGAGGGTTCCTTGGGGACTTTGTAACCCCCTCCGGCAAGCGCTTGCTAGGCACTTTGTAACCGCTGTGATGACTATCCTTTTTTAAAAGTTGTTTTTACTAGAAGGGCAGAGAGAGAGAATCTTCCATCCCCTGATACGCTTTTGCCCCCCCCAACGTGGCTGCAGGTGCTTGGGGATGGGATGGGCTTGGCCTGGGTCCCTACCCGGGTTTAAGAAAGTTAACTAAGTTAAAGTTTGAGCATTCAGGAAAAGAGCAGGTGATCCAGCCTTCAGTAAGGCACATTCTTTTGCTGTTTTCTCCTTGTACCATGACTTAAGGAAACCCCAAACCGTGTTCACCGCAGTTTTATAGTCATCCCTAGAAACTTTCTTCTGTTACTCGCAATTTTAATCTTTGCCTAGTCTTTTCTGTATTCCCTCGTTGAAAGCAGTGGGTATCTTTGTAAATTCATGCCTGTGTGAATGGATAAAAATTAAGTTAAAGCGGGAAGTTTCTGTGGGAGCTGAAATGATGGTATTGGGGGGGTTGCGTGAATACACTTCGTCCTGTTGCTTATTTTGTATGACTGCTTTAGAGAATAGGTGCGGAAACTTACTGTGTGCATTGCAGACCACGTCCCAGTGACGGCACGACGAAGCCGATGTTTGACATTGCACGTCTTGTCACTCTGAGCTCTGTGAAGATGGTGTTTGAAAAGAGCAGGAGTGGGAGTGTGGCATCTTTGATGTGTGGCATCAGGCAATACTGTATGTGTAGGCTTTTCTGGACGATTTTGTCAATTTTAATTCCATAAGACAGATATTGAAAGAAATGGAGACTGAAAGATAATAAAGTAATTACTAATAACAGTGTAATGCATTTTTTTGTTGGCACTGTTCAGTCTGACCTTATATTTTTCACATTGCTTTTAATTGTAGATTAAGTGTTAAAGATGGCTGCTATTTATTCTGGCATTTCCCTGAAGCTTAAGAGCAAGACAACTTCCTGGGAAGATAAACTGAAACTGGCTCACTTTGCTTGGGTTTCCCACCAGTGCTTTCTTCCAAATAAAGAACAAGTAAGTCAAATGTGGAATTTGCAATCTAAGATAATTGTCACTTGTATTGATTATTTGTTGGCAAAGGGAGAAGAGAAAGCCTAGAGAAAAGGTTGGAGAGGAAACATTGTAAGGAATTAAAGCTAATACCAGTTGGCGGGGGAGCGGAGGTGATCTTCAGTCAGTTATATCATTCCTTAAATATTTGTGTTGTGAAACCTTTTTAGCATTTTTTTTTCTGTTGGGAAGTATATTGTATTATTTGGGAAGCCACATCAATGCTGCTTGGTGCTGCTTTGTTAGAAATCTTTGGCCTTTGACCATCAAGCTTAGGAAGTGGAGCAGTGTGTTTGTGTAAAGGCATTCTGGAAATAGGCTAGGCACCAAGAAAGTGTACTTTGTTGATGTTTCGGAAGCTCATCTGGTTAAAAAGGGAAGCTAATAACTGAGCACTGATGATTAGCCTACATCCCCCTGCTGGTGTTTAAGAAGGCAGCACAGAACGTATCAGGCGGGGGAGCTGAGAGCCTTGGTGGTGTCTACACTGGCCTGGCAGCTTGCTGGTCACCTCGCCAGTGCTGGCCGGTGCAAGACCGGAAAGGCCTGGCAGCCAGTTTGTTGCAGACAGTGGCTTTATCTGGACCAATGTCAATGGCACCCCATGCTTTTGATTTTTTAATCTATGATGTAACTTAGTAGGATGGCGCCATAGCATAGTGCATAAGGCCACTTCTGCAGGGCTGGTGACCCGTGTAGGTCAAATCCTAGCTGCTCCACTTCTATTCAGTTCTCTACTAATGTGTCTGGGAAGATAGCAGAGGAATGGTCCTAGTGCTTGAGCCGCTGGAACCACTTGGGAGATTGGAAGAAGCTCCTGGCTTCTGGCTTTGGACCACCTCCAGCCATTGCTGCCATTTGGGGAGTGGAACAAATGGAAGATCTCTTTCTTCATCTCTCTCCTTGTAACTCTTACAAATAAATAAAAAAATGTTTTTAAAAAATATGATGAGACTTCAGAAATGAGAATAAGGCATGTTAGTCTCTCCTGAATTTTTTTTTTTTTTTTTTTTTGGTCTTAGTTGAAAACAGAATTAGTGCTTTTTTTTTTTAACCCCTTTTATCCCTTAATTATAGGCATTTTAAGTTACCAAAATATTCAGGTAGTGTTACTGAAGGTAAGTTCTACAGAACTTTTTCCTAGCAGTTAGATTTGATTGTGGCTGGAATGTCCCAATTATGATCACCATTTTCTTGTAAAAGAGGTTGGTTTGCAGACTGTGTTTCCTTCAAATTTAGGTATTACTTGATTGGGCGAGACAGTCGTTGGTGGCATTTTATAAGAAGAAACTTGAATTGAAGGAAGATATTGTTGAAAGGCTTTGGGTCTATGTAGACAACATTCTACATAGCAGAAAACTGCAAGATCTGCTGAAGAATGGCAAGACTATTAGCCTTCAGATTTCCCTGATCAAGGTAATCCGCTCTTTTTGTGCTGTGCTGCAGCTCTTCATTTTCTCTGAATGCTGGAGCATGTTTGTTTTAGGGTCAGTTATCTGGAGTACTGGAGCTATCAAGGCAGAGAAAGGAGAAGGAAGTGATAATGTTAGAATGGTAAGAAGAATTGTGTCTTGTATGTTCTAAACTGCTTAGCACTTGGTGATTTAATATTCAAGAAAAGCTCAATTTCTAATATATTCTATTACCTTTATAATTTTTTTTAGATTTATTGGAGAGGTAGAGTGTGTGTGTGTGTGTGTGTGTGTGTACACGCATGTACCCTGTCATCCACTGGTTTACTCCTTGAATGTCTGCAAGTTAGGGTTGGGCTAGGTTCATACTAGGAGCTGGAGCCCAATCCAGTTCTGCAGGCCATCACAGCTGTCTCCTGGGGTCCACATTAGCAGGGAACAAAAACTGAGGTGGAGATAGGTTTTTGATCCCAGTCACTCTGATACGGAATGTCAGCGTCTGTCTTAACTACTGGGTCAAATGCCTGTCACCCAATTACCTTTTTAGTTGAACAGTAGCCAACAAACCAGGCTGCTGTGATTTTCTTTGTTGTTATTGTTTTTCCCCTTCCATCTTTGTGTTGGCCTGGAGGGAGATCAAAGGTCAAGATGCAGATAGGAATTTCCTCAAATGTTTTTGAGTGAAAGTGGTGTAAAGTCTCAAGTCAGAACTATGAATTGATCGTTTTGAGGTTCAGTGACAGTGACTACTTAGGATGAAAGCCACCACTTATGAGCGCTTAGTGGTGTCAGGCTCCAAGAGGCTTAGTGGCAAGGGGCAGAGCTGGGGTTTGAACCCAGAACTGCTGATCACAGAGCCTGTGTAGCTGCCATACTGCGTTATCCACACAAGTGTACAGAAGAAGCAAGCAGAAACCAGTGGGAGCTAGTAATGGAAGAAGGAAGAGGTTCCTAGGCTTTGCATGAGTCTTGAAATCAGGTTCTAAGCTATGACCTTTTTTGAAATAGATGAATAGCCACCAAAATGAATCACTCTGAATGATATCTTTTGGGATGTGGGGTGGGGGGATCTTAGGATGTCTGTATGAACTTTTATTCATAATTTGTATTTCTAAATTATAACCTTTGTGATTTATATGTAATTTATAAGTAAGTTGCACTTTCTGAAAAAGGATCTGTGTAGCCAAAAATATAGAGGTCAGTAGTCATGCTGTCAGTAGTCAGTAATCCTTAAGTCAACATTTAAGGACTTTGCTTTTTGTTTGGTTTGTTTGTTCATTTATTTGTTTTTAAGATTTATTTATTTGAAAGGCAGAGTGACAGAGAGAAAGAGATTGTCTGTTCCCTGCTTCACTTTCCACATGGACCAGCTAAAGCCAGAAGCCTGGAACTCTGTCCAGATCTCCCTCTTGCTTGAGTGGAAGGGTCCAGCCAGCTGCCTTCCTGGGGGTCATTAACAACCAGAACTTGAACCAGTGCTCCAGTATATGCTGCTGGTCTCTCAACTCGTGGCTTAATCCATGCTACAACACTGGCCACTGGAGTTGATACTTTCATTACAGCTTTTCCAGAGTGATTCTAAAAGGCTGTGGCCAGCTGTTACTTGAGTAGAGATAACAAAACACTCAGGAGGCATGTTATAAGTGCAAGTCACTGGGCTGAGAGTGAATTTAGGACTCTGTCTGGCCCTCGTGATGGCTGCTGTTTGCATTTGGTAGATGATGGGTTTGCTGTATAGCAGGTTAAACTGGCGATATTCACTTTCCTTTCCTTTGACTTTTCTGATAAGAAAAGTATAATTAGCTATAAAAATGTATTTTTGACCCAGAATCACAGCCCAAGTGACACTGTCTTCTTTTAGTGGGAATATCAAGCTGAATTGCAGGTTTAGGGTATATGAAGTGATCAGTGACATATTTTAGTCTTGCGTAACCAGGCTTTACAAAAAGTGGACAGAACTTTATGAAGGCACTGATCATTTTCTGAATTTATATTGGGAGGAGATGGATGTGTGAAGGAGTTAAAATAGCCAGTTTGCCTTTTGGTGCGCTAAGCCAATGTAGGGTTCATTATGATGTGATAAACATGGTATTTCTTTCTCAAAGATGAGTTTGTTGGTTTTTGTTGTTGTTGTTCTGTAGGCAGTTTTACTATCAGTGATAAAGTTTTCTTTCTCAACGTTCAGGTCATCCATGAGAGAATAGCTGAGTTCTCTCATTCAGGATCCCAGAGAAACATCTGTGCCATCCTGAGCTGCTGCCAGGGCATCCTGTCTACACCTGCCCTTGCTATCATCTACACAGCCCGACAGGAGCTGATGGTGGCCTTGCTGAACCAGCTTTGCCAGTCTGCCTGTAGGCAACTAGAGGGAGCCGTTGTCGCCCAGTTGTTTGAGGTCATTCACCTGGCCCTTGGCCATTACCTCTTAATCCAGCAACAGCAGGTCAACCCAAGACGTGCCTTTGGGGATGTGACGGGACACCTACTCCAGCCCTGCCTGGTCCTGAGGCACTTACTCTCCGAGGGCACGTGGACACAGGCTGGCCAGGGCCAGCTGCGACAGGCCTTAAGCCGGGACATCAGATGTCAGATTGAGACCATGCTTCGAGGTGGAATTTTTCAACCTGAGCTGCTCTCATCCTATAAAGAGGAGCTCTTGGACCACCAGGAAGGTGACACGAAGATGGGAGCCCTCAAGAGTCTTCTTGCTCCCCTGGACACTGTAATTACCAGGTTGGTAGAGGCTGGCGATTGTGAACCAAACCTACATGCCACGGTTGTGGCCAACTCAGTGGCCTTGCTGTATAAGCTCTTCCTTGATTCTTACTTCAAGGAGGGAAACCAGCTTCTCTGCTTCCAGGTTCTCCCCAGGCTTTTTGGGTGCTTGAGAATTTCACACCTGCAGGAGGAGCGGGTAGCAGCCCTGTCTGCATCAGATTGGACCACTGAACTTCTCATTGTGGAACAGCTGCTAAGCTCAGTGGCCAACAATAATATCTATAACATTGCTGCTGACAAGATCCGACACGGAGATGTTCAGTTCAACTTTTATCGCCGGTTAGCCGAGCTGCTGATAAACCATTCACAGGCACCTGTGCCGGCCTGGTTCCGTTGTCTCAAGATTCTGCTGTCTCTGAATCATTTGATTTTGGAGCCAGATCTGGATGACCTGTTGGCATCAGCTTGGATTGATGCGGAAGTAACAGAGTTTCGAACCAAAAAAGCCCAAGAGGCACTTATTCACACACTCTTCCAGACCTATGCCAAACTGCGACAGGTGCCGCGGTTGTTTGAGGAAGTCTTGGGGGTGATCTGCCGTCCAGCTGCTGAGGCCCTGCGGCAGCCTGCACTGACCTCAGGCCCCTCAGCAGTGCTCCGTGAATGCCTTCTGGAGCTGTCGCCAGGGCAGATCCTGGACGCCTGGGCCCTTGTACTGGAGAAGTTCCAGTCTCTGGTCCTGCCCTGCTTGCACAGTGATGTTGACATGGCTCTGAAGTCACTGTCGCTGAGCTCACTGCTGCACTGCATCATGTTCAACATGAAGAGCCTGGACAGCAGCACACCCCTGCCTGTCATCAGACGAACACAGTGCACCATGGAAAGAATGCTGCAAGAACTGGTGAAGCCCCTGCTGGCCCTTCTGGAGCCCTCGGACCCAGAACCTGAGCTGTGGCTGCAGAAGGTCAGTGACTCTGCCCTCCTGCTCTCCTACACCTGGGTTCAGGTGGACACCATGCTTAGTTTGAACTGTAGCCACTATCGCTCCGTGTCTGGAGCCATAACGGGGGCTGCTTTGAAAGCCTCAAGCCTGCCTCCGTTGCTCCCAGGCGTAGAAACCCAGCACTGGAAAGAGGTAGAGAAGCTGACAGCTCAGTTCAACTCCCTTGGGAGGTACTGCTTGGAACAACTCTACCTTCAGAAAATGAGACGGACTCTGATGCAAACCAGCTTCCGGTCTCAGGAAGCCCTCCAGGCTTTGCAAACTGATGCTGCTTTTATTGTTGGTTCCGGTAGAGAAAGCTTAAATCAGACGACAGGGGCTTCCTGGGATGGCCAGGTCGGGACAGTGAGTGCAGTCACATACCCTGTAGCACACTGGCACTTGATAGTATCAAATCTCACCATTGTACTGTCTTACCTTTGCCCAGACGATGTGTGCCACCTGGCCACTGTCCTGTTACGGACGTTGCCTGTGAACAAAGGCCAGAAGGTCTTGGCAGATGAAGAGCCGTATATTACACTTGGAAAAATATCCAAGGGCGTCCTTCACAGCCCTCTCTTTCCGGAAATGCAGTCCCTTCATTCTGTCTTCTTACTCTGCCTGAGTGAGAGATGTTCTAGCATTCTGCGCTCAGGTATCCAGGGAGACCTGGCGCCTCTCAGTCAGAAGCTGCCTTGGCTTTTCAAAAAAGACCTCATGGTTGTGGCTCATTGGGAAAAGAGACTTGCCAAAGTGGAAGCTGAAGGTGTAGAATCCAGAGGAGAAATTGCCCAGAATTTACTTTTGCTGATCAGGAGGGACTTCCCCATCAGGCTGGAGGACAAGCAGTTAGAAAGCCTCCTGGGGTCTTTGGAAGTGATTTCCGCTCTGCAGCTGGACAGCCTCGGGCCTCCCTACCACGTGCATTACTTCCTCCTGTTACTGCTGATGGCCCTCACCAACACTGAGCACACTTGCTCCTCCTCTCTGGTCCTCAGGTTCTTGATGACCTGCTTCCAGCTTCTTGGCTGCCTGCAAAGGGGAAGAAGCGCCCGCTTGGTACTCAAGGTCATTTACGTTAGTGATATTTTTGAGATCACTCTGACCTCGCTGTTCAAAGCCAGCAGTAGGCTCCTGATTGAGATGGATGACCCCTTGTGGCTGGAATTCCTCCAAGTGATGGGGATGTTCTTGGAGCAGCTGATGCAAATGCTCATCCAGATAAAGCTGAGCTTGGTGCTCAATTTTGGAAAAATTGCTGCATTCCTCTCAGGGTGCAAACCCTACACAGAGACAGCATCCCGGAAAGAGTTGGAGAAACAGAATGCTCTGGGCAGACAACTCCTTCTGGTGTCTTTAACCAAGGTGTGTCAAGTTCTGGGGCCTTTCATCCAAGAGCGCAAGCAGACCCAAGAGGCCTCCGCGGCACTGCCCGAGCTGCTGCAGCAGGCCTTGCTGCACATGGGCGCCGTGCTGCAGCTCTGCTCAGCACCAGGGCCAGGGGGCCAGCACCTGCCCTCGGCGCTCCTCCCAGCTGTCAGCACACTCTTGGAAGTGGACCTGAGCCAGCAGTGCAGCAACGGAGGGACCGAGATTGCCCAAGAGCCAGGTAGAGCGCTGTTTGCCCACACTGTGCTCTACCAGGATGTTTACACTCAGATACTGATGGAGCTGCCAGACCTTGCAGGAGATGCTCCGTCTTTCCAGGCGGCCTTGCAGTTTCTAACTCTGTTCTTTTCAGCCCCAGAACTCCATCCTCAAAAGGATTCCGTTTTTATCTCTCTGTTTCATTCTGTGAGCAAAGTTCTTGCAGGTAAGTTGTTTTCTCTTGAGTTACTTCTGTGCTAAAGAGGTTTGGGTAAAAAGGAGCTCAGGCTGGTAGACCCCAGTGGCTGCCCAGCCCTCTTTAGAATGTGCAGGAGGTGAGCATGTGTATGTTCACAGGGCACCAGGGGCCTAGGAGAACTCCCTCCCTTCCCAGTGCCCAGGGCTTCGCTGCTATGCCTGTACTCTGGGCATCCTTCCAGTGTAAACAGTTACCCTGAAAACATTCCCTGTTTTATGTAAATGGCAGCCTTTGAGGCTTGTTGCTCAGCACCTTGGGCACTTAGGAATTTGAGCATTTGCTACATATCACTTAAAGTCTCATTTCTTCTTTTTTGAATATTTTTTATTTATTTGATACAGAGAACACCACCATTCCCTCTCCAAATGCCTACAGTGGCTAGGGCCAGAGCCAGGAGCCGCAGCTCAGCCCCGTGCTTGCCGCTGCCTCCTGGAGTCCGGAGTCGGGAGCTGCGTTCTAGTATTGAGCCCAGGGACTCCAGCATCCTAGTCATTGTGCTAAATGCCCACTTCTCCAAGCTTATTGTTTTGAAACTGACTCCATTTCTGGTTTTGTTTAGCTTGTGTTGATCTCAGAATTTACATAATTTCATCCTTATTTATAGGCTTTTTATCACTGTTTTTAGTGACATTAACTTCAAAAAGGTATAAAGTCTGCCATCTTTTAAAAAAAAATGTGAATGAGTTCTAGGGAAACAAAACTAATTACGAGGGTGCAGAGCTGTGCCTTGGTTGGCCCTGCCCTGCCGTGTGTCACACACGGCTGTGTCACACACGGCTGTGGCCAGTGCAGTGGCTGCTCACGGGCAGAGGCTGACGCACGCTGTCACCTCAGCATCGTATTCAGATGTGCCTCTTCCAGGCTAGCTAACCAGGACATCAGACACAGTCTGGGGTGAGAGACCTGATGTCTTCATATCCAAAATGTTGACCCTACAGCTATGAAGATAACCACTCTGAAACTATTTTTAAAATGCCTGGAAAAATATGAGATGTTAAGCAGAACAATTCACAATATAAAATAGTAAATGTGCCAAGATTACACTTGTATAGGATGTTCCTTCTTGTAGATGAGGGCTAGAAACACACACAAAATAAGATAGGTGTTAAAGTGTTGACACTCATAGGCCACTGCCTACTCCCTGCTTTCCACATGATAGACCTTGTAGGCATTTAAACAGTGGACCTGCAGATGGCAGTTTTTCCTGTCTCAAGTAAATGATTTTGTTTCTTTAAATGATATGTCGAAAATATGTTTCTGTGCCTGGAACTGTCTTCCTATCTGAGGTGAGGCATTGAAATTTTTAAATGTAATCAAATAACAGACATCCACACAGTTCCCTGGGTGAAGGATGGAAGGTACGGTGAAGCTGACTAGCACTATAGGCCTGTGGATTAACAGAGCATGTGCAGGCCAAGCGTGCATGACCCAGGAAGGGAAGCTAAGGCTGGTGGCGATGAAGGGGACCTTCACATAACAGTTCTCTTATCATGAGTTCCATGGCCTTCATTTGCCAATCACAGGAGCTGATGCTGTCATATCCATTTCATTGGTGAGTGAACTAAGGCTCAGAGAAGTCAGGAGTGTAGGGCCTCATTGCTTGGTGTTGACTCAGACATAGGTCTTTATCCCCAAGCCTTTGGGTTCTCTGCCCTTCCCATGCCCTAAGTAAGACTAGCAATGTGGGCTGGTTTGATGGGGCTGAAACACTGGTTAGAAAGACACACTGGGGTCAGAATTACAAGGACTTTGAATGCCCTGACGCTGGGCTTTGTTATGAACCTGTGGGCCACAAGATTTGGAAACAGTAAATCCTTGTCTTTTGTGGTCCAGTTATTGGTTTCTGACTATGGTTGTCCTCGTGTGGATGGGCACATGTGTGGAGTGGGTATGCCCCACTCCACACAAGTGTGGCGAGAGAGAGTGAGAGAGTGTGTGTGTGTGTTTGTGTAGCAGCATCATGCCATACATGTGTATCTCATTTTGCTCGCTAGTCCTTATGAATGCTCCCAGGCCCCTAGGACCCTGATTTTGGGTGGCTGTGTGACTACACCATTTCATCACATGCTCTTCTGGTCTCCTATGCAGATCCTGTTCAGGTAACTGAGGAAATTGAGCCTCACTTGGGGACCTTGTTCGCCAAGATGTTGGAGATGGGGACTACAGACGACTTTCGACTGGTGATACGCTCCATCCTGCAAGGATTAGACGTCAGGAACATGTGGAAAGCAGAGCTGCAGGTTGGTGGCAGGCCCAGGAATGCTGTTGGCTTGAATAGGGAGACTTGCTGCACATGCAGTATCACCCTTAAAAGGAAGGAAGCAGAAATGCAAACGGAGTGGCTAGGCAAGGATAGAACCTGGGAGGGAACTCTGCCCTGGGGGACAGCCTGGTTCTCCAGGTGGGGAGCCCTTGTTTGTCAGAGGGGGATTTTCTCATGTTCCAAACATGCACTCTGACTGCATGTGAAGTACTGAGGAGTAGTGTTTGTAATGCTGACAAATTGGCTATATTTTGCTTTTCTGACTTGTTTTTTGAGAGAGTGAAGTGTTTTGCTCACATCTGTTGTTCCTTTCCCTGAAGGCCCACAGCGGGTGGGACTGGATCGGGCCAAAGCCATGAGTTGGGAGCTCAGTCCAGGTCTGTGGTGAGGATGACAGGCACCCAACTGCTTGAGCAGGAAGCTGGAACTGAGAGCAGAGCCAGGCCTCAAGCCCAAGCACTGTAATGCGGGACAGACATTCCTCCCACCCACTCGGCCAAATGTCTGTCCTTGGGAGATTTTGACTTGATTTGGTCACATATCCTGGATCTGGTACTTGAGAAGTGGTAGGGTTAGCAGCCGTCACTGTGTACACTGCAGTGCTGTGGCACAGAGCTCACCTGCTGAGAGTCACCCCTCCTAGCAGTCTGGGCACTGATCCTGCCACACATTCCCACTCTCGCACAAAGGAGAAGGCCACAGAGCTAAGAGCTGGCAGGGCCAAACTTTTTGTGCCTCACAAGTGGCTTCCTGAGCCTTGGTCACAAGCAGCACCCTGGGATTGGATTTTTGAATTCTATGAAGGGCAGCTAGAGCAGGTCATTTGGGAGCTTCCAGAAGTGGATAGGGTAGGTCAGAGGGCACAATAAGGAGAAGTGAGTCTCTTGTGTGGTGACATGAGAGCCAGGGCTCACAGAGCACCAGCTGCTCTGCACTGGCGCTTCCACTGTCTGCAGCACGCGCCCCGCCCTCTCAGGAGCTGTTCCCGGTGTGCTGCTGCAGCCTGATGGAACCACAGCTCTGGAAGCACTCTGGGCTCTGGTTTCCCTTCAGCAGACTAAGGGAAAGCAGGTTTCTGTTGAGGACAGTCCAGACAACTTCACAGAGGAGGGAACACTTGAGTAGAGTGTTGGAGTGGAGAGCGCTTGGCTGGGTAAATGAGCACAGAATATGTAAGTAGAGAAGAGGGATGAGCGTGGTAGTTTAGGTCGTTGGTGGCTGGCAGCACCCTGCAAGTGGACAGAGTGGGAGCAAGGTTGGTCAGCGGGAAGAGACTAAAGGGAAAGAGTCAGGGTTGTGTGGCCACACAACAGGAGAGGAGGAAGAGGCTGACTGGGGCAGGCAAGTGTTTACATAGCCTTCTAGCATTGCTGGTCTAAACCTTCACCGAGGCCACAATGTCCCAGTCAGGTGTTGATTTTATTCTATTTTGGTTTTTGTTTGTTGCAGTTTTTTTTTTTTTTTAAATATGTATCTGTTTTATTGGAAAGATAGATTATAGAGAGAAGGAGAAACAGAAAGATTCTCCCATGTGCTGATTCACTCCCCAAATGACTACAATGGCCAGAGCTAAGCCGATCCGAAGCCAAGAGTCAGAAGCTTCCTCCGGGTCTCCCATGTGGATGCAAGGTCTCAAGGCCTTGGGCCATCCTCCATTGCTCCCAAACCGTATGCAGGGAGCAGGATTGGAAGTGGAGCAGCCTGAACACGACCCGATGCACATTTGGGATGTTGTCGCTTGCAGGTGGTAGAGTAGCCATTTGGGCCACCATGCTGGCCACCCGCCCCCATGTTTCTTGTAGCTGAGAGTGTGTGTGGTTCCAGCACAATTAAGATACAGCCTGTGTCCTCAGCACAACAGTATCTTGACAAGACTGGCTCTCTGTAATTAATGTGTAGTTTGTGTCAGTCTTTGATTTCCCTATCGTAGCCCATTTGCCTGCTGGTTCAGTGATACATCTCTGCCACAGCTGAGCTTGTCTTCATTCTCAGAGGCAAGGTTGGTCACTTGAGCACCGCCAGGGGTGTCCTCCCCAGTCACACTCTCCCTAGCGTTTCTCCTTTTCTCTGCAGGCTGTGTTTTCCTCTCTCACCTTGCTCAAGCTGCTGCTGAGCTGCCCACTCAGCGGAGAGAAGGCACGGTTGTTGTGGCGGGCATGTCCCCAGATGGTCACAGCTCTGGCGGTGAGTACCCTTCACTGCTCGCTACCTCTTCCTGTGAAGATGAGGCCCTGCTGTGCTCTGGATGGGATGCAGGCACAGCAGGGCTGCGCCCTTCCTGAAGGCAGGCACCAACAGCATGCTCCGTGTGCACTGCAGAATGGGGTTGAGGCAAGAGCACGCTCTGCTGAGAGCTCTGTGACGAGGTGAGGCAGCCTGAAGGCCTTCTGAATCCCATGAGCTGAAGTGAATTCCAGAACTTTCCTTGTCTTCACTGACCCTTGTGGTCAGTTCAGTGTCCTATTTATGTGTAGGGGGGTGTATGGATATTTAAGGCCCCATGAGGGCAAATGTGTTCTAGAATATAACAGTGTTATAGCAGGGAGAGTATTGTAATACTAGAATGTTATATACTAGAATGTTAACTTTCACCTGTCAGTACTCATGTAACTTTGCTCCTGACAGGAGCGAAAACCTGGTTCAAACTGAGACCATCTTGGCATTCCTGCCTTCCCACAAGGCCGGCCTGAGGATTTGCACACACACACGCAGTGCTGCGGGGTCACAGGCTGCTTCGCTGTCCACCTCAGCCCTCTTCCCTGTTTGCTGTCAGACTGAGTGATCCTAGCATAGCATCCTCCTAGAATCAAAGGAAATGATGAATAGACTTACTGCCTTCGCCTGTCTACACTTTGTTGGCTTTGTCATAGTCCTGAGAGTGGGCATTTTTGGCTCAAACAAGACACTGCCACCTGGTTTGTAGAGTGAGTGGCTGGAAGAGCACTTGGGCTGGGGAGTAGGGGAGAATGTGCCCATACGTGGTCATAGCATTGATTGTGAGTGAGGTGAGCTTACAGAATCCTCTCGGCTCCCTCACATGGTTGGGACCCAGTCTGCACAGCCCAGTGACCCCAGCATTGTGACAGATGGGCCCCAGCAGGGCTGCTCTGTCTGGGAGCAGTCATGGGGATAGTTCTGCATTACATAGGTAAGACAGTGAGCCGTACAGCATCTTGAGTTGGTTCCCTTGTTTCTAGGCCAATAGCTGCACACATATAGACCTGATTGGTAAGGAAGTTAATAAACATTGCCTAATTAGACATGTAGAACTAATCTTACTTGGAAAAATAGTGTGTGTGTAATGTGTTTTTTTCCCTTGTGAAAAATTGGATGAATCAACTTCTTTATCAGAAATTACTTCTCTTCACAGTAGATCTCTCTGTCAAACAAGGCAGGCTAAAAATGCCCAAGGCCATCTTAGGTCGCGTCACCCATGAGGCTCAAATGTTTGTCTGCTTGTGTCTTCAAACTGTCCACTGAACACACTGGCTCATCGTGAACCCTGGATGTTCTTACCTCTGCCACTTGGGGCTTCATGTTTGTTTGATCCCTTTGGAGAATCACCTTCCTTTCTTCCCTTTGTCCTGTCTTGCCCTGTAGCTGCAAAACCGAGAGGCCTGCCAGGAGCAGCCCACGTCCCTGCCAGTGGTGGGCCCTCTTTTGGACGTCCTGGCTGCCTTGCTGCGGCAAGGGGAGGAGGCCATCAGCAACCCCCATCACGTCAGTCTGGCCTTCAGCATCCTGCTGACCGTGCCTGTGGACCACCTGAAGCCCCCCGAGTACAGACGTGTCTTCCTGAGGGTGCACAATGTGCTGTTTGCCATCCTGCAGTGTCATCCAAAGGTGAGGAGGAGTGACTTCAGCCTGCAGAAAAACAGCAGTAGAATTCACTAGGGAGAATGGGCGTGATGATTTGCTGAGCATATTTGGTGGTTCTAATAATTTCAAGAGCTGAAGTGGTGTCTCCAGCACAAAACTGCTTCAACTTCACATTGGGCTGATTGAGTTTATCTTTTTTGGCTCTAACACTTTGCGTGGTGTTTGCTTACTGTTCCATAAGGGGGTTATTAGTGATGGCTCTGTCTTTGCAGACCACATGTTTGAGCAAGTCACTCAATTGCTCAGATCCCTGGTTAGGTTTGTAACTCAGATGGGCGTGTGGAGTGGAGCCCCTGGGCTCCAGTTGTGTAGGATGCTGTCTCTAGTTCAGCCACGTGGGAAATGAATGGCCCTGGGAGAAGCTTGGGTTAGAATTCAGCTAGTATTTTAAAATTTCAACCCTTTACAAGACTGAAGAAGATAGTAATACCATTTTATTGTTGAGATTCAGGGTTACTACATGTTTGACCGGTGTCACCTGAACTGAGTAAATCTTAGACTGCAAACCGTTAGCTTCTCTGATCAGTGGTCTTCGCATGGTGCTACCACCAAGTATGTATCTGAAAAGAAGGGACACAGAAACATTTGCGTGTGTGTGTGTGTACACATATGCAGGTATTTTTAAACATTGTGATGTTTTTTGATAGATTCTTGCCAGCAAAACAGTTTTTAAGGAAAATAGTCCCTGGCAAACCAAGCATTGATGAATGTGGACCTATTCCAGATTTCTAGATCCTTCCCTAGCAGTCGCCTGTGGCCCTGTCTATCGAGTCAGCTTCTTTTTTTGTTTTTGCTTATTATTAAATCTCTCTGCTGGTAGATTTTTTTTTTATGTGGCTGAGCAGTATAGATGCAATGCTAATCGGTTAAAAGCTGAAATTTCAGGGTTAGCAAAAGATTTAGGATTGTATAAAGTTAATGAAAGCGAAATGTGAAAAGCTGCTTGAATTTCCTGCCAAACCATTTACCAAAGGACTGTTTAATGATTTAGGCTATTTAATGAATGGAGAAAATCAAGAAGAGTAATGGTTTGGACTTAGAATGGAGACTAACATAACTAATGCTGTTGCTGTGAGGTATCTAATTGCATATACAATGCAGTGAGGGGAGTTGGTGTGTGATCACTGTGTTGACAGTATGCATAGTAAGTCTCTGTTGATATGCTTAGCTAGAATCCTCTTAAGTACCTCTGAGGGGTATAGCAAGAGGTTAGCATGATCACAGCACTCAGCAGAAAGAGCAACAGCTACTGCTGTCCTGAGCATTTATTAAATTATTTAGACCTTGTGTTGTTTTCCACATTTTATAGATGATGAGGTTGAGGTGCATTCACGCATGCACATGTGCACACACATACACACAGGACGAGACCTTGTAAGGAACCAAGGTGTGAACCTGTGTCATCCGGCCCCAGGTTTGTGTGCTTTCAGTAGGGTAGTGAGGGGTTGAGAGAGGTCCATGGGCAGTATAGGTTCTAGAATACTCATGCAAAAATGACTTTTCTAATCATGCTACAGGAAGCTATAATTTGACATGAAGGATATGGTATTATTGTCCCCAAAATTTTCTTGAATAAATTTTACCGAAAAGAATAACACTAGCACTGATGGTTTGAAGCATCCCTGTCCAGGAGGGTACTCATGATGATGGCTTGGCTGTTTTGCATTGTCCGTCACAGTGGTCATTGGCTGCCGCTGCCAGTGTCTATACTTTCTTTCTTTCTTTTTTTTTTTTCCTTTTTAAATATTTATTTATTGTATAGGAAAGTCAGATTTACAGAGAAAAGGAGAGACAGAAAACTATTCCATCTGCTGGTACACTCCCCAAGTGGCCACAACAGCCAGAGCTGAGCCAATCTGAAGCCAGGAGTCAGGAGCTTCTTTCAGGTCTCCTACATGGATGCAGGCTTTGGGCCATCCTCTGCTGCTTTCCCAGGCCATAAGCAGGGAGCTGGAAGAGAAGGAGAACAGCCAGGGTATAAAGCAGTGCCCATATGGGATCCTGGGAGATGCAAGGCAAGGAATTTACCACTAGGCTACCGTGCTGGGCCCTGTCTGGACCATTTGAAATGCGGCTGGAGTGACTAGGAACTGAACATAGATACAGGTGCTCCCATGGAACTTGTGGCTGCTCTGTTGGGCATTGTGTACCTGTGATCCTTATCTAATACAAGTTAGTATGAAACAAGTGTATTTTGTCTTGTTAGTCTTATTTTTCAAGGAAAAGTTACAGACAAACCTTTTGATTACTAATTGAGAAATTTTGGTCCCCGTTGTAAAGTTCTGAAACTAGACATATAGCATCTACTTTGAGCACACTAATAAGCAAAGCTAGGAAGGAAATGAGTATGAGCTCCTTTGCAGTAGAAAACTTAATCATTTACATGCTTTTGTATTCTTTTATTTATCATTACAGGTGATGCTGAAAGCCTTCCCTTCTTTCATTAACTCTTTTAATAGATTGGTGTTTTCAGTGATGCATGAAGGGAAACAGAAAGACAAAGGTAATTCAGAATAACAGTATCAGGTGCACAATTTCAAATATGCTTGCCATGGGATGTCTGTGGCCATGTATGTTACTGAAAATGAAACTGCATTCAAAAAAGTCATCACATGATGACTGAAATTAATCTTTTCAAAGATTTTTTTTAAATATATTTGAATGTCAGCATTACAGAGAGAGAGAGATCCTCTATTTGCTGGTTCACTCCTCAAATGGCCGCAGTTGCCAGGGCTGGGCCAGACCAAAGCTCCGAGATTCATCCTGGTTGCCCGTGCATTGGCCCTAGCTGTCGAGCCAATTTCTCATGCTTTCTGAGGTGCGTTAGCAGGAGGCTAGATTGGAAGTGGAGCAACCAGAACTTGAATTCGTGTCTGTATGGGATGCTAGAGTCTTAGGCTGTGGCATTACCCACTGCACCAGAACCCCAGTCCTTCAAAGTAATTTAAAAAAATTTTTCAAGCTGTCACATTTTCCAATATCCAAAGCATTGAATGCATTTGGCATCTCTGAATTGAAATAGATCTCTTTCTGGGAATGAAGTATCTATATTTAGGAAATACTTGTTAAACAAATATGTCACAAAAATGGCTACAACAGCATTTCTGCCTTTAAGGAATTTATACTTTAATAGGGAGATGAAAGGGAACAGGTGGGTATAGAGCTCCCTCAGTTTATAAAAAGGAGGAGTCCTGCAACTCGCCATTCCAGCCAAATCTTAGCAAGGCTGTGTTTGTTTACCATGGAACACCAACTACCATATGGCAGTAGCATACATTATACATATAATTCACTTTTTGGTTTTTCAAGTCTGTTTATTCTTGCTGAATTTCAAATTTTTGAGAGGGTGTCGTTATTTTCAGATAGTAAAGCCAAGTATTTTGTAATATATTGCAGTATTTTGAAATGGCAGCGCTTCTTCCAGTCCCATACCATGCAGCGTGCTGATGCTTAGCACCAAGATAGGTGTCTGATGGGGGTAATCTGGAGCCGTAGAGGAGAGGTTTATGACTCCTCTGAGGACGTCAAGGAAGCCCCTATGATGGTGATGGTCGTTCTGGGCTGATGGGAACTGTATATGGGATGCTGAACTGTCCCCTATTGGTATAACTCTGAGTAAAGAGAAAAGCTTTAGTTATGAAATTATTCTGCCTGGATATGTGATCAGGTGGCAGCACAGTTAAATTGTTCCCTTTCTCCCAGGCTTGACACAGGGCATGTCAGCTCAGCATTGTGAATCTACCAACTTGATTGGGGAACAAATTCCATCTCCCACATCAACCTTTGCAGGTTTATGGTGATTGTGTTTGGCTTTGTCAAGGCCTCTGAGGTCATGTCAGAGTCTAGCAAGGAAGAGTCCCTGTCTGATAGTGGTCTCTGTCTGCATGGGAGATGAAGGGGACAGCCCAGCGTGGCCCTTGCCGAGCAGTGGTGGAGTACAGCCTGGTGACATGCTGCCACAGCTGTGTCCTTTGTCAAGTATCCAGAGAAGCACAGGAGCACGTGCCCCCTTGGCAGCTCTGTGCTGAATATTAGTAAAGTATATTGCCTGTGAAAGTCCCTCATGAATATGAACAGTTTACATAAGTTCATGAAAATACATGGATTTATAAAAATTGCACCTATGACAGATGTTTCTATGCTTATCCCGGTTCTTAAAAAAGGGGTACTGGCATTCTCAAAACCAACTTCATTGAGTTATAATGTATGTGTAACAGATTGCATCTGTTTGAAGTGTATGGTTTAGTGAAGTGCATGTATGAAACCATGACCAAATTCAAAATAGAAAACATTGCCATCTTCCGTAGAAAGATCGTACTGTCACCCCAGTGCATTACCCCCTGCCCCCCAACGTGTATCCCCCAAGCAGTGGCCAGTCTGCTGATAGGCTGAAAGAAGCAGAAAGGCACTCTGGCCTGTGCTGGAAACCTACCCCCACCTGCATCAATCCTAACCTGGATCATGGGGACACATTAGACCATTAGAGGTCTTGGGAGCAGTTTAGCAAGAAGGTATGTGCAGTCTCATCACTTCTCTGGAAGAAGTAAGTATCTGAATGAAAACAGAGAAGGAGGAGGGCAGCTATTGCTTGTATCTGCTCATAAGGGAAAATCCTACACAGAGACTTCCTGAAGCTTTACTGAGGTAGAGACATCTGACATCTTACCTTTTGAGTCATGTGTTGTCAGTAAACCATTGTTTTTCTTTAAGCTAGCTCTACATTTTAAGTCTTATTTATAGAAATGCATCTTTTAAAATACAACAGCTATCCTAGATTTCATCCTAAACACATTGATCCTTGTAGTTAGGGTCTCTTGGGTACCTCCCCTTGTTATGTAGGTAAATATTTGGATAGATCTTTTCTCCCTTATACTGTCTGCAAAACCAGTTAGAGAAAAATGCAAATCTTGGATCGTTTCTGTTTGTGTGAAAAATATAAAACTACAAGAATGAGTATGTACTGTTTCTGTGCTAACTCACTGGCAAACTCCTTGCTGTCTGCAGCAGGCACAGACCACCTGCCGGTGGTCCTGGAGTGTGCACGCCTGGTGGAAAGGATGTACAGTCACATTGCTGCTCAAGCTGAGGAGGTCGCTGTGTTTTCTCCCTTTATGGTGGCCCAGTATGTGACAGAGGTGCAGAAGGTAAAGTCTCTGTGAAATGTCTCTCACTAAGGGTTTTCATCTACAGTCCTTAAGTGGAGCTTCCTATCCAGGTGACACTGTGAACTGCCTGTTGCCAGTTGAGGTGGGCTGCAGGAAGAGCTGGATGAAATGATGATATATGAGGACTCAGCTGTGCCAGGGACATGTGCTATTTTCAAAATTCCCTAAGATCTTGGTGTGACCCATAGTCAATTCACTACTGAACCTGTAAATCTAGGGTGTATAGACCTTACTTTATTCTAAGCAAGTGTCATAAACCTAAGGAAAACATGCTATACTCATGTCTTATCTGCTTGTGTATGCGTAAATTACACATTAATATTATTTTCTCCATACTTGTAAAAACATGAGGAAGATCACCAGTCAGCTTGTTAAGGTGGAAATGTCAGGTTTCTCAAGGGAGATTCGACTGGTGGGGTTTCTTCAGGACACCTGGAACTGCATCAGTTTTCATGTCTACTCCAGTTCTGGGGACTCGGTAACTGTTAGGTGTCTTCCTGACTGCCCCCCCTGCTGGTCTGAGGCAGCAGTTGCCCGGATCACCTGTCCCAGAAATGCTTAGCTGCATGTAGGAGTGTGTATACAAGGGCCAGGTCGTCCCTCAGTGAGATGTGGGCATTTATGGCTTGATTTTCTTGCAATTGTAGAGCATTTTTATGGGGTCTTGCTGTTTGCAAAGCACTCACATCATTAATATGTAAGTTTTGGTGAAAGCTGGCATTTTCTGAAAAGTAAAATGAACGATGTGGTATCACTTCACCTGGGTCAGGAAGGAAAGTGAACAGTGAGGGGCTGTGGGAAGAATGTTGTGTGGCCTTGTGAGCTTATTTTTTCATCTTTGAAAGTAGAATTTATTTGCTTAGGCAGAGATGATTAAATAAATGTCTGAGCCGTCCACTTACAAAGCCCTCCATCTGCCAGTAGCCTCCAGGACTTCCGTGTTTTTGTTTGTTCATTTCATTTTGCCTGTCTTCCATTGTCTTGCTGTGAAATCACAAACAAGCCAGTCTGTCTTTCGTCCTTGAGGGCTCCCATCATTTATAAAATCATAAAATTTGAGATGATCACCTGTCAAAATTATTTGAAGTATGACATGTAAAGGACTATGTGTTTGGAGACTAGTGTCACTTTAGTGACAGAAATGAATTGCCTCTTTAGGAACATACATTACAAACAGTTGGCCTTTGTGAGTCAAAGTCCTCCTAGTTGATACATGTCCTCAACGGAGGCCTTGTATTTGCCGAGGCAGTGATGCTTGTATCTGGATTCACTAGGAGTCCACCGTGTTCCAGGCATGTCAGGGATGACCTTGCTGCTACTTGCTTTTTTTCTGTTTCTTTATTATTCTGACAAAATATGTGTAATGTTTACGATAGTAGTCATTTTTTCATTGTGCAGCCAGTGATATTAAATACACGTGAACTGTTGTACAGCCATCACTGCCACCCATCCCATAAGTACTACTGTCTGCTCTTGGCCTTTTGGGCTAGAGGATATGGAGTGTCTACTCTGGCTGGGTGAAACATCAAGTATGGCAGAGTTAGAGATGGCCTACCACACCTGCTGTTGAGCCCAGATTTTTAGTTACCCCAGAACTGCAGGGAAAAATGGCCTTTGGCAGGAGGACTAAGTCAACCATTCTGGGACAGTTAGGGACTTAGGGCATTTTGAGCTCTTGTTGACAGGATAGTATCCATTAAGTGATGCTCGTAAATCACTACTGCTGTCAGTGACTGGCATGTGATGATCTGTTCTGGTAGCGTCAGAACCTGCCCGCCCACCAGACCCTGGGGGAGGGAAGTGTCAGTCTTCTTGTGATTGCTGATTGACAGTGTGGAAAAATTTGACACAATGTGCAAGTAGTGTGATCATAAGACTTTTAAATTTGAATACTGCAGTAGTTTTTAAAAGTACCCTGGTAATCATGGAGGCATAATATACTAACAGAGCTACCCCTGGAGTTTTGGGATGTTTTAGTCCAGGTATTTTCTGCTTGAATTAGCTTCTGTGTCCCCAAAAGGGAAACTTTAAAAATATGAGTACCCAGGTGTTTGAGTTTTGTGCAGAACTATACTTCAAAGGCCTGGTCTGCTCTTCTCCACACTCGGAGGCACAGCTTACCGTGAGTTCCTCTGAAGACGCAGTTGGCAGGTGGTGCTCTTGCCCTCGCTCCCCTGCTGTCCTCAGGCATAGCTGCTCCCTTTCCAGGTGACCTTATACCCGGCTGTGAAGGGCCTGCTGCAGGAGGGTATCTACCTCATCCTAGACCTCTGCAGTGAGTCCGACATCCAGTTCCTGCGGGCCTCACTGCAACCTGGCGTCCGGGACATCTTCAAGGAGCTGCACAATGACTACGTCAAGTACCACAAGGCTAAACATGAGGGAGAGAAAAGATACACCGTCTGAGGCCTCGTTACATACTGTGACGTCACCACTGTCATTCCGCTGGGGCCCGCCTCGTGCTCTGAAGACATTGAGACTGTACATAATCTAATTTGCAGTGCTGATGCACATGGAGACTCCTGTAGGGTTTATGCCACACATTTTTTTGCCTTTCTTTGGACAGAGAGCCCCATCATCTGCTGGGAGGAGGCTGAGGCTGAGGCTGGGAACTGGAAACTTGACTCAGAACTCTCACATATATGGAAGGAACCCAAGTAACTGAGCCATTACCATTGCCTTCCCAGGCTGTGCAGTAACAGGAAGCTGGAGTCTTCACTGCTAGGCCAAGTGCCTGCCACTGACTTTAAAAATACTGTCTTTCTATGCAGGAGAATCCTGAAGCAAGGCACACTCAGCAGAGGGATGGCCACCTCCCATGACCACTCTGAATGTGGTTGCTTTGGTGGCTTGCTGTCATACGCTCCCCACCGGGAACTTGGCATAGTTTTTTTTTCCTTTTCCTTTAGGTACATGGATATCTAATTATATCTAATTATATCCTGTTTGAATAGCTTTGCCCTTTAATCAGACAACAAGAAACATTTCGTGGAAATGCCACTTTGTTCCTTCCTTCCTTCTGAGCCTCCCCATTGGATAGAACTGAGGAGGCCGAGAGATCCTGGCCTGTAAACCACCGAGGTACCTGCTGCTGGACCAGACCGCGGGCATCTTAGAGGTGCAAGGGCTCCTAGCCCACAATTCCTGCTTCTGTTCTCTGAAGCTCATGGTAGAATTTTTTTCCTCTATTTAGTGTAACTAAATATGTTACTAACTAAATATGTTTTCATTATGGCAACTTCAGAAAATAAAAATAAAAGGAAAACCATGTATTTGTGTATTTGGTTGATTAACAGTGCTTCTACTCTCTGGTTCACTCCCCCAGCGCCCAGCACAGCCATGGTGGAGCTAGGGCCAAAGGCAGGAGTTGGGGAGAGGGGGACAGAATCCCAGCCAGCCCTGAGCCAAAGCCAGGAGCCAAGAACTTCGTCCTGGTCTCCCACGTGAATGACAGGGGCCAGTTACTTGAGCCATCTTCCTGCCTGTGCCTTTCCAGGCATGAACAGGGAACTGATCAGATGCAGAGGGAGCAGCAAAACCAGCACTTTGATGGAGGACTTGTGGTGGTACAAGTGGTGCTTAACCACCGAATTCCATGACGTGAACCCAGGCTTTTAATTTTTTTTTCATACTCCTTTTTTAAGCATGTGTAATTGGAAAAGGAAAATAGATTTTTCTTTTATATCCAAGGGAAGTATCCCATTTCGTGCCCCGTGTTTGATTTCGTTTCATCTGTGTCTGATATCCCTGCTTTGACACCGAGGTGCTTTGTTCCCACGCATCCATCTAGACAGAGTGCACTCCCAGGGCTTTGGCAGCTCTGGCCCGCAGGAGTGGATTCAGGTGGATGTCCCCTGTCAGCTTAGAGCTGTGCAGGAGTGGAATTTTGTTTCTGTACTGAGTCATCCACAGAAGCCTCTCAGAGAGGCTGGGCTCTTCCTCTTTCACACCTGGAGTGTTGGACTAAGCAGGTGACCTTTCAAGGACATGCACGGTAAACAACGTGAGACCTTGTAACAGGAACCAAAAGCATGTTCTTGAATTTGCCCTTTGGGGTCTGGTGCTGAGACAGGAGAGTGTGTGGGAGCGCCTGATGAAGTTGTACCCAGTGTTTTCTCTGCTGGAAGTTTACAAAAACCAAATGTCTCCGGTAATCCATTCTCGCCTTGCTGTGGAAGTGCAGGGTGCTCACGGCAGTGGAACAGTTCCTCAGGTTTCCTGATGGTGGCACTGCAGGGTCTTTGAAGGGCACTCTGAGGCTTGGGAATTGATGGGCTCAGCCTGAAGGAAGGGGTAGAGAAGGAAGGCAGAAGAATGTTCCCTGCGATGTTCCCATTCCCAGGGAAGTGCTCACCAATTCTTCACAGCTTTATTTGGACTTGTCTTTAACTCCATTTTGCTGTTTGTTAGGAAGAAACATTTTTCTTGGTAGTAACAAAGGCTGTGTTGTGTTCATTTTTATCCTGTTAGGATAAACTTCCTGGGCTAAGGAGGTCAGCCTGGGCCGACCTGCCACGTGGCAGAGTTGGGGTGATGGGGAGCACAATGGAAGCCTGGGCTTTGGAGAACCATCTCCAGCAGGCCTGCTGCGGCTCCAGACTCCTCCGCTAGCTTCTATGCGTGGTCACCTCTCAGTCCTGTGCCAGTTGGGGGGAACATAGTCCTGCACCTTAGGGAGCTACCCTTCCACTAAGGCATGTTGGCAACAAGCCAGTAAACAGTAGACATGATCATGCAGAGGGTGGTTGCTGGGAGAGGGGCAGAGCAACAAATGCGGGAGATGTTGCTTGAGCTGGGCTCTGCCTGGGTAGAGGAGATAGATGGACACTGGGCGGACACTGCGGCTGCTAGTGCCAGCGCCTACACTTGATGCGCTTGCCAGCCTGCTCGGGGCCAGCAGTAGACACTTCAAATGAGGGTTGGAGAGCTCAGGGATGGGGTCCCTGTTCCTTTGCTGAGGGCAGTCTTGGACAAACTGCCACCTGTGTCCTACCTTTCCCTTGCCCGCATGCACAGTGGAAGATCCCATACACAGCCCGTTCTCTGCGTCTCCCAGCCTTAGCCTGCTTCCAGGGTCCCACTTCTCTTCTCACCACTCCTTGCCTGCTCAACTGGATGCTGCCCAGGGCTAAGGAACAATGTTTGGAAGGGATGTGAGTGGAGTCTGCGTTTTTGGTTTTCATTTTTTGTTTTTCTTCTCATTTTTATTGGAAAGGCAGATATACAGAGAGGAGGAGAGCCAGAAAGGAAGATCTTCCGTCCGATGGTTCACTCCCCAAGTGGCTGCAACGGCTGGAGCTGAGCCAATCCGAAGCCGGGAGCCTCTTCTGGGTCTCCAATGCGGGTGCAGGGTCCCAAAGCATCCTCGACTGCTTTCCCAGGCCACAAGCAGGGAGCTGGATGGGAAGCGGGGCCACCAGGATTAGAACCAGCATCCATATGTGATCCCGGCACATTCAAGGCAAGGACTTGAACTGCTACGCTATCATGCTGGGCCCTCATTTTGATCTTTAAAATCAGAGATGGGTCTAATTTATTGCCGATATGCCAGGCTATGGCCCCATCTTCTTTTGTCTCTTAAGCCTCATGTTTCTGCTTTGCATCAAGGCAGTAATTTTTTTTTTCAATTTCCTAGTGCATCTTTGGCGCACTCTTCCTTTCTCTTCATCTTCATTCCACATTCTGTCATTTCCCCGTTTCCAGCTCTTCCTTTTTTCCTCAGCCTGCGTCTCTATGCACATGCCCTTCTCTTGCACTGAGCCATCTTATGCCTGTGCTGTTCTGCAGCTGTCTTTATTCACCATTTGCCTCCACTTGCCTTGATGTGTCTGCGCTCCAGCTCCTAGCCGCTCCTGCTTGCAGGGGTCATTAACTCCTGATGTGGTCCCCCCCTCTGCTCTCCAGCTGGCATTCTCTGTAGCCTGTGAGAGGGCTGAAGACCCTGCTGACACTTGCCCAGGGTCACCACCTCTGGCCTGCCATGAGCCATTAACAAGATGACTTGTGCTGGAGCCTCCTTGTTTGGTTTCACAGCTTTCTGCTGCAAGGGTCCTGTTCTTGATGCCCCATCTCTGGTCTGCCTGCTGGGCCCGCGCTCGGCTTGTTCACTGTTGGCTGTCATGCCCTCCCTAGCATCACGTTGCCTGCCTCTCTGTACTGCTCACTTTGTCAAGATCTGAATTCCCCTTATAAGCACATCTGGTGCAAGCAGGAGGCAAAGATTTTCATTACCAAGGAAGACCGAAGGGACATAACTCAATAGGGAATGTCATGGCTTATGCTGTCGGCAGCAGGACCAGGCTTATTGGATGTGAACGTGTGCTGGCATTTGCTGTGAGAAAACACCTTTGGAACAAGGAGGCCCTGGTTGGAAATGAAAACCTGGCCTGATGCCACAGGGATGTGAAAGCGGCAGCCAGAGCAAGAACATGGACAGGCACCGCTGTGCTGCACACGTCATCTCTGAGGGTGAGATGGGTTGTAGCCACTGTGGCCCTCTTCAGTGAATGAGGGCTGATCATTCTTGTGGACAGACAGGGGTGCTTGTGACATCCAACACGAGGTAGTCTGACCTGGCCAGCAGCCTGCTCTGGCTTGTTCTCTAAAGCCTTTTCTGAGCTTTTATCACAGATGAGATCAGTCAAACAAGCTCTTTTCCGGTTTAACCATATCCTCTTGTCTCTTTGTTACCCCTCTCCCTGGTGTTTATAGACACACAGAGTACCCTCAATGTAAAAAGTATGTTAATCCTGTCATTCCTCACCAGCCCCTTTTCCTGACTGCCAATCAGAGCCAGGACAACATGCCCTGTCTCTGTTGCCGCCACCCACTAGCAGAATTGTATACCTCGCAGTTTCTGGCTGTTGAGTAGTCCGTGGATGTCTCGGGATCTTTGAGCTTGTTTGAAGCTGCCACAAGATTTGTCCTCTCCTCTTTCTGAGTCCTAATGTCTCCATTCCTCTTTCTTACTTGACTGGCACATTTCTCACATACCCCTAGAATATAACTCCTTGACCAGTCTCTTCTCAATCTCCAAAGCTCTGCCTTCTTTGGGAAAAGGGCTCTGGCATCCAACTGCACCTGTCTACCACCATTGCAGCTGTACTGCCCACTGCATCTGCTAAGGGGAGACCCTCCCCCAGCCCGAACTTCCCTCCCTTTGGGCCACAGGCCCTATGCTGCCTTTCACCATGCTGCTGTGTGTGCCTGTCTAACCTGGCATCCTGCTTTGTGAGTCCCTAGAAGGCAGGTGCCATATCTATGCTTCCCTCACACAGCCTCAACAGGACAGGGGCAGTGAGAGGGTCTAAACATTGTACTGAGTGCTCTTCCTCAAGTCTTCCACAAGTGGAGCCCCCAAAGAATATGGGGGAGCCTAAGGTGACCAGGCTACAGCTGACCCACTTGGGAGTTAAACCTAACGCTGTCTTCCTCCAAAGGCTTGGCTCTTGACACCACCTGGGTTATTTTTAGACTTTGCTTTTCTGCCATGACTTATTTGTGTAAAGCAAGATCTGACCAAGGAAAGGAGTCTCAGTATTTTCAGTCGATCAAGCCAAGGTTATCCTAGCTGAAGTAGACAGAAGCCTGGAGCCTTGCCACGTGGCAGCCTGCCTTGTGTGCAACAGCTTCCTCCCAGGTCTCCTGGCTTCCCCACTGTGTGCTCCCTCCTCCCCTATTCTACTCAGTGGGCCCGGGGCCTCTTGTTCGGGGTCTTGGAAATCTCATTGTCCTTGCCAGTTGCCTTCCCCTGTGTTGCTCTTCCCTGGGTATTTAGTTCTCTCCCACTGACTGTGCATTTGTCTTAGTCTGTTCTGTTTTGCCATCACAGAACAACACAGTCTGGGTAATTTATAAAGAAAAGACATTTGTTTCTCATGGGTCTGGAGGCTGGGAAGCCCAGTACGAAGCACTGGCATCTTGCTTGTCTCGTTCCTTGGTGGAAGGTAGAAGTGAGAGCCACGAGGGAGGAGAGGAACTCCGCTGCCGTGATCATGGCAGAGCCCTCTCGGCTGATCCCCCTAGAATGTCCCACCGTAATCACTGCTGTTTTGAGGCTTCTGTGGGTTCGCAGCACATCCAAACTGTAGCAGTACATTATATATCTCTACCTTGTCTGGTGTCCTTTTTCCCAGGAGGAAGTTCAGCCCCGCACATGCATGCTATGATGTGTCAGGACTGCTCACAGCTGTTTCTCAAGCATGCAGAATACTGCCTGCACGCTGTAGGTGCTCTGTGAATGCTCATTAAGGGAAGGTCCTCTTGGGAACACTGACCTTCAGCAAAGCAGTTTGAGAACATTGAGAGCTGAGCTCTGCCTTCCTGCTTTGGTAATGGTAATGGTAATGGGTTTAGGATTGAGGCTTTCCCTTCACAGGGTGCAGCCCTGTGGCCTCTCTGTGGAGAGTCAACTACTCCAGCAAAGTGCTACTGATGCTTGGGATGGAAACGCGTCCTTGTTCCTCAGAGCACACACAGCCTATGCGTTTGTGAAATCTCAAACGTGACACTAGTATTGTGTTTGTAAAGCCTACTGATGGACAGAACTTCCAGGCCCATCCTCCAGAATCCAGCGGATGGCAGTAACACCTAGTTCTGGTCATCACCAGGACTGAGGAACTGGGTGGAAGAAAACATTCTGATAAGGATCTGTGATGCGTGGTTCATGGGGAGGAAATGCAGGGACCCGCAGCAGTGGAGGCCCTGAGCAGAGGAGGGGATTTCAGAGTGGCTGGGCCAGTGACAAGCTGCCAGCCTGTCCATCAGTGTACAGAGCAGGGGCCTGAGCAGGCTTCAACACCTGTCAGGTCTTGGTTAACATTTGGATGCCTTTGTAGTTTCTCAATTGATAGCTCGTCAGAAGGATAGTGTGGGTGTCCATGGCTGCGGCTTTAGCTGTGCACTCAGCAGTTTCTGATGACTTCTTCAGCTCCTGGGATGCATATTCATCATAGATGACAATGTCATCCAGGAACTCCCAGTCCCTTTCCCTCTTCAGTGTCTCCAGAAGGGCAGCTGTTTCTCCTTTGGAGCATATGTTCTTGAGTTCCTTAAAGAAACCTGCCCAGTCCTTCAGTGGTGGGAGCAGATGCAGTGTCTCAGATGCCTGCAGCAAGGCCAGTAGGAGTGTGGGGTGGAGAACTAGCTGTGCTTGGCTTCGGGCTTCTGCGGTGTGTGAGGTTTTCTAATTAACCTTTTGCTTATCTTCTAAGCAGTTTTGAAGCTTCTTACTAAGATGCAAAGGACTTATTGGGAAAAGACTGTATAAGCAGAGATTGGGAAATGGTTGATGAAGAGCCAGAGTGATGGGGAGAAGTACTGCTCCCATCTCGAAACGCACCTGAAGCCCTCATTGGCCTCTTAGTCATCCTTGATAGAGGCCTCACCCCAGTTTTAGCTTCCAGCAAATGTTTTCAGGGTTCTCAGTGCTGTGTCGAGTGCCTCTCTTAATGCCTAATTCTTGAACAGCCCCACATCAGAAGTCCTGTGACATATCCAAGAATAAGGAAAAGAAAGTGTGCTTATGATTGGGAACCATAATTTCTACCTTTCTCCTAAGGCTGAGGGTTGTATTTATTGTGTTTATCTTATTATTATTATTATAATTATTATTTATCTTTTTAAAAAGTGAATTCTCAATATTTTATTGTCTTTTAAAAAGTTATTTATTTGAAATGGCGAGTGGCGGACAGAGGGGGAAATGGCGAAAGCTCTGCCATCTACTGGTTCACACTAAACGGCTGTGACATCTGGGGCTGAGCCCGGTTGAAGCCATGAGCCAGGAACTCCATCTAGGTCTCCTATGTGGGTGGCAGGAACCTGGATCATTATCCAGTGCTTCCCGGGAGCATTAGCAGGAAATGTTATAGGAAGCTTACACTAGCCAGAACATATGTCACATGTGCGGCTTAACCCTCTGCACCGCAACCCCTACCACGGGCTGATGTGTTTTGTTTCCTTAGTTTTTGTTTGTTTGTTTTTTTCACTTACATATTTTATTTCAAAGGCAGAGTTACAGAGAGAAGGACACAGAGAGACCAGTTCAGGAACAAGGGCCAGATGAATCCAGAGCTGTGCACGCAGTGGGGCAGAGCAAAGGTTCTCCTGCTACCTATTCAACTTCGGACCAGCTGTGTACAGCTGTGCAGGCTGTGCACTGCTCAGAGGTTTTTGGCAGCTGGCATGTGATCTGATCTGTGTGCAGGGTCTTAGAGCTGAAGTGAGCAAGTGCCTTTCCCTAATTAGCTCAAATCAGCTCTGTTGGGCCCGGCACGGTGGCCTAGTGCCTAAAGTCCTTGCCTTGAATGTGCCAGGATCCCATATGGGCACCGGTTCTAATCCCTGCAGCTCCGCTTCCCATCCAGCTCCCTGCTTGTGGCCTGGGAAAGCAGTTGAGGATGGCCCAAAGCCTTGGGACACTGCACCCATGTGGGAGACCCGGAAGAAGTTCCTGGATCCTGGCTTCGGACCGTCACAGCACTGGCCTTTGTGGTCACTGGGGGAGTGAATCATTGGACAAAAGATCTTCCTCTCTGTCTCTGCTTTCTGTGTATCTGACTTTGAAATAAAATCTTAAAAAAAAAATCAAACCAGCTCTGTTCACGGGCTTTTCCGAAGTGACCAGCCCATGCCAGGTTGCCCCCTTCAGCTCCCTTTTCCTTAGCCTCCTTCACCTGCTGGGCTCTACCCATCCCCCATGGCCTGCGGCCCAGCTCCAGCAATTTGAACTGTAGTCCACAAACCTTCTCGGGTAGAATGCCTGCTCAGGGGGGCTCCACTAATCCCCCACCTACCTCTGTTTTGTTCTAGTCTCATTGCTGGAGTCAGGTGGTGGTGCCTTGGGTTTCTTGCACCTATCATATGTTAGGACTTTGCCCCAGGTTTTTTCTGTTCCTATTGACTGCCTTGCCCCCTTCCTCTTTGTACCAGGTACCCCCAACATACTCAGCCTCCAGACTATATCTGTTGACACAGAATCCCTGGGCACTGGGGCATGGTTCTCCTTTCAGCAAAAAAAAAAAAAAAAAAAAGAAATCTAGCTTATAGAATGTTTGAGAATTTCTGTAGCTTCTATATCTTTATTTTTTTTAGCCTGTGAACATATTCATATTCATGATCACGTTTAACCAATATGTTTTAATTTTGCTGTTCCTTATTAATTGTGAGATGCTGGATAAGTTATTTGATTTCCTGCATTTTATGTTCCCAAAAGAATACATGTTAGTGTTATGATTTTAAAACTTTTGTCTCAAGCTGGCAAGGTGGGAATTCAGGCTATTCCTCTTCCTGAGGGAATGGCATCCCATATGGGTTCTGGTTTGTGTCCTGGCTGTTCCACTTCCGATTTAGCTCCCCGATTATGTCTGGGAAGACAGGGAAGGATGGCTCAAGTCTTTGGGCCCCCCACAAAACCCAGAAGAAGCTCCTTGCTCGTGGCTTTGAATTGGCTCAGCTCTGACCATTGCAGCCATTTTGGGAGTGAACCAGCAGATAGAAGACTTTTTGTGTCTTTATAAAAATGAAAGTCTTAGAAAAATGTGCTTTGTCCTCAGGTTTTTGTTTGTTTGTTTGCTTGTTCTTGATAGAAACAAATGCTGAAGTGGTTCTGGCTGGGAGAGGCCAGGAGAGGGCAGGGCCGGGTACTTAGTCCATGTCTCCCACATGGGTAGAAGGGACTCAACTATGTGAGGCATCATCTGTTGCTTCCCTTAGTGTGCAGAGGCTAGGTCTTGAGCAGTGCGCAGGTGAGCGAGGCCCACATCACAGACAGTGGATGTTTTGGCATGTGCATATGCACACACTCACACACGGGAGACAGTTTTTGGATTCTTAAGGTGGACACAACCCTTCTGGAATCACAATACCCACCATGTGCCTGAAAACTGGAGGCTGACGCTCCCTCTCGCATCTCTGCAGGGTGTGTAGGATTTGGCTGTATTTGCTACCTCTTCGAAACAGCTCACTTTCGTGGAGATTTTAAATGTGTTTCTGCTCTATTTTCATCTTAAAAACATCTGAAAATCAGCTGATGGAGATGAGTTTTATGCCAGCTCTGGGCTTTTCTCCATCCAAATTACACATTTATTGAGAACAGCTAGGTCTATAATTTCCACAAAACATGAAAGGATCATTTAGGAAAATTGATAGGTAGGGTGCTCTGCACCTTTGATTCTATTTGCAATGTATTTTCTGATTTGGGGTTTTTGTAAAGTTTCATTATTTTATTTTCACTGCACTGTGCTTGGAAAAGATATTTCCCTTCCTGGCTCCTCCTTGCCCTCAGCAAAAAGCATCGCAAATCAGAGGTGTTAAATCAGCAATTTTCTCCGTGCTAGAGAAAAGGCATTTGGAGAGTCCTGTGCTCATTTGTCCTATGAAGTTCTGTGACTCTTGGTGACTTTAGTAGCACTTTCTACTACGAAGGGATAGCTGATGGAATATGTTCTGCCATCGCCGTGCACCTTCTAGTTGGGACTCGCTCTGAGACAAGCTTTCAGGCTCTGAGGTTGGGCAGTGTGAGAATGTGCCTCAAATGCTGCAAGACACACACACCGTAGAAACTGCTGAGAGAGGGGGCTCACTAGCTGGTCACCTGCACAAGTAGGCATTGTAGTGTGGCAGGCACCAACACAAGAGTCCTTGTGTTCTGGGCACTTGATTCAGCTAAGCATTTTCAGAAACTTCATAGTATCAAAAACCCCAGGATGGACTAGATTCTTTCAGCTTAAAAAACAAAAACAGGGCTTGGCGCGGTGGCCTAGCGGCTAAAGTCCTCGCCTTTAACATGCCAGAATCACAAATCAGCTCTGTTGGGCCCGGCATGGTGACTTAGCAGCTAAAGTCCTCGCCTTGAACGCGCCAGGATCCCATGTGGATGCCGGTTCCTATCCCGGCAGCTCCACTTCTTATTCAGCTCCCTGCTTGTGGTCTGGGAAAGCAGTCGAAGACGGCCCAGGGCCTTGGGACTCTGCAACCACGTGGGAGACCTGGAGGAGGTCCCTGGCTCCTGGTTTCAGACTGGCGCAGCTCCAGCTATTGCAGTCACTTAGGGAGTGAATCATTGGACGGAAGATCTTCCTCTGTCTCTCCTCTCTGTATATTCACCTTTCCAATAAAAAATTAAATCTTTAAAAAAACAAAAACAAAAAATCTTATTTGTTTATTTGCAAGGTAGACACATACACACAGAGCAAAAGTGAGGAAGAGAGAGAGAGATTGAAATCCCATTCACTGGTTCACTCCTCAAAAGCCTGCAGTAAACCCCATCAGGGACTGAAGCCTAGGGCGAGGAAGTTGATTCTGGTCTCCCATGTGGGTGTCAGGAACCCAATTATGTGAACCTGCTGGAGTCTGTATTAGTAGAAACTCTGAGTTAGAAACTAGAGCCAGGCAAAAGGAGACTCTATGATGGACTATGCCTATCAATGGATTCTTCAAAGACCTCATCATGCTCGGAGTGGTGAGATTGGCAGTGATTCGTAACTGGTAAACTATCAAAACCACTTGAGCAAGTATCTCAGAGCATGCCCCACATCAGGGACTTGGGGTGGGTGGGAAACTTGGTGGGGCTTCTCCCTCAATATCCCCCTTTACCTCAGATACATGAAGGAAACAATATGGAAATAATAGTCTTACTTCCCTATAGCCCTTGAACCTTTTTACCCTAGTCAACTATGTAAAGATTGTCAAAAATATATATATATATAAAAAGAAACCAGAGCCAGGAATGAGACGCAGGTACTCTGATGTCCAATGCAAGGGCCCTTACGGATGCCTAACCTCCAGGCTGTACGCCCATCTGACCAAATTGGTTTAATTCTAATTGAAATGAAAATTGAGGGATTGGAATAAATTAAGCATCATAATTTAAATATCAACATGTAACTTATGTATTATATATCACGACATTGATATCAGGCCACATTTTTCTTCAGTAAACTGATTTCTGCAATTAGTCTTGTAAGACAACAGTCCCTTTTCACCAGTAAACCCATGTTCTCATTGAGATTTTCAGTGAACACATTCTACTTTTGCAGAGCCCTTGGACCACAACCATCATTAACTTATTATGAAAACCATTTCGTGAGCAAAAAATGATTGTAGGTGATTTTCAAATGGATTTAACAGTTTCGCTTTTATATTGAAACCCAGGAACACTTTTTGATGAGTCAAATAGTGAAGTTTTCACTTTATGGCAGGAGGCACTTTCATTTTTCATCTTATTTTTGATTCAAATAGAAGCATCTGACCATTTAGTTCTGTATTTTAACCTACATGATGACTAATACCTGACATTCCAAGTAATATTTTGTTTGATATCTTCATATGTTTTGATGTACATGCTAATAATACTTTTTCCTCATCAATCTCATCTCATTCCAAGTTCTTTTTATTCATTGCTTTCTTTCAATGCCTGATAAAAAATCTTCACTTAGAAGGCATTTTATTTCCATTATAAAGAAGTGAAGAAGCACTTTCAAACTACAGTGCTGCACCGTGTGATCAAAGCTATACTTTAAAAGAGCTGCCTCATTTACTTGTGTCTGTAATCTGATCGTAAGCCATGCTTATTAATAGTTTAAAATATTTTCCCATTTGTGATTAAACATGAAGGTTCACTATCTTCATTTTAGTGGCTTTGAAAACTGAAATGCAGAGAGTAAAAGCCTCCCCCCAACTCCAATCTGCTACTTCACTACCCAAATCTCTAACTGTGGGACAGAAATGGGGATCCAGCAGTGTAAGCTAGCTCTCTGACATGGGTCGCAGGAACCGTGAACTTGACCACTACTTCCCAGGTCTGCACTGGCAGGAAACTGGATTCTGCAGCAGAGCAGAGCAGGGCGCCGAACCCGAGCACTCCAATAGGGGTTGGTGGCGAGTCAAGCAGCATCATAACTACCAGGCCCTGATAGTTAACTACCTGCCCCTGGTTTATATGTAAAGCATCAGAAGAAACATAAAATGAAAATGGCCTATAAATTTTATTTTGCAAGTGATTGTTAAAATAAGGTAAGCCAGAATTCTCTTATTGACACCTACAATATTATTTATGAGATAATATTGATTCATTTTGATCAAAACCAAACCATTCCATTTCAGAACGGTGATTTCCTATGCAAATAATCCTTTGGAGTTCCTTAATTTTAATCTCTGCCTCTGTTTCTGGGGTCCTTTTTATTTTATCAGCAACACAGACTATATATCTCAGGTTCAAGTCAAAAGTTGCAATTCGGATTGTACATAATTCATAGTAAAATATATATTGTGGATTTCTTGAAAAAAAGTCATTACACACACACACACACACACACACACATATATGCATCTTGGTTAAAATCAGTTCGCATGGACCTGTGAATTGATCTCCGTTGGCTTGGCCTCACACAGAGCTTCCTAAACTTAGGTTGGTATTTGATTTTATGCTGACTGCAATTAAGTGTATAACTTGAAAGTATCAGAGTATGAAAGTCATGGTATTTGTTGGAAAGGTGTTAGCAAGCCCATTATTCATATAGACTCATAGGAAGTATTAGGAAAATTGGGGCTATCCTATTTTTGCCTTAAGCACATTATAATCCTTATAATGATTCTATTTCTTTTTTGCCTTGGCCATTAGGAATCTTTAATTAGTTGCTGTAGTTCATTTATGGCTTTCACACAGGACATCCTGAAATATGTTAGTGGGTAATCAAGCTGTAATTTCTTAAACATACTTTACCTTGACTTCTATTAGGCTAACCATTAAAAGCTTAAAGCTCTGGAGGCAGACCTGACGTCTAACATGGCCACCTACTGTCTGTATCACATTGTGCAAGGTGCTTAAATCCTCTCTAAATCCTAATTTTTGTCATCTGGAAAATAGAGATAAAATAATGTTGCCTACTTAGAGGTTTGTGGATGATTAAATAAATTTGATAGAAGTAAAAAGTATTAGCAAATATTGGCCCTATGGTAAATGCTTAATAAATAATGTTTGAAAATTATGATTTGTATAGACTCAGAGACCTCAAACAAACAAGGTATTTGTTGTATCTACCAACAAACAAATAACTCTGGAATTCTCTTTTGAAACACTTACTCAGACTGGCCAAATAGTTTTCTACTTTAAGAGTTGCTTGGATGAGAGCAAAAAGCCTGGGCTTTAGGATGCATAGCTTTGGTGGCAACACTCTGTGCGAGTTCCCAGCTGTTTGAGTTGGGACCCTTTCTGGCTCCCTCTGACTGATCCTAGGTCCTGTATCATTCAGATTTATCTTGCTAGCATTATCTTAATTTTGACTTTGGCTTTAAAAGTAGCAAAAACAAAAAAAAAAAAAGAAGAAAGAAAAAAGAAGTCAAGACAACAAAAATATAGCTTGATCTTATGTCTAGCTGCTCTCTTCTGTATGTTTCTCTCAGATGACCCCATCTCCCACTCACAGTTAGACAAGCAGAAGGCAGCTAATATTAATAACTCAGGCTGTAGTTTAGGAATTTAAAAGTAGAGAGTTGGCTTAAAATATCCTTTCTTAGAAATTTGGAATTCAGAAAAGAGAGACAGTGATGTCTAGACTAGGAATATGCATGTATCACTGCCTTTCTTTTCGACCACACAGGTGGGAATAATAGTGGGAGTCAATCTGTTGAGAAAGGAAAGAGAGAAGCAGATATTTTCCACAATATCCACACCATCTTCATTCTCACCTTGGACGCATGAGGATTCTAATGTCTCCACATCCTCACTCAACGTTGTGACTTTCTACTTGTAGTGTGTGTACTTGTAGTGTGATGGCCAGCCTAACCAATGTAAGGTGGCAGTTCATTGTGACCTTGGTTCTCATTTCCTTTTTGATCACTGACAATGATCCTGTTTTCACAGGTTTGTTGGCCATTTGTATACGTTCTTTGGAGAAATGTCTATTGCATTTCCTTGCGTGTTTCTAATTGGGTTGTTTTATATTGTTGAGTTGTTAGAGTTCTTTATATATTTTAAGTACTGAACCATTAGCAGATACATGATTTGAAAATATTTTCAATCATTACATGTATTCTTCATTCACTGGTTTTTTTCATTGCAGCTGTATAGAAATGCAACTGATTTTTGATAATTTCTCAAAGGTACACTTTCTCCAGATAACTGCTGTGCATGGACCCAAGTGCCCTTGAATGGTTTCATCCTAGGTTGGCCTCACTTCTGTCAACTAACATTGCACAAAGTCATATATCCTTAGGACTTCTGTGAGAGCCATTCTAGAGTTTTCCCCAGACACACAAATGCTGAGGAACAAGACAATTCCACACAAGTGAACTGCTGGGTTCAGGCCTGCGGATGTGCCCTGATTGTACAATAGGACTGTGATTGACAGGGACTAAACTTCCTGCTTAAATTTTTTAAAGGAGATTGGCTTATTTACCCTAATGGTAGAGTGACAGAGAGAGAAACAGACTGTCTACAACAGTTGGGGCACGGGTGGGCCAGAGCAAACGCAGGAACCAGGATTCCATCCAGATGTCCCACTTAGGTGGCAGGTATCCAAACACCTGTGCCATCTACAGCTGCTTTTGCAAGTGCAGTAGCAGGGAGCTGAATTGGTAGCAGAGCAGCTGAGACTTAAATTGACATTGCCATATGGGAGGATGCCAGAAGCTCAGGCAGGAGTTTAAAGAGCTGTGCCACAAAGCTGTTGTTTCTTTGAATTTCTTACAGAAATATAGAAATGATTTGAGATTGTGTTATGACTAAATACATGCTTTACATAGGTTTTAGTAATCTCCATGAACTGTGGAAAATAGCAGAAAAAGATGCTATATGAATGAATGCGTGGTTCTGACAGATTCAGCCCAGTCTCAAAGAAGTAGCAAATTTACTATTAATCTAGAAATAGAGGGTGTTATTCCTAGTCTTGCTAGACAGTGCATGCACGGTGTCACACTGAGTTTGGCTGGGTGAGTAGCTGCATCTGGGATTCCTTCCAAGTTTCCCTTCTGTGACAGAGACAAGCCCCCACCTTTAAAAGTCTCAGTCTAGCAACTTACAATTTAGGAGCCATCTCCTTTTGGGGGTAAGAATCAGAATCCCAGAAAGCTGTCTTCTCCTCACAAAGACCCTATGACAGATGCTGTTCGCTCCTGACATACATCTATAAATGCTGGTATCACCTTGTCCCCAGCCTGAGAGAAGTATGTACTGGGTGTCAATCTAGCATCACATTGTGCTCATGACTGGCAATGAAGGTCAGCTGTGCCATGGGTGCCCACGATAGTCAGTTGATCTAGTTTACCAGGTGGGGTCCAATGTTCCATTCCTGTGAGGACATGGGGATGCTTGAACCAGGAATCCTGTTTTTGAATATTCGCTTGTTTCCCTTTTTAATTAAAAAGCCAAGAAAAACCAAGTGTACCATAGGTCTCATCTTTTCCCCTATACATTTGTATTTTTTTATTTTTCTGACATTTGTTTTTCTTTAAAGATTTGTTTATTTCGAAAGTCAGAGTTACAGAAAGAGAGAGAAACAGAGAGTGCAGCTCTGGCTCACCCCCTTATGGCCACAATTGCCAGCTCTGGACCAGGTGTAATCCAAGAGCCAAGAACTTCTTCGAGGTCTCGCACATGGGTTCAGAGGCTCGAACACCTGGGCCATCTTCTGTTATTTTTCCCAGGCGCATTAATAGGGAGAAGATCTGAAGGAGAGCAACCAGCACTCAAATCAGCACCCATAAGGGAGGCCGGTGTCTCAGGCAGCAGTAGCTTTTTTTTTTTTAAGATTTTATTTATTTTTATTGGAAAGTCAGATATACAGAGAGAAGGAGAGACATAGAGAAAGATCTTTCATCCACTGGTTCACTCCCTAAGTGGCCGCAATGGCCTGAGCTGAGCCAATCTAAAGCCAGAAGCCCGAAGCTACTTCCAGATCTCCCACACAGGTCTCCCTAGGCTTTGGGCCATCCTCGACTGCTTTCCCAGGCCACAAGCAGGGAGCTGGATGGGAAGCGGAACCACTGGGATTAGAACCGGCTCCCATATGGGATCCTAGTGCGTTCATGGTGAGGCCTTTGGACTCTAGGCCACTGTGCCAGGCCCAGCAGTAGCTTTGCATGCTATACTACAGCACAGGCCCCTGCTGGCTTTCACTGAAATTTTACTGACTCATTCCTCCAGTGCCTGTAACAGCTGGGGCTGAGCTAGGGCTGGATAGGGCTGTGGTCAGGAGCCAGGAGCTAAGAATCCGAGTCTCCTATGTGGTTATCAAGAACCTTGTTCCTTGGGCCATCGCTGGCTGCCTCCCAGGGCTTGTTACTGCAGGAAGCTATAGAACCAGGAGCTGAAGCTGGAGTAAAACTCAGCACTCTGATACAGGACGTGAGCAGGCTAACCACCTGTCTCTTATGCATTTGGATGTTTGGGGACCAGCTTCTCAGTTATGTGCCTCGCAATTACTGCAGCTCACCTTTCTTTTTACCTTGTTCCTTTCAAAATGCTTTTATTAAATATTAAAGTGTCCATTGTTGCTTAGGATGTACAAAGCTGTAAGCACATGTTCCTCCTACTTAACAGCAAGAAAATTGCATCTAATATGTGAAATTACAGCTCTTTTGAGGCCTTCAAAAAGCTGAGTTTGTGAGACAGCCAGGGAATGAGGTTCCAAAAGCATTAAGCTCAGGGTCTGGCTAAGCGGTCTTTCGTTACTACCACAGAAGATGGCAAGGTTAGAGCATTCCGACCTGCACAAAAGCTCTCAAGGCAATGAAGGCCCTTAAGGTTAAGTGCCTTGAGCTGGAAAAAATCATCCTGGGTTCCGCAGGGATGCGCAGTATAATCACAGGTATCCTTTCGGGTGAGTGTCATGGCCCAGCTGCACAGAACTGGAGAGATGGCAACACAAAAAACACCACTCACTGAAGATCTGGCAACAGAGAAGATGAGCCACAAGCCAGGCAATGTGGGTGCCCCTACTTCAAATTAAGGACAGATCTAGATTAAAGCAGATGTGGTTGTACTAATATCAATTTCCCAACCAAAATTACACCAAGGTCAAGGAGGAATGTTCTATAATGACAATGAAGTCAATTGCTTAAGCAGATATTACAGTGATAACAGTGAATGTGCCTAAAGACACAGTTCCTAAGTACAAATATAGGGAGCAAAAAAGAACTAAAAGGAGAAATAGCTATAGTTATAGCTGTAGATATCAATATTTGTCTCTCAGTAATTGGCAGAACAAATAAACTAAAGGAACCAATACATATATAGACACTTCAACATCACAGCTGTGTGAGCTGCCCTTCTGGATAAGCCTCAATGTGCCCCCCACATTCTGATATTGATACCTGTGCATAATACCCTACAAACATATTGGAAATTTATAAATTTTCTCTTATCCTTTATGCCATATTCTATATAACTTCCTGAGATTTGTTTTTCATTTCATCTGTCTCATTTGCTATTGGATCTTAAATTAATATTTTTCAATAGTTATTTTATTTAGTTGAAAGAGTTGCAGAAAAAAAGGAAAAGATGAGAGAGAGAGAGAGAGACAAAGAGAGAATGATCTTCCGTCTGGTCCTTCACTCCCCAGTTGACTGACAGTCACTGAGGCTGGGTGAGGCTGAGATTGGGAGCCTAGAACTCCATCCTGGCTGTCCATCTTAGTGGCAGAAGCCCAGGTTCTTGGGCTGTCTTCTGCTGATTTTCCCGGGCACATTCACAGGCAGCTAGATCAGAAGTAGAGCAGCCAGAACTTAAACAGGTGCTTACATGAGATGCAGGCATCACAGCAGGGTGACTTAACCCATGGTGCCACGATGCCAGGACCTCCTACATTAAGTTTTTAAAATTGCCTTTCATTTTATAAACCTTGATGACATACAGTTCTTATTTTGTAAGTGTATTTTATATATACTTTTATATTACATATTTAATTTAAATCTCCAAAGTCTTTTTGGATCTAATTGTGATGTTTGTTGCTTTCCTCTGGATCTGCCTCACAGAGACGTATTTCCTTGGTATTAAGTGATATTTTTGTCTGTGACTTCATCTATTTGAAATTTTACCAGTGAGAGTTCTTAAGTACCCTGTTCAAAGTGGTTTTCTCTGGAAGGAATTTTATATTGCAGTTTTCTGGAGCACTATTTTAAAAAGGATTTATTTATTTTCATTAGAAAGGCAGATTGTACAGAGAGAAGGAGAGACAGACAGAAACATCTTCCATCTGCCAGTTCACTCCCCAGAGGGCTGCAATGGCCGGAACTGAACCAATCCAGAGCCAGGAGCCAAGAGCCAAGAGCCAGGAATTTTTCCATGTCTCCCACACAGGTGCAGGGTCCCAAGGCTTTGGGCCGTCCTCTGCTGCCTTACCAGGCCACAAACGGGGAGTTGGATGGGAAGTGGAGCGACTGGAATATGAACCAGAACCCATATAGGCTGCCTGCACTTGGCCTCTTACTGGAGCACTATTAACTCAGCACTTTGTTTTAAAGAGTCAGTTCAGGGTTTTTCTAACCATTAATGTATGAATTCTGGCTACAAACCTATGTGAGAATTACCATGAGGTTGAGGATCAGCCCCTTGTTCAGGTCAGTGCTTGGGTATGAGACACTTTCCTCAGTCTGCTTAAGTGAAAGCCAGTTGACTTCTGGTTTAGCTGTGCCTTCAGAGTGCCATCTTTTGGGACCCTACTCAGTTCCTCACTGCAAACAGGCCTGATCCCTGGCTTCTGCATCTTATAGCTCCTGAAGATGTAAGTGTGGAGACTCACATTCAGCAATCTAGCAAATGCTTGCCAGATAAAAGTTGGCTTCAGCAACCCATCTACCTGTTCAGTTTCTCTTCCTTCCTTCCTTCCTCCCTCCCTCTTTCTTTCTTTCTCTTTCTCTCTTTCTTTCTCTTTCTTTCTTTCTTTCTTTCTTTCTTTCTTTCTCTCTCTCTCTCTCTCATTCTCTCCCTTTCTTTCTTTCTTTCTTTCTTTCTTTCTTTCTTTCTTTCTTTCTTTCTTTCTTTCTTTCTTTCTTTCCTTTCTTTCATGAGCTATTCTTCTCTCCCTAGATTGCACATTAAACAGGTAAAATTTCCTTCAGTGTAGGACCTCTTTTAAAATGTCATATGAAAATGATTTCAAAGGGCCAGCATCAAAGATGACTTAACAGGTGTGTGGTTCTTCCCCGTCTGCAGCCGGGTCTCTAGGGCTCCTTGTTTAAGTACAGGATTCTGAGACTCAGACTCCTGGCATCCAGGTTTTCTGGGGATGGATCACAATCCTCTTCATTTTTAACAAAAAACTTTGAGGATTTTGGTGCAAACCCATGTACCAAATCAGTAAGGCTTCTATAAAGGTGAATTAATTCTCATCCAAACTTACTGTAATAGTGTAGAAGTTGACAAGATTATAAAGTTGTTAAAAGAGCTCCAACTAGGACTGTGTTAAAGCAATGCCATCAGAATGTCATCAAACAACACCAGAATCTGTTTACAGCCCTTAAATAGACTTGTTTGAAGAAATTAGTCAATACTCATCAATTACCAGGTAGTAGAAACTCAGCTTTAATGTGTGCAGCAGTGCATTTCCCAATGAAATGTTGACTTTAAATCAATCTATCGTTGCTTTCCCAGTGACAGCCAAAGGCAGGCAGTCTTTGAGGGGAGAAAAAGCAACAGACTTTTTAGGTAATTATGCGTGGAAGAAAATGCAGATGACTACAAATGCAACAAAATGTTTAATGTTTTTCTACTGGTATCTGAATAAATTTTCATATCTTTTCCACCAAATAGATCATACAAGAGTTCTGAACTGAAGGTAGTCTTCCTCCCCAGGATCATGACTGATCCTGCCATGACATTTTCAGGAACATTGAAATAAAAACCTTTACCTAACCTTACTCAATCCTGCCAGCACTCTTATCTGAGCCCCTCCCACTGCCCCCAGCCCTGTAAAAAGCAGGCAGTGGATCTCACTAAGAAACAGTAGGGCAAGTATGCATTATACTGTCTTTTTAAAAAATTTATTTATTTTTATTTTGAAGGCAGGTTTACAGAGAGCACAAGTGACAGAGAGAGAGAGAAAGAGATCTTCCATCTCTGGTTCACTCTCCAAATGCATGCAATGGCTGGAGCTGAGCCACTATGAAGCCAGAAACTTCTTCTGGGTCTTCCACATGGGTGCAGGGTCCAAAGATCTTGAGCCATCCTCCACTGCTTTCCCAGGCCGTAAGCACGGAGCTGGATCAGCAGGCAGGACACAAACTGGTGCCCAAATGGGATGCCAGTGCTAGCAAGTGAAGGATTAGCCTGTTGCGCCACAGTGCCAGCCCTGTAATTTCTTTTTGTCTTAAGTCACTTCATTTAAGTTTTTTCCATAGCATGCAACATATGTGTATTTAGAGCTACATTTCAACACTTATACACAGTATAAACCAATCAAGCCAGGCAACTGGACTTTGTAGTTCCTTTTCTTTGTGTTTGAAATCCTCCAACTCCTTTCTTTGCATTACTTAGAAGTGTATAAAGCATTCTTGTGTGCTGTAGTCCCCCACAAGAACTTGTTACTTTGATAGACTTTGTTTCGGTACCCTTCTCCCTCTCCCTCCCCAGCTTCTAGCAACCATTATTCTAAGTTCATATCAGGCTATTTATTTTTAAAACTTCCACACATAAAAGAGAATGTATGTTTTTGTCTTTTTGTGTCTGGCTTATTTCATGTCACATGATGATCGCTCTCCAGTTCTACCTATTTTCTGCAATGTCAAAATTTTGTTCTTTTCTTTGACTTAATAATGTTCCCTCATGTATATACAATATCCTTATTGACTCAGAAATTGAATTCTAGGTCAGTCACACATCTTGGAGATTATAAATAATTCTGCAATGAACCTGGAAGTGCAGATATCTCTATAATATGCCAATTTCATTTCTTTTGGTTATGTTCCTAGAAGCAGGATAACTCAAGGTTGATCTATTTTGCTTTTCTTTGTTTCTTTCTGCCTTTCTTTTTTTTTTAGGCAGAATCTCATACTCTTACCCATAAAACTAGTTAGCATTCCCACCAATGGTGAGCAATCATTCCCTTTCACCATAGCCTTGCAAACATTTGTTACTTTTTACACCTGGAGTGAGATGATACCTTATTGTGGTTTCTAATTTGCATTTTCTTGATGGCTAGTGCTATCGTGTTTTTACATATGTATTGGCTATTTGTATTTCTTCCACTTAAAATATGTATTTTTAGATATTTATTTGGAAGGTAGAATGATAGAGCAGGAGAGAGGGGGTTCAGGGAGGCAGAGAGAAAGATCTTCAATTAACTGGTTCACTTCCTAATGACCGCAATAGCCAAGACCAGGCCAGGCCAAAGTCGGGATCCAGAAACTTCATCCTGGTCTCCCCTGTGAGTGGCAGAGGCCCAAGTACTTGAGGCATTCTTTTCTGCATTCCCAGGCATATGAGCAGAGAGCTGGATTGGAAGGGAAGCAGCTGGACCTGGAATAGAGCTCATGTGAAATGTTGGCGTCTGTGTCACAGGGAGCAGCACTGCATCACAATAGTGGCTCCTGAATGGAGCTTTTCAATGTACAGACTGTTCGGATAGTGATAGTTCTCTGGGCATGAGTCTTATGGGTATATCCAAACTCATTTTGCTCTCTCCAGAGGTGGTTAGGCTGCTACTGCAGATGTGAGGCTGTTGTTTTTTTCTTCTTCCTTTTCAGTACAAGGACTCGAATTTCATTTTTTGAAAGGTTAAAATTCTTTTTAAAAACATTTTTGTTAATATAAAGAGAAAAATTTCATACATTGCATAGGTAAAATTCTAACAGGATAACCATAATTGCTGCCCCCCTCTCTCTCAAGCCCTCCTTCCTTCTTTTAATTGTTGCAAATATATAATTCCAGTCCACTCTATGATTTCAGGCTATGCATCATTAATCCATAATATTTAACAAATAAAGAGTAGAAAAACTAGTTTCACGGGAGTATAAACGAGGGCTAAAAACAATAATCAAGCCACAAGGTATCTGGTTTTTTTCCTGTACTTCATTTTTGTATTCTGTATTAACTACTACATAACAGAGTTAGTGTGATATTTGCCTTTTTAAATCTGGTCTATTTCACTAAGCATAACTGTTTCCAATCACACCCATTTTATTGCAAAAGATAGGATCCTATCATTTTTGGTGGCTGAGTAGCAGTCCATAGTATGTACGTGTGTGTGTGTGTATATATATATGAATATGTATATGTAAAAGCATGTATTGTATACAAATATAAACATTATATATAAATATATAAGTATAAGCAACATATAAAAACATATATTATATATATAAATATAAACAACGCATTTGCTTTATCCAATCATCAGTTGATGGGCATCTTGGTCGATTTTGTATCTTAGCTATCATGAATTGAACTGAGCCTGATGTTTTACAAGGCTTTTGTGGAGCTGGAAGGAGGGAGTAAGTAGAATTACGAAAAGGTAAAATGCTACACATCTCACGTACTTACTGAAATTGAGTTGTTTTTATTGAATAAATATTCCTTAGATTGTTGCAAGCTTTTACCTTCCTGTGTTCTGAAACATTAATTCTGGCAAGTTTTTCCAATGTTCGAGTTACTTTTATGGAATAGAATTTTACTGTTCCTTCTTTCGTCATTTCAGGAATGTTTCCCCTCTTGTCATTATCTTGGGAAAGTCATGTGCAAAGAGGGAAAGGAAGCATGAAATCAGATTTAGTTCATAATCCAAGGAACTGAAGGAGTTTTCACAGTTCAATTCTTTAGGAGGGCAAAAAGAGACAGATTTGGGACTGAAAGATGAACAGGTGTGAATGTCCTCTAAAGAAGCCCTTGGGAATCTGTTGAGCTGGCATTCTGGTGGTTTGGGACCCTGGTCCACAAATCACAACTAACAGGTGGCCTACTTCTGTTCTACATCAAGATTTCTTGGAACATTCTGTCCATGTGAGTGTGAATCTTGGCTGATATTTTTCCCAACAATATATCCGTTATTCTTTTCATTCATCCTTCTTCCACCCTATGGTTGTTCACTCTGCTGTTCCTATGCTCCATGTCTCAGCTTCCCAACTTGAGCTCTAATAGCTCTTTCTAAAATTCTAAAGGCCATTATATGGCTCCCAGGTTTATAATGGAGAAATATATTTTGAGTGTAGCAGGTGCGTGGAGAAACACCACACAGGTGCACCCCTATATGAGGGAAAGGAAATAGAGTGTTACCACTCTAGGTCAGTTTATGAATGATTATGAGATGAGCATGAACCTTTGTAATTGCAACACTTTTATGGTCAACAGCCAGCTGTGACTAGTGGTTTGCAAGGAAAGAAAAGGAGAGTTCAGAAGCAAAGGGTTTGAGCATGTTCATCCAGCATCGTCCTATGGGGAGAAAGACTGAATTGGATGTGATGAAAATTATAGTCATTTCAACACTATATGCTTTGGTAGCCCAGAGATAGTTTCTCATGGTCTTCCCTAGAGTGGATGAAATAGCCCCTAAGATCCCCGGCTTTGATTCTTCACTTAATCTCCCACTTATTCTTTCAGAGAACTTGCTAGTGAAGAAATGCACAGTGCATCAAAGGGCTTCTGTCTATATAAATGCCCACTTGATTTCTCCCTCTCCCTTGCTAGCTCTGTGTCAGTGATCATAGTTGTAATCCTTTGGCATGTGGCCTGGGGTGGTGAGATTTCATCCTCCTAGAGACTGGTATGGAAAGCGCAGTATGTCTGGGAAGCTTGAACCACACTAGCCTGCCACAAACTCTCTTTGCTCTGTTACACCCTTGGGGAAATTTAACATCACAAACACAGACATAACCACCTGGAAAATAAAAAAGCACTGCGACAAGGCAGTGTAGCTTCTTTGGAAATAGTGTAAATAAAAATGACAGACTGGAACCTTGTTTGCAAATAACCAGATCAATTCAAAAGGGCTGTTGAGGTGGGTGATGACAAGCCTCTAGCATCGACCATGGGAGGTTATGAGGTACATGCACAACCTGCAAGGAAAGGCAATGTGTGCATGTACCTCATGTCGCCTACAACGCTTCAGGTTTCTCATTCAAAACCACATTCCCTCACTCTGCCAGATGTGAGCCACACTCATTTATGTCGGAGGATTTTCGGCATGTCTGAGGTTCTTGCTGGTATCTCCTAAGACTGCCACTCACACTAGTGAGGCTGTGATATACTTCCAAGCAAAGAGGAGCTCTGCAAACAGATGTTCACATCCCCAGGCACAATGGGTCCTCGCCCTGTGATTTGCTCTCCACATTTGCATTCACGCTGTCAGTAGAGAAATTGCACAGAATGACAATTGACGCCTCTGGTGCAGGAAGATGGGAGTGAGGGATGGGGCAAGGAAAGGAATCATTAATTAATGGCGCCAGAAGGGGAAATGAGCTCTCTGTCGCTCAGTTCACATCAGCTTTTGAATTCAAGTAGGGTTAATTGTTTTCCATGCCAGCCCCACAGTAGCTTTCATCTCAGGAGATGGCACTGAACTAGTCTTAATTGCCAACCTGACCTAATCTCACAGGCAGCTACATACAGGGCATCACCCAGTTTGCTCTCAGTACCTGCAGTGGATTCCAACACACACACACACACATACACACATGCATGTGTGAGCACAGGAGCTCAGGAAGTAGTTATTCATCCTCTCACTGAAGGCTGGGAGGAAGTGCTATAGCCTTGGAAGCCAGTCTTGCTAGAGATAAGGCTGCCTAGGGTGTGGGTGGGTGGGCAGCTGCCTGAGGGTTTTTTGCTGGGAGACAGCTGGGAGCTGGAGCTATATGCTGGTGGCTGCTCCAGGGAGAGCACCTATAACGGAGGCAGGGAACAGAAGATGCTGAATTATGATGCAGTTGGCCACAAATGTTTCCATCAATTTTACCACTGCTGTGCAGCTGGGACAGCCTGGTGAGTTGTCTCCAAGATGCAGCCAGTGGCTGGGTCATTGTATCTGACACAGTCCGCCCTGAATGAGGCTGTGGCTGGGGAGGGGCCGTTACCTCCACACGTCCTACAACAAAGGCATTACCCAGACAGAAGCTCGAGTGGGGACTCTCAGCCACAAATCTCCTGACTGCCTTGGCATGTAAGGGGCCCATGTGACATCCTGGCCTCCATGAAGGGGCCACTGGCCCTTTAAACAAAGAGGACAGGAGCAAATGTGAGCCATCACCTTGGCGCCTTACTGACTGCCAGCTTCCTGTCCAGGACAAGGTAGAAAATGTTCCCGCAATTCATTGCAATGAATGTGGGTGTCTCCAACATATCCTCTCAGGTGTGGAGCACAGGAGCCACCTGCCAGTCTGCTGGAAATCAGGAGCCCTGGAGCCAAACACACACCCAAGGAAGTCAGTAAACGGACATCCCAGGGTGAGTGTTGAGAAGCTACCTCCCAGACCTGTGACTGGACTGCAATGCCACAGCAGGACCACCTTCAACCTCAGAACAGCCAGTGTTCTGTCAGCTTCCCTGGGCTGCCTTCACTAACTGTCATCATGGATGTATGTGTGTATGTATGTATGTGTGTATTATTTGAAAAGCAGAGAGACGGAATGTGATATAGACACACATATAAAAATAGAGCAAGAGATGAAGAGGGAGAGAAATCTCCCCTTCACCAACTCATGCTTCAAATGCCATAATAGCCCAGCCTCAGTCAGGCTAACAGCCAGAGCCAAAACTCAGTGTGGGTCTCCCATGTGGGTAGCAGGGAACTTCATTACGTTAGCCTTCGCCTTCTATCTTCTAAGCTGGGCGTCAGCAGGAAGTTGGAAATGGAGCTGGGTATTGAACCCAGGCCTCCCAAAATAGAATGCAGGTGTTCCAAGCAGGATCTTCCTGGCTGTGCCAAATGTCTGCTCTTTTGAAGAGGGAATAAGGAAGCCCCATTTTGCCTGTGCTGAGCTGCGTACAGAATGTATCTGAGGATGCCAGTACAGATCGACCACCTGAGGGCTAGAAAGCCAGAAAGATCATGAGACACAAAGTAGTGAGCTTTTGTTTTGCATTCTCTGTTCCAGCAGAGAATGAGGGTTTTTGCCAGTGTTCTGCAGCTTTGCAGAGGCACATATCCCAACCGTCCTTGTGGAGTAGGACCTCAGTAGAGAGGAATGCAGGAGCAGGGAGAGGTGGCCCTGGGTCTGGGCTGTGGCTGCTAGGGCAGCACGCAGTCACTTCTCAGGCTCTGGTGACTGCTGCTGGAGCCAGGCAGCAGCAACTTTAAGAGTGAAGTCTATGTCTCAGGTGTGTGTGGGGCTCAGCAGTTAAGCCCTTGTTAGAGAGGCCCACATCCCATATTGCAATGCCTGGGTTTGAATCCTGGCTCCACTTCAAATTCTAGCTTCCTGTTGATGTGCGTTCTGGGAGGAAGTGGGTGATGGCTCAGATGGCTGGGTTGCTCCCATCCCATGAAAAACCTGGATGGAGCTCTCAGCTCCTGGTTTTAGTCTGGCCCAACTCTGGCTGTTTCAAACATTTGTGAAGTGAATGAGCAGGTGAATGTTCACTCTCTGTCTCTCCGCATCTAGAATAAATAGAGGGAAGAATATTTGCTTTCCGTTTAAGAAAAGGAAGTGTGTTGTGACCTTCAAGCTGCTTTTCATTTGTTTTCAGTGTCTATCCTGGGAACACCTTCGTTCCCGCCCCCTTTCCCCTCATATCTCTGTTCAGTTGGGGCTTCTACCTGAGCCCCATCACTCAGAGCCTTCCATGGCACTAGGCACATGGTGGCAGCTGGCAGACGCTGGTGGATGGATGCATTTCAGGCCCAGAGGTGCTGGACCTGGGGAGAGAGGAGGTGTTCTAAACATCTTTCCAGCTTACAATCTTTCTGTGGCCAACCTGGATTTGCTCCTCAAATGGAGCTGGCATTTGCACACCTCTTCTTTAAAACAAACAAACAAACAAACAAACAAAACAAAACAACTCTCAAAATAACTTCAACTCTCAAAGACTTCAGACCATAGCCACAATTTCTAGTCACTTCCTGGAGTGTCCCAAGAGTAGCACAGCCAGGAACATGAGGGAAAGTGGGTGAGAAGGAGCAAGTGGGGTGGGGGAGGGAGCTCTGTCCGTTGGACCAAGGCCCGCCCTTTACCCAATAGCACACGGTAAGTGCAGGCTGGCAGCCAGTGCCACCACTGGGACTTCCTGAGGGCAAGAGCAGTCAGCTCTGGCCAGGAGCAAACTTCCACATCTCAAGCCTTCGGCCAGATAGAGCTATTTCTCGAGGCTTTTCCCTTCGTGGGCCTGGATGGAGAGGTTGCATGCACGTGGCCCTGGCACCTGCTTTTTACTTTGAAAATGACTTCTAGGTCCCTTCAGCAAGGCTGGAGAAAGCTGAGTTTTTAACCTGAAGAGAGGGAGTGGAGAAAATAAAGGGTGGTGAAGCAGTACTCACACTTTCCAGGCTCCCTCATAAGGCACTAAGGCCATACCTGCATTTGCAGATGCAACACACATAGGTACATGTGCACCCCACTTGACCCTCTACATACACTCTCACACACATGTTACATTTTATATATATTTAAAGATTGATTTATTTTTATTGGAGAGGCAGATTTACACAGAGGAGAGAAGGAGAGAAAGATCTTCCACTTGCTGGTTCACTCCCCAGATGGCTACAAAGGCCAGAGTTGAGCTGAAGTAGGAGGATCTTCAGGTCCCCAACACAGATGCAACATCACAAAGCATTGGGCCATCCTATATTGTTTTCCCAGGCCAAAAGCAGGGAGCTGGATGGGAAGTGGAGCAGTCGAGAAATCGGTGTCTATATGGGATGCTGGTGCCTGGAGGTGGAGGATTAGCTAGTTGAACCAATGCACCCCTCTGGCCCCACCCCCGGACCCCACCCCTTGTGCACCCAAGGCACACATTTTACTATAAAGGTGTTGTTGTGGTTAGAAAACATACACATACAACTTCTTAGGAAAGCTAAAAGCCCTGAGACCAGGGCACACAACAGCAATCCAGGAGTCTCTTTATGCCTTTCCTATTAACTTGTTGTGCTGATTTAAGCAAGCCAATTAACCTTTCTCTCTGCCATTCCCTAACCTTCTATAAGGGGAAGAACAGCAGGAGGCGGCACAGTGGGGTGCCAGCCCATTAACCTGCATAGTCAGAGGCTACGGCCCAATTCCAGTGCCTTAGAAAGCCTGGATATTGTTGCTTTGATTCAAAGCTGGGTGACTGTCCCGGAGCTTCTGCATTGCCACCTTGCCCAGGCCTCCATGGGTTCTGCTGAGGGTGAGGTTGAGGCTGTTTCTGGAACATGTGAAATGGAAATGTCCCGGCTTCCACACTGTAAGGTTAAGTAAATGCTCTCTTGCAAATAGCCTTGGTTCGGTGCACCAGGAAAACACCAAAGCAGCGTTGTATTTGCTGATGAAATGTTAAAGAACAGCCGTGGCATTTGGGTGTTAAGACCGAGCTGAACTTTCAAGATGGTGGGGGTGCGTGGGAGAAAGAGCTAACATTTACAGCTTCTTATCCAAAGGGAGGGGACTGGCCATCCTAGGGGAATGACAAAGTGACACCTCCCTACCTTTTAACATGTTACTATAAGCTAGGAATCAGTGCATCTTTTTCCTCTCTTTTAAAAATTTATTTTTGTTTGAAAGGCAGATTATACAGAGAGAGAAGGAAAGACAGATAGAGAAAGGTCTTTCATCTGCCAATTCACTCCCTAAATGGCCACATGGCTGGCAGAGCTGAGCCAATCCCAAGCCAGGAGCCTAGAGCTTCCTTCGGATCTCCCATATGGGTGCAGGGGCTGGGAGCAAGGACTTGAGCCATCTCTGGTGCTTTCCCAGGCCAAAAACAGAAAACTGGATCACAAATAGAGTGGCCAGGACATGAATCATTGCCCATTAGGGACGCTGGCACTGCAGGCAGAGCTGCACCACTGTGCCAGCCAATTTGCTCTTGATGAAAGTCAAGACCACTGTTTTGAGAATGGATCTTTGACCATATCTGTAATTCATCACCTGATTTCTAGTTCAGGATTCTTTGAAATAGGCAAGAACTTAAAGGCATGTGTGAGCTATGTGAAAGTTGAGGCCTCAGATTTTTCTTCTCTTTACTTTCTATGATGGCTTCAACATACAGCAATTATTTTAGCAACTTGGCTTTTCAGAAACTCCCAGTCTTTCAAGTTATTTTTCACAGAAAAAAACCATGCTCTTCTTTTCACATTTGTATTTCATGAAATCACATTATTCCAATGTGTAGTTACCTTTGCCTATTGTGATTGGAAGACAGAGAACAGGGTCAGTGAGAGGTGCAGCTGGGTTTGGAACACCTCTGCCCCAGCTAAAAAGGACAGGGACAGGGAGGACACAGGCTGTGAACCTGTGGCTGGAAAAGAGGGAGACCTGGTTAACCTGGGCAGCTGGCTAAGCAGAAATTGGTACACGGGGGTTTCTCCCATGTCTTGCCTATTGTAAGGTTGGAGTTTGTGTTCAGAACCAGAAATCCACACAGAATAAGGATCAGCTTAAAACAAGCTTTATTGGGAGTGCTCTGGGAGGGGGTTCATTGGTGTGGTACAGACAATGGATCAGGAAGTCGTGCCTAGGGGCTAGTGGAGTTGTTTGTATTAGAGAACTATATAGGTGGGGTTTGGGGGACAAAGGAATGTGCCTTCTAGAGTGTTTCCTCCCTCAGCCTTGGTGGATTGGTATGCCACGGCTAGACTGCTGGCCGAGGAGGGAGTTGCCTTCTCCTGGTGCAACCTTATCAGCCATCCTTCTCAACCTCCTAAGCTGCCCCTTACCCACCCCGGCTGGGCCCTACAGCTATGGCTGTTCCTTTGTATCCTAGGAGTATTGGTCACAGAAGCCCCTTGTAGATATCAAAATTTGAGGATGTCTCTTATATAAAATATAAAATAGTATAATATTTGCATATCACCCACAGACATCCTCCCACATACATTACATCATCTGTGGATGGCTTATGATACCTATTGCAATGCAAATGTTATATAAATAGTTGTCATACTTTGCTGTTTGTAAAATAATAACAAGAAAAAAAGACTGCATATGGTTGGTGCAGACACAATCTCTTTTTCTGAGTATTTTCAATCTGCAGTTGATTGAATGTGTGGTTGCAGAATTAGAGGGTAGGGAGGGCTGATATCTCTCTGTCTCATTCAATCCCTGCAAGTGAGTTACTGTCATCTCTACTTCCCAGGTAATGTGTTAGCATTCGGGAAGGGGCTGTGGATCCCACCCAAAGTCACATAGCTGGTGAACTGGTGAACAGCTGACTTGAAATTTCAGCCTACTTCAGCATCCACCCACATGCAGGATCAGTGAGAACTTTCTGTTAGGGACTGGTTTCCTCACCTTTTTTGTGGTGTAAAATTGCAACATCACGTAGAAGGGAAGTTACGTGACTGGCTTTTTCTTTTTTCTTTTTTTCCCCTCTAAATACAATTAAATCCAGTTTGGGCAATATCTTCTCAGGCTGATAAATTCAGTCTTGGGACTGGCATTGTGGTAGAGCTGGTTAAGTCACTGCCTGCAATACCAGCATCTTCTGTGAGTATTGGTTCAAGTTTCAACTTCTCTGCTTCTGATCAGCTTCCTGCTTATGCACTGGGAATGGTGACAGAAGATGGCCAAGTGCTCAGTCACTCATTGCTACCCAAATGAGAGACCCCTGATGGAGTTCCTGGCTTCTGGCTTTAGCCTGGCTGTTGTGGCCATTTGGGGAATGAACCAGTAGATGTAAAATCTCTTTCCCTCTCTCTGCCTTTCAAACAAATAGATAGATATTACAAAAGAGAAGAAATTCAGTCAAGGTTTGGGCCACTGCAACCTAGTGCTTATATATTTGGTTGGAGTCATGACTAGGACCTGGTCCATCGGTGTGTTCTTTTGTCCACATCAGTGGTTCCAGTGCTGGCCCCTGGACTAGCAGGGGATCTTGTTGGAAATGCACATTCTCAGGCCTATCCCCTGGCATTCTGTACTTTGACATGCTGTCCTAGAGATGTTGATGCCACATGTTATGTGAAAGTTTGGGGCACCACTGTTTGACAGGATTCATGTGCTCATTTGGCAGAGGCTGCCATGTGCCAGGCGATGTGGGAGCCAGAGGACATGCACTGTGCTAAGGTGAAATAAGCCAGCCACAGAGGGTCCACTCACACAAGGGACCTGTAGTCTATAGTCACGCCTATAGACTAAAAATAAGACAATGTTGTCTAGGGATGGGGCAATAGTTATTTAACAAGTATGAAATTGCAGTTTGGTAAGATGATGAGTTCTAGAGATTGTTTGCACAGCAGTGTAAATTTTCTAACCATGCTGAACTATGTCATTAAAAGTGGTTAAGAGGCCCAGTGTGATGGCTCAATGGCTAAATCCTCACCTGGAACGTGTCAGGATCCAATATAGGTGCCATTTAGTGTCCCAGCTGCTCCATTTTCCATCCAACTCATTGCTTATTGCTTGGGAAAGCAGTACAGGATGGTTCAAAGCCTTGAGACCCTGCACCCACATTGGAAACTCAGAAGAAGCTCCTAGCTCCTCGCTTCAGATCAGCTCAGCTCCAGCTGTTTCATCCTCTTGGGGAGTGAACCAGCAGATGGAAGATCTTTCTGTATCTCCTTCTCTCTGTAAATCTGTCTTTCTAATAAAAGTAAATAAATCTTTTTTAAAAAGTGGTTAAGGCATCAACTTTATGTTATGCATTTTATGTTGCAATTTTAAAACAGCTGCACAAGCAAATCATTGTGGAAATGTATTGAAAAATTTAGCTTCAAGAAGGGGATGTATAAAAAAAAGAAGGGGAATGCATAAAATCTTACAGAATGTCTTTTAAACATATATGGGAAAATTTATAAATAATATTTCAACACTGGGCAAGTGATCAACTTTCTTCGTGACTAAATGCATATTTTAAGGAACAGCGTAAAGATCTGCCAAAAACCTATTATGCTACCAAAACTGAATCAACATGATAAAACAGGATGTCGGCAACAAGCTATCCTTTCATACATTACCATTATGCTATTCTTTTACAACAATTCTAGAAAAAAATGATACTTCTTTTTATACTGGAGAACAATCTGGCAACATGAAGTACGGGTTTAGGGAATGTTTATTTCCTGCAGCCTGGTTATTCCATGTTAGGGAGTTTATTCACTCAACTGACAAACGGTATATGTTCACCTTCTACATACAGGGTACTATTGAGAGTACTATGAGTACATGAGTGAAGTCCACAGACCTCTGTGCCTAACAGTCTACAGCCCCCAAAAGAGCTGGAGACACAGTCACAAGTGTAGTGGGCACAATTTTCAGTGCCCACAATTTATGCTTCCGCTGTGTGGTAATAGCCCACATTTTCCATCACATGAACAGATTGACCACCCACCTAGCTTTATCTACTTTCAGTCTGTCATTGTATCTCACCTCCCTGGCCACAATGATTGGTTTGGAGGTGACCCATAACTCATCTGGAATTAATGAGATGGACAAGACTGTTTTGCCCCGCTCATGGCATATATCAGCTTTCCTCTGCCTACTTTGTGAAGGTGTGAGGCTGGGACTTGTTGCAGCCTCCTTGCGTCTCTAAGCTGTGACAGCTTGAGGATGAAGCCAAGCCCTGAAGAGAGGCAAAGCAATGGAAGAAGTGGTTGGTGGTGTCTTCCAGGCCTCAGGACTAAAGGACCTGCAGCCAGCTCTACCCTTGGTGTGAGCAGGGTGGCCCTGCTGGTATGTTACCCAGCATGAGGTGCATGCTGCCCCATGTAGCAGAAGGAGACAACTCATGCCTGGTATTCCGACACATCGTCATGATAGTGTACTTCAATGTTTGCAAGATTTGAAAAAATTTCAGTCTGTGATGAGAAACTCTGTCACAGCAACCTGATTCTTGAAGATTGGCAAACCAGTGAACAGACTTTATTAAATAAAAAACACAGACCTGGGCCCGGCACAGTGGCCTAGTGCCTAAATTCCTCACCTTGAAGGCCCAGGATCCCATATGGGCACTGGTTCTAATCCTGGCAGCTCCCCTTCCCATCCAGCTCCCTGCTTGTGGCCTGGAAAAGCAGTCAAGGACGGCCCAATGCATTGGGACCCTGTACCCATGTGGGAGACCCGGAAGAGGTTCCAGGTTCCCGGCTTCGGATTGACGCAGCACCGGCTGTTGCACTCACTTGGGGAGTGAAACATCGAACGGAAGATCTTCCTCTCTGTCTCTCTTCCTCTTTGTATATCTGACTTTGTAATAAAATAAAGAAATCTTTTAAAAAAAAAACACAGACCCATCCACTTGATGGGTGATAAATTGTTTTCTATTAATACATACATATTGAGCATCTAGAGATTATTTTATTTTCTCTGTGAATTGTAGCACTGGTTCCCAAATGAGTTTTACCCAATATTTACTCAGTTGGATGCTCCATAGATAAAGAATTTTGTTTTCAAAATTAGGGAAAACTGTCTACCTTACCTTCCTTCTGGAAAGTCTTTGGGCACATGAGTAACATTGACGATACCAAGAAGTCTCATAGTATAGACACTTTCTAACTTTGAAAAAACTTCTTGTGTTCCAAACTTACATGCTGATGGAATCCCTCTTAAAATACTTGCAAAGGGCATCCTGAAGAGCTGGTGTGTCTGGGAGCACTCATGAGAGATGCCACTAAAAGAAGACAGAATATTATCAAGGATTGACCATCCCCATAAAAGCCCATTACACACACAGAAGTACTAATGACACCGAGTGTTGGAAGGCATTTAGAGCAAGAAGTACTCTCAGTAGTTGCTGGTGGGAGTGTAAAGTGATCTGACTGCCCTGGAAAAGAGTTTAGTGGTTTCTTAAAACATTGCATGTTAGTATACTGTACTACCCAGCAAACCTGACTCCAGGTATTTGTACTGCTTATGAAAAAAAATGAAAACTTATGTTGACATAAGGCTTGCACAAGAGTGATTATATCAAGTTTACTTATACTTGCAAAGGACTTATTACATGTGCTGCTGCAGTGAGCACAACTTGCCAAGAACTTAAAGCAAGGCATACATTCACTGAATTTGGGTTGTTTGAAGGATATTATGGTGAAAGAATCCAGGTCCAAAAGTTGCATGTAGTATGATTTCACTTACGTGACATTCTGGAAAAGGCAAAAAAAATACAGGATCAGAGAACAGATTAGTAGCTGCCAGGACAGAGGGTCTGAACACACAAAGAAAAGAATAAGGAATTTGTTTAGAGGTGCTGAAATTGTTCTGCATCTTGCCCATCGTGGTAATTAGAAGAACCTATGCATTGTACAATTAATAAAACTTTACACCAAAAATGTAGATTTTAGATAATATTTATGTAAATTAGAGCATTTAAAAAAGGATTTATTTTATCTTTATTGGAAAAGCAGAGTTATAGTAAGAGGCAGAGAGAGGTCTTATATCTGCTGATTCATTCCCCAAATAGCTGCAGTGGCTGGAGCTGAGCTAATCTGAAGCGAGGAGCTAGGAGCTTCCTCCAGATTTCCCATGTAATTGCAGAAGCCTTAGGACTCAAGCCATCCTCTGCTACTTTCCCAGGCCATAAGCAGGGAGCTGGATCAAAAGTGAGGCAGCCAGGACTAGAACAGGTGCCCACATGGAATGGTGATGCCACAGGTGGAGACTAAGCACATTAATCCATGGTACCAGCCTCAAATAAGAGTATTTTCACTCTATTCCACTCCTAGGAATTAACCCCTCCCCCAGATAAACTTTCACAAGTGCATAAAAATTCATTTATGGCGCTGATGTTGTGGCCTCGCAGGTAAAGCTACCCATGATTACAGTACTCCATTCTGGGGGAAATTTGTTTCCTAACGGGTCTCCTTCCAACCTAGCTTCTTGCTAATGACCTGGAAAAAGCAGCAAAAGATGTTCCAAGTGTCAGGGCCCCCATCACCTGTGAGGGAGACCTGGAAGAAGCTCCTGGTTCCATGTGTCAGCCTGGTCTAGCACCAGCCATTGTGGCTCTCAGGGGAGTGAATCAGCAGAGGGAAGAATTTTCTTCTGTACCTCTGCCTTTAAAATAGTTAAATAAATCTTTTTTAAAAAGATTCATTTGCATACTTATTTATTTTAGTGTCATTTAAGTAGAAAGGTGGGGAGAAGAGTGAAAAGAGAAGAAAAATTTCATAGTTCTTAATATGGAATTGCTCCAATAATTTATTGAATATTCTAATAATAAAGTAAGGAAACAGCTATTAAAATAGCAGGATATTCAGTGCTTTGACCCAAAAGTAGATGACAAGAAATGTTGCAGACTACAGGAGACTAAGGGCACAAGATTAACTGAGTGCCACCTTGGATCCTGCATTGGATCCTGGACAAGAGAGCAGCAACTGGAGAATTTTAAATTAGGCCTTTTATTAGAAAATACCACTGTGTCAATGTCAAGGCTTTGATATTTTGATCATCATAGTGTGTTTGTGCACAATATTGACATTCAGAGAATTTGGGGAAAGGCATATATGAATTTTACCTGATATTTTAAAAATTCTTTTATAAATATGAAATCAGCTCAAATTAAGTTACAAAACATGAAAGAAAGTAAGAAACAGTCTCTGAAAACAGAAGTGTCTAAGGCTATAAAAGTTTTTGTTTTTCTTTTTTTCCCCAAATATTTATTTTATTTTTATTAGGAAGTCAAATACACAGAGAGGAGGAAAGACAGAGAGGAAAATCTTCTCTTCGATGATTCACTCCCCAAGTGGCTACAATGGCTGGAGCTGGGCCAATCTGAAGCCAGGGGCCCAGAGCCTCTTCTGGGTCTCCCATGTGGGTGCAGGGTCCCAGGGACTTGGGCTGTCCTCGACTGCTTTCCCAGGCCACAAGCAGGGAGCTGGATGGGAAGCAGCGGGGCTGCCGGGATTAGAACTGGCACCCTATGCAATCCCCCTGCTTGCAAGGTGAGGACTTCAGCCACTAGGCTATAGAGCCAGGCCTGTAAAAGTTTTAAGTCTACAGAAGTATCTAAGTCTTATAAGTTTATGGAAGTTTGTAAGTCTCTGTAAGATATAAATAAATTAAAACTTCACAAAGACATCATTTCTCACCTATTAGATTGGAAAAAATCTGAAAGTCTGATAATACAGGCAGTCAGAATAGAGACTCTCATATATTGCCAGTGGGAATGCAAAAGAGTTCAGTCCTTGTGGAGAAGAAATTGGCAACATCTAGCAAGAAGTACATTTGCATTTTCTCTTAATCCATCACTTCTTATTTTGAAAATCTTTTCCAAATATACATTGTCAAAAATGTAAAATGGCATGTGCAGGTTATTCAGCCAAGAAAAGATGGAATATAAAAAATTACATATCAGCTTATATTAAAAAAATGTAGAAGAATTAAGGATCAAAGATGGTTATTTGCACAAGGTAGTGGAAATATCAATAGATAATACACTATCCTGAATATTTTTTGGTTGCTTAGCTTAAGTAGCATACACATATAATAGAGAATTATAAAGCAAAGTTAAATAACAACAAACTGAAAGTGAAATGAAACAAATAAACTTGTTTTCTAGATGAATCATATTTACAAAAAGGAGCTATTCCAAATAGATTTAAAATACAATAACATGATAGAATGTATTCCTCTTAGAAATACTCTGTAAAATGCAAACAGAATAAAACCAAATGCAAAAAGTCACAGCTCTAAAATACTGGTTTCAGTAATCATATTGTTGATGGTAGTGTTGATATTGTTATTTAGAGATGATTTTGTGTAAGAAAGTCATTATGTACTGTTGTCAAGAATTGAGGTTTTTTTTGTTTTTCAATCATTGTATGGCATAAAAATGTGAGATCTGGTTCCCAGGCAGTGAAACTACCAAAAGAAAGCATGGGAGCAAAGCACCACAACACTGATCTGGGAAATGAGCCTTGTGGGATGTCACCCCCATCGCTCCCCCAACCCCCCAAAAAACAGGTAACCAAAACAAAGCTGGACAAAAGTGATTATATTTAAGTTAAAAGTTTCTGCACAACTGAGGAAACCATGAGAATGAAGCAACAACACACAGAATGGGAGAAAACACTTAAAAGTATATAGATATTTATCAGCTTGATAAAGGGTTGACAATAAGAAATCTAGAGCTCTGGATAGTAAGAAAACAAAATAAGGTAGAGGATCACCACTGGCCTTTCTCCAAAAAAAGGTGTCCAAATGGCTAATAGGTAAATAAAGAATCTTCAACATAATGAATCGGATAAATGAAAATTAAAACCATCACAAGGTATTTACGCTTAACAGGCTGTCTATATAGAAAAGACAGAAGATTACAAGAATTGGTGAGGATGTGGAGAAAGAATCTTGGAAATACCATATGATATTGCAATCTCCCAAGTATATATGTCTAAAGGAAATGCAATTATATCAGATATCTGTACTTGTATGTTCATTGCAGCACAGTTGGAATCCACCTAATTGTCTACCTACAGATGACAAAGTATCTGTGGCACATGCACATAATAGGATGTTATTTATCCCTAAAAAGGAAAGAAAGCCTGCTATTTGCACCAACAAGGATGAACCTGGAGGACGTTACCTTAAATGAAATACGCTAGGTACATAAAGGCGTGATCTCAGTTACACGTGTAATCTGTAAAGTTGAACTCTTACGAATAGAGTACATAGGTGTTTACCAGGATCTTGGGATTGGAGGATGTAGGTCAAAGGACACAGAATTTCTCCCAGCTGGGGGAGGAATAAGTTCAGGAGATCTATTATAAATACAGTGACTATAGTTCATAACAATGTATTATATTCTTGGGGAGTATAAAAAAGGGCAGAATCGAAATGTTCTCAATATAAAGAAATGACAATATATGAGGTAGTATATATTTTCAGCTAAATTAACCTTTCTCTAATGTGCATATTTCAAGACAATATGTTGGTCAGGTAACATATACATATATATGTAAAATATATACATGTATATATTTCTAAGCTAACAAATAAGTATCAATTTCCAAAGTTAATAGACTATGTCTTAGTTTCTACAATCTTAGTTGAGTTTTAAATAAAATTGCTAACCAATCCTTATTCAAAGATGTTCAGAAAAGAAATTAAAAAACTCAGCACAAATAAATGGCAGAGTTCAAAACAAAACACATCAATATAATCAAGAGCTAGATCTTTGAAAATATACACAAAATTGATAAGCCATTAGCTAAACTAACTGAGAAAAAATAGGCAAGTTTCAAATACATTTAATTAAAGGTAAAAGTGGAGACATTACCACTGGCACCTAGAAGTACAAATAGTTGTAAGAGATTACTATGAACAACTATAAGGGGCTAATCAGTAAATGTAGAGGAATGAGCAAATTTTTGGACACATACACCTCACTAAGATTGACTCATGAGGAAGCAAAATATCTAACCAGTCATGTAATGACTAGTGAGATCAGTAATTTAAAAAGACTGCCATACAAAGAAAATGTCAGGACCAGGTAGCTTCATTACTGAGTTCTACCAAACTTTTAGAGATGAGTTATAATCAGTCCTTCCTAAATTATTTTAATAAATAGAAGAGGAGGAGTTTTTCCAAATTCATTCCATGAAGGCAGCATTGCCTTTATACCAAGCCAGGAAGTAACCACTACTATACCAGAATGAAGCTTACGCCCAGTGCGCCTGATGCACATAGGAGTGAACATAAAAACAACAACCACAGCAGAACAAAACTAAAACATAACAAACTGAATGCAACAGCATCAAAGGAACATTTGCCATTATCAAGTAGGATTCATCTCAGGTATGCAAGGATGCTTCAATAGATGGGATACGGAATGCAGGACAAAAATCATATGATCATCTCAATAGACATCTGATACAGTTTAACAGTGCATGATAAAAGCTCTTGTCAAATTCGGTATAGAAGGAAGATACTTCAATACATTCAAATGTATATATAGATGTATAAAAGCCAACAGTTAACATGAACTGGGAAAAGCTGATGGCTTTCTCTCTGAGAGCTGGATCTGACAAGGATGTCCACTTTCTCACTTTTATGAAACATGCTACTATATGCTGTAGCTAGAGAAATTAGGCAAGAGAATCAAATAAAGGCTAGGAAATGGGAAAGGCAGAGTCCAATTGCTATTGTTTGCAGATGACATGATATTATATATAGAAAACCTAAAGACCCAAAAGGCTATTTGTAATTATACACAAAATCAGCAATATTTCAGGTTGCCAAATCAATGCACAAAACATGGCAAAATTCTCATGCACCAACAGTGGATCATCTGAAAACAAAATCCAAGGAGCAAAACCATTTCCAGCAATTACAAAAAATTTAAAATGTAATGTAATACCCGGGAATAAATTTACTAGAAGAGGTGAAAGAACTCTGCAATGAAAATCAGAAACTGTCATTGAAAAAAGTCTAAGAGGACACAAATGAATGGAAAGACATCCTGTGTTTATGGATTGCAAGAATCAATATCTTTAAAATGTACATACTAAACAAAGTGATTTGCATATTCAATGACACTTGCTGCACAACTAGAAAAAATGCTCCTAACATTTGTGCAGATCCACAAATAATCCCAAATAGTCAAAATCATCTTGAACAAAAAGAACAAAGCAGGAAGTATTATACTATCTGACTGTAAGATGAATTAAAATCTAGAGAAATTAAAACAACACGGCATTTTCATAAAAGAGGTTCATAGACTAGTGGAAAATGATAGCAACTCTAGAAATATGCCTGTGTTATCTACAGCAACTGGTCTTTGATGAAGACATTAAGATCATGCAATGGAACAAAGTAAAGTCTTTTAAAAAAAGTCATAGAAGAAATTTGGATATCTACATACAGAAAAGTGAAACTTGACTCCTGCATGTCACAATACAAAAGTCATAACAAATTAAAGAACTAAACGCGACACCTAAATTTTTTAACAAAGCACAGGGAAAACACTTTAGGACATTGAAATGGGCAAGGTCTTTCTGAATCAGATCCCAACAGTACAGACAATAAAAGTAAAAGTAGTGAAATGAGATTTCATTAAATTAAAGAGCTTTTGTACTTAAAGAAAACATTCAACAGAGTGAAGAGACAACCTAGAGGGTAGAAAGCATCCTGACAAAAGGTTATATCCTGAATATATAGAGAACTGGACTAAATCAACAGAAAAAATGTCAGCATTAAACCATGTCAGTAGATATGAAAAACTTTCTCTTGAAGACCAACAAATGCATGAAGAAATGTTCACAATCCTAAGCATCAGGGAAATGCAAATCCAAACTGCAATGAGATATCATCTCACTCTAGTAAGATTGGCTATTATCCACAAGACAGAAGATGACAGATATGGGAAAGAATATGAAACTTAGACAATGTTAACTTAGAATGCATGTTAGTAAAGCTGTTGTGGAAAACAGTATTGAGGTTCCTTAAGAAGCTAAAAGCAAAGCATCCATCGATTCCAGCAGTCCTGCTCCTAGGTACACAGCAAAGGGAAATGAAATGTATTCGTGGAAGGGACAACTGCACTCCCCTGCCCACTGCAGTACTACTCACAACAGTCAGGAAATGGAAACAACCAAAGTGTTATTCACCAGTGAATGGATAAGGAATGTACATATATACACACAATGAGATGTTATTCAGTCTTTAAAAAGAATAAGATCTTGTCATTTGTAGTAATATGGATGGAATTGGAGATTCTTATTGTAAGTGAAATAAGCCAAGCACAGAAAGATAAACATGACTCAAGCCATCCAAAATAATAGGTGATTTTATAGAGGTTAACCAATATAACAATGGTTTCCACAGACCTCAGACTGGGCAGGGATGTGGAGAAGGAGAGAAAAAGGCTTATTAACAGGTACTAGGTTTTGGGTGGATTGGAGTAACAAGTTCTGGTGTTCTAGTTCATGGTCACGTAAAAGCAGATAATGTTACTGTACTGTATGTTTCTCTACACAAAAGCTAGAAGATAAGAATTTTGGATGTCTTCACTGTAAATAAATGTTAAATGTTTGAAGGGATAAATGTATCTAGCATGATTGGACATAACACAGTATATGTGTATATATATGTGATGGGACATTAGATAGTGCCTAACAAATATGTGTAATTCTTCATAGGATGTTAAAATTTCTAAATAAAAATTTCATGTAAAAAAAGAGATTTTTCTAAGAACATTTCCATAATACTTGCTACATTTGCTTATTTTGCCAGCCCAGTACTCCTGGAATATGTTTTATTTCTAGGCAAATCTGTGAATTGAAGTCAATGTCAGTACTTAATGTTCTGGCCTACTGCACTGTGGAGAGTCTGCCTCTTCCAAGGCAGCTCCCTGTACCCAGCCCCAGATCCAGCAGCCTGAGCTGCACTGTTAGTACTGACTGAGGAGTGGGTGCTGTCAGGGGGAAGTGGGGGAACTTTTCTGGAACAGTCTTTCTGGGTGGTTGAACCCATTTCTACCTGCTGGGGTTTTGTAAGGCCATTAAATTTGCTAATACATCCCTTTCTCTTCCTCCCTGGAGACTGGAGGAAAGCAGGGAATAGTCTAGGGATCAGAAGTACCCAAAATGCCTGGCGTGAATGGTCTAATGGAAGACTATGGCTCTGACAAGCTCACTGCATGCTGAATTGTGTGTTTTCACATTTCATCTTGGCCCATTGAGAGTTCATCAGAAGGTCTCTGTGCCGACTCTTTGGAGGTGCCTGTGCCCTCGGTGTCCAGCTTCTCTCTGTAGCTCCTTGCACCCTAGCAGAGTTTGTGTGGCACATCTCTTCCTCCCTGACAAGATCCTGGTCACCTATGACAGATGGAGGCATTCTGATTGTATCTAAAGTAACTGAATAATAAAAACTCATGAAAAATCAATGTGCTCCAAGAAATAAGCTTTTCCAAAGCAGCCCATTCCGTCATATCTTCCTGATGGCCTATCTTATTTGTGACGGCAACTCTGTGGCAGTTCCTTTTAATTTCCTAGGATGGGTGATTTATTCCTTCTTCTTCTGAACATAGAGGGGAAAATTTTTATTGCATACATAAGGGAAAGAAGAGAGCCGCAGACACTGAGCCGATGCCAGCCAAACATCTTGAATTGCCCCTGGATAGAAGCTTGTGCAAAAGTTAATCAGTTGGAAGGTTGACTGTACAGAAGGAACGATTTTGATTAGAGACTCAATTTAAACCCCAAGTGCAAGGAAACAGTTGCTGCCTCAATGGGCTACAGAAGATGGAGGCCAAACTGCTCAACACATGGAATATTTCCACTGAAAGACAAGAGAATCATGGAGAGGGGTCCTGGAGGCTGCCTCTTCAGGACAGATCCCAGGGTTGAAAAAAGGAAGACATCGGGGCTGGCGCTGTGGTGAAATGGGCTAAGCCTCTGCAGTGCTAGCATCCTACCTAGGCTCTTTTTTGAGTCCCAGCTGTTCCGGTTCTAACTCAGCTCCTTGCTGGTGTGCATGGGAGGGCAGTGGGGGATGGCCCAAGTCCTTGTGCCCCGGCACCCATGTAGGCGACATGGAGGAGGCTCCGGGGTGCGGGTTTTGGGTCAGCCCAGCTCCGACCTTTGTCGTCATTTGGGGAATGAAGCAGCAGATGGGAGATCTTTCTCTGTGTTTCTCCTCTATTTGTAAATATGCCTTTCCAATAAAAAATAAATAAATGTTAAAAAAAAAACAAGACAAGGTTTCAGGGACTGTGCAATATGCACAATGAACAATGACTCACCACACTTGACATATCCAGCATTGCCCACTCTTTCTGAGTGGAAAGCATGGATTCCAAAAATCCAACTATCCCATCAAATATGTTTTCTCTGAGATAAAGTGAAGAATTTTCATTTAAATTTGCAAGAGGTCAGTGAACTATGGTGTAGCAGAAAGGACACAACTGTTAGAGCCCAAATACCTGAAGGTGAATCCTGGCTGTGCGACCTTCTATCCAGGATTGAACCTCAGTCTTCCCACACACCCAACAAATGTTGGCGAAAATACTGTCTTTGCCATTGAGAAGGGTGTGAAGTGGCTTACCTCACTTTATATCATCCCTTCCATCCTGCGCTTCTTTTGTTGTCGCTACCCTGGAATTGAGCCTTGATCTTGCTTACATGCCTTTTCTTTGTCTCTCAACCTAGGCTGGAAGCCTGCAGAAAGAAAAACCCATGGCTTTGGCCTCCCTGAGCAGCCCTGTGCTGGGTATATACAGGTATGGGAGAAGGACATGTTTGGGGATTAAGAAAAAAGCCTTTGTATCCCTCACATACAATTACTATCAACCTAACATATTTGGTCACTACTCTTGCAAACCCCAGGGTGGGGAAGGCGGTAGAAACTTGGGGTACCCACAGGCATTACTGGGAAAGCCAGAATGTGGGCCCCCTGCACGGATGTTCATCATGTGGCAAGACTTTCTCTCAGCTCCTCAGATTGTCTTTTTAATTAGTTTGAAGTTTGAAGGGTTTACGTTATGACAAGATGGAAGTGAGTAGGTTATTACAGCAAAACAGTTTCAATGCAGGCTCGGCACTTAGCTATTTCCTGGGGTGTGTGAGCTGCCAGCCTTGGGCCACCTGACTGCTACTCATAGGAACCCTGGTTGTGCCCAGTTCACTGGGCAGAGAAGGCCTTAGCCTCTCCACCCAATACCTGAAGACAGGGCCACCACATAAAGCAGCTACCCTTGAAAAGGCTGACCCTTTCTTGACAAAGCAGAGCAGATCTTGCAAGCTGCCAACACCTGTCCCCTGCTCATCGTCAAGCCCTATGCCCTGGTCAGGACAGCCAGGCCATAAACTGTCATCTCTCTTGGCCAGAAGCCAGCAGCTCCTTTCTCCCTGCTGTGTTGAGGTGGCACTTAAGGTGAGGCCGTGTTCTCTGCCAAGAGCGGAATAACCACTTGCAGCTGCCCTCTCAGAACCCAGGAGTGTTTATCTTTCACCAGACCAAGGCACTCCTTGCTCCCTGCGCAGAAAGGGAAAGAAGAGCAGATAGGACCCATGGAGGAGAGGGTACCCTGAGGCCAGTCCTTATTGCACAGCACTATGCAAGGTGTGGTAATGCAGGGGGGAATGTGCCAGACCCTGAATCACCGAGTCACCCAGGGATTCAGTCATGAGTGGTGCATGTGAGGGTGTGTTTGTGTGTGAGAGACGGCGGGAATGAGGGTGTGGGTGTGTGTGAGCAATTAGTGTATGTCAGTCACACCTACTCTTTCATAGCCATGCTCACACACTCTCATCTACATACACATTCTCTCACATCTATGCACATATTCATACAAACCACATGTTCTCACATATACACATTCTGTCACATACACACTCCCAGACTCGCACACACATACACACACTCACATTCATGCATGCCCCACACTCCCACTCACTCTCACAAAACACTGGCACCTGCTGTGCACACTGAAAGAAGGTCACAGGCATACACACAGAGACCGTATGAATCATCACAGCAGAAGCTAAGTAGCAGCACTGACTCTAGCAACTACGGAGGGGAGATGGCCAGAACTCTAGGGGCAGCAGGACTCATGGGGACTGTGCCTGTGCCTAGAGGTCTCTGTGCCTTGCAGATGGACACTTACCCAGGGGAGTCAGCGCTTGGCATTTTCCCACCTCAAAGTCTCCTCAACACTCCAACTTTCCTCGGTTGCATGCCCCAGATTGGCTTTGTGTGTTGGGGGAGCTGTTCCCCATGAACCAAGCAGCAGTCCTGAGGAGTGTTTTATTCACCTACAGCAGTCCTAAGCCCGGGAGTGTTCTATTGACCCACTTCTGCCACCAACATCATCATCATCACAATCTGACTAGGTTGCTAACCTAGATCTGATCATTTGGGTCACAATAACAAGCTTTCTTGGTCACCAGCTCTGACCAGATTGACACGTGGGAGTCCCTTTGCTCGTTGCACCTGTTTCCTTGGGGATTTATTCAACCCACTGAGAATTTGCTCCTGTGATGGACAGAGCTTCAGGGTGCAGAAGCACCTCCCCACGTCAGCCTGTCTGAAAGGAGAGTGAGGGAAGACCATCAGCAAGGAGCCAGAAAGGGGCAGAGAGACCTCCAGAGATGCCATTTCTCCTTTTACAGCAGGAAGAGGCATTCTGGTTTCCCTAGTAGTTCCCAGAGGAAGGTGAACCACCCCCTCCATGGCTCAAGAGGCAAACTTACTTCATTGCAGGACTTATGAGAACTATGCTTAGAGTCAAGTACAGAAAGTGCCTGTAACGATGGCCTCAGAAACCCAATGGCCATAACTGATTAGTGTCTGATGGGAAATTAGAGCCACAGAGTGGGGCAAAACTTTAGGAACCATGCAGCCTTGGGGATTCTGACCCTTCTGGGCATCAGAGCTGCTGAACTGTAGAGAAATACTGCTGCCCTCCCAGCTTCTTCAGGGCACCCACTGCCCAAAGTGCAAGCCTCGTCCACTGCATCTTCAGGGTATGGCCCACTGCCTGGCTCTCTTGGTCAGCATGGGCTGCTAACATAAAAGGCCATGGCCTGGGTGGCTTCTAAAGCAATAGCAACTTATTTCTTGCATCTCTAAGGCTAGAAGTTCAAGATTAAGGTGCCAACACAGTCAAGTTCTGAGCAGGGCTTCCTTGTTGGTGTAGGCTGCCAAACGTCTTGTGGTGGCTGTCATGGCAGAAGTTGCCAGTTTTCAGGGCACTGATGCCATTCACAAGGGCTTCATTCTTATAGCTTAAGGCATTGGCCAAAGGTGCCACCTTCTAGCACCATCACATTGAGAATTAGATATCACATATGAATTTTAGGGGGAACACAAATATCCAGTCCATAGCACTAGCATGTAATAGACACTGAACATACACCTTTTGAAAAGTGAACGTGTATTGGATCTGAGAATAGTTTACCAAGTGATCACAGATAGGTTTGAAATTTTTAAAGGGTTGAGTGTTACTTAAACAACAAAAACTAAGATATTTTTTGAGAGGCAGAAAGAGAGAGAGAGAGCAGTTCCATTAACAGTTAACTCCCCAAATGCTCATGATAGCCAGTGTTGAGCCAGACCAAAGCAAAGAACTAAGTACTCAGCCAAAACCTTCCATGTGAGAGGACAGACTCAACAGTTTGGGCCCTCACTGTTGCCTCCCTGGTGAGTGCATTAGTAAGAAGCTGGAATTAAGAGTGGAGCTGGAACTGAAACCCAGGTACTCTGCTCTGGGATGTGGGCGTTCCAACTGGATGCTTAACCAGCAGGCCCATATCCTTCCCCATGGCCACATTTTAATAATTACAATAGTATGTACATTTATCTGAAATATTTTTGCATTTACTTATATATGTACAAATCAGATCGAAGATCTCTACATAACACTGGATTCCACAAAGAACTAATTTAAGTCCCTTGGCCACTGATGACCAAGCAACCCTCTTCTCAGAGGCCTCTGATCCCTCAGTAGATGTGGCCTGGAGCTACTTCTGCAGCTAAGTGACTGTGGTGGGGACCACAGTCATCTCCCCAGCCCAGGTGGATTGTGTTGGCATGACAGGATTTCATGTCTGATTCCCTGTTGGGAGTTTCTCAAGATTCTCCTGCTGGTACTAGACCTCAGACCTGAAGGCAGCATGCTTGCAGCCCAGCATACCATATCTTGTGCTTCTTTTAACCTTTTCTCTTTGAATCTAGCACAGACTAATTGAAAAGCAGACTCACATGTATAAGAGTTCAAGTGTGTTAGACACCTATTTCTTCCCTTGTAATCTAACCCAATAGTCATTTCTGGTTGTTCTGGAATCCTGTTTCCATTTACTCTGTGATCCCACCACTATATAGGATGTTACCATGACTTAATCTAGCTGAAGGAAGAAGACAGAGAATGGAGGAGTTACTGCCACACCCTACAATTCACTGATTTCCCTGGCTGAAATTTTGTCACCCACCATCATCTCTAATGGCAAAGTGGGGCATGTGATCTCCCCAAATGCTCACAGATGAGAAAAAGCTAAGCAGCTAGAACTCTAGGCCATTGGAGTTACGCTAACTACAGTTACACAAAGCTTCATGTGAAAGAAGACTCCATCTAAGTCATCAGACTGGGCTAGAGACTTACTTTTCGCTCATATAAGAGGTCTGAAATTTAGCTGTCCACATTTAGTAACATGATTCTACAGCCCTCGGGAAACTAGACTCCTATTGTCCTGGTCTTCTACTGTGCGTTCCACCAACATGTCCACATGATCTAAAAGAGCTGTGTGGGCATAAGACACCATATTTGCCTTCCATTGATAAAAAGGAAGAGAAGATGAATAAGCAGATGTCTTCTTTTCTTTTTTTTCCACATTAATATTATTTTTTTTCTGTATCCGGGATAAGGGGAGAGAGAAAGGGAAAAGCCCAACTCAGCCTCCGACGCATCCCAGGTCCCTGACATGGGTCCTGCTCATGCAGTTTTGATAGCTCATCAGTTCTGAATTGCTGCCAATCTCGCTGTTCCAAGCATGATAAAATCTCTTCAGAATCCACTGACTGACATAGTCTCTTCATGGTTGGGGTTCTGAGATTAACAGTTCCGTTTGAGGGATCCCCAAAGAAACTTTGTCTAAAGTGATCTCAGACTTGATTCTTGTGTGTGAATGCCAGTACAGGGTCCAACACAGTTCATTGTCCCAATAAGCTTATGCATATGCTGGTGGTTGCATTTGCTGGGTCATTTCTGTTTCCAGCCCTGTCTTCCACACGAACCAATGGGTGTTGCAGTCAAGCCTGATTCTGCCCAGCACACACTTGGCCCACTTGCAAACCAGTGGGAGCTGCAGCCTAGTTGGGTTCACTCCCGATAACCTGTACCAGGCCTGCCCCCTACCCTGGTTCCTGTGCTTGCCAGTGTGTACAGCAGACTTGTCCAGCCTATCCCACATCCCATTCAGTTATTAAACATGTCAATAGGCATTTAAGCCTAGTGCAACCCAACCAGCTCTACTTTCCAGCCCACATACTTGCTGGCAGGTGTCGTTCTGTCTAGCCACCCTGCCCCAGTCCTGGTTTTCATGCTGGCCAGTGATAATGGTAGCCCAAGAGAGAGGTGCCTACTTTTTCCCTATTGGGCTACTCCCACTTCCAGATCATGCTCTCCGCAGGTGGTTCTGCGGTTTAACTTGATAGAATTAGCCTCCAGTGCCATCATGTGCCAGCTGATGCTGCGGCAAAGCCCAAGGAACAGTCAACTCAGCCTGGCTTTCACCTGACTTAGCTCACATGAGGCACACAGGTGTTGTAGTCCTGCCAGGTCTGGTCTGCCCCCATCCCAACTCATGCTCTCCAGTGGGAGTGCTGACCCAGCAGGGGGAGCCCTCCACATCCCCCCACTGTCTTTGCCTCCTCCCCCGCTCCTTCTTATGTGTTCTGTTTAGGCACTGCTGTCCAGTCTGGCTTGGCCCCCCTTGCATCCGCATTTGCCATTGGGTGCTGTAGCTTGGTCCAGCCCACCCACAAGTCCAGCTCCCGCTGGTGGCAGTTACAGCCTATCCCAGCCCAACCAGCACGCTGTGCTAGCCGAAATGCGTACTGGTATGTGTTGCATCCAAACCTGGCATGACCCACACTCTGTTCTGGTGTTCAGATTTGCCAGCGAGTGATGTGAAATGGTTCAGCCTGGTCTGCTCCCGACCTGTGCCAAATGTATGATGGTGGGTACCTTTCCCTGCCCTGGTCTGGGCTGGCTCCCTATCATGGTTCTTGTGCTCACCTGCAGGGACTGTGTCCTGACAGAGGAGTTGCCCAGGCTCCTCCATCAGAACCTCTCCCAATGCCAGATCTTGCGCATACCGGAGGGTACATGGGCCAGCCCTACCTAGTCCGCCTCCTGTCCTGGCAGGAATCTTGGTCTTTCCTGACTGGCCTTCAACCCATTTTGGTTCTTGCTGTTGGATGTTTCAGCCCAGCCAAGGTTCGTGCATACCTAAACACAGCTCATACATGGCTCGGTAGGTGCAGAGACCTAGCCTAGTCTATTCTACATCTACCCTAATCCTCATGAGCACCAGATGGTGCTGGAATCTATCCTGACTTGGAATTCCCAGCCCTAGTCCACACTTGTGCCAAGGGACACTGCAGTTATATCCAGACCAGAACACAGCCCCTACTCCCACCCCCGCACTCACCAGTGGGAATCCCAACACAGCCAGGGTGTTCACTTAGCTCCCCAACCGGGTCTGCTCCCAGCCACAGATCGTGCATGTGTCAGTGGTTGCTGTGACCCATCTTGGCACAGTCTCTCACCTGTCTTGGCCTTTGCCTTCAATGCTGTATCCTGGCCTCCCTGGCTCATGAAACCAGCCAGAGTAAGAGCCTAGTTCAGCATGACCTGTGCTCCATCCTGATTTCTGTTCTTGTTTGTAAGCTAAGGTTTGCTCGGCCCTTCCTGGTCCATCCCCTTCCACAACCAATCCACACTTTAGCCAGCCTTTGGAGCTACTTTTCCCATCTTGTCCAACCCCCAGGCCTGGACCATGTGATTATCAGTGAGAGTTGGGAATTTCCCAAGTTCCCCCAGTTGACCCTCTCCCAGACCCAGTTCTTATACGTGCCAGTGGATGTTAGGCCAGTGCCCTGCATAGTCTGCCCTTCCATTTTGGCCTTGTATGAGCTAGTGAACGTTGCAGCCCGGCTATACACTGTGGTGGCCCCCAGCATGGTCTAGCCAGTATGCATGCAAACGCTGGGATTTGCTATGAAGAAGAAAAGGGACACTGATGATCAGAGGGCACCAGGTGTCCTTGGGTAACAGAATACCCACAGGCCTCTCCTTCTATAACAAGTGCATGATCCTCCAAGAGGAGCACAGGCCGCAGTCACATCCAGTGCCCCCCAACTCCCTAGGAATCTGAGCACTTTGCTCTGTTGGCTTGAGATATTACCTATAAAATGACAGATGAGTATCTGCCCATGTGAACCCAGTGACAGTGGAGGAAAAATAGGGAAAACATCCAGAAAAGGTAAGAGTGAGAAACACAAACTATTTTTTTTTAAAGATTTATTCATTTTATTACAGCCAGATATACACAGAGGAGGAGAGACAGAGAGAAAGATCTTCCGTTCGATGTTTCACTCCCCAAGTGAGCCGCAACGGGCCGGTGCGCCGATCCGAAGCCGGGAACCAGGAACCTCTTCTGGGTCTCCCACGCGGGTGCAGTGTCCCAATGCATTGGGCCGTCCTCAACTGCTTTCCCAGGCCACAAGCAGGGAGCTGGATGGGAAGTGGAGCTGCTGGGATTAGAACCCGGCGCCCATATGGGATCCCGGGGCTTTCAAGGCGAGGACTTTAGCCACTAGGCTACGCCGCCGGGCCCGACACAAACTATTTTTGCACTGGAAGTTTATGATCATGGTTGCCCTACTGGAGAAGATTCAGGACTTTATTTGTGAGCTTCTCAGACTGCCTGACTTCCACTCTGCCACCTCAATTCGCACTCTGGAGGCTCTTTATCTTGTGGCCCAACTCTGCTTTTGGGTTTGAACTTGCACAGGCTGCTGCCAGTCAAGTTAGGATTTCTTTAGAATGACATTTCTCTGAAAACCCTGGTAACCTTTTCAAGTAGCTTCTTCTAGCCTGCCCCACATGTGAATAAGCAACCAAAGATCTTGTCTACACATTCTTTTTAAGCCTGAAGCCTCACCTTTAACTTCATGCTCTGTCCTTCGGCGGAATGTGTCTGTTTTCAGGTCATCTGCAACACTCACCAGCTTCAGCATCTCATCACTCCTAAGGGCAGTGCCAGTGACTGCTTGGCATGCTTCCATTAAGGGCACAGGTCGGTGTGGGGTGGTAAACTCCCTGCCTCAGCGCTGCTGTGTTCTCTCCCTCTGCTCCAGGCTAGATTATTATGGTTTTTCTCTCTTATGTATGTTCTCTGTTTCTCCAACATAACTTATTGAGAGGGAAAGAGGGCCATATCAAGGTTTACTTAGAGAGAACCAGCAGGCAAGGCTTTCGAAGATGCAGAGCCCTCTCCCTACCCCCATCTTGTGCCATGTGTTTCTCTGTAAAGTCAGAGAACTGTATTTGCAGGAAAATCTGGGGAAATATGGAACTGCTGCTTTACATCTTTAGGTGAGTAAGTTGATGGGAGACCGTGTGTGTGTGTGTGTGTGTGTGTGTGTGTGAAAACAGCTGCTGTTCCTGCCAGTCTTCAAGATACCCACTAACTACTCTTGTGGCCCATCCTAAGGGAAGCTCACAGGAAAGGACATTCCGGGAAATGGAACTCATCCTGGATGAATTGGCACATTAGAAAATCACCATAGTCACCAGCTGCCAGCATTTTAAAGTTTCTTCACCAAGTCTTGTAGGCCCAGATCTCAGCTCCTGGTTCCTCCTTAAAGGAACAACAGATGACAGTGTTCCCACTACGTAACAAGGTACTCATAACCGTACCACCCACCATCCCCACTACTTCAGTAATGCAGTAAGTTTTATGTCTTTCAGCACACCACTTCCCAGTACAGTCCAGTACAAACCGCATGTGATAATGAGCTTTACTGATGTTTTAAGCAAGATGGAAGAAACTTCTCTCTCAAGAGAATTAAGGGGCATGCAGTCCAAGGCTGACATGGGGGCTCAAGGTTGAGCAGGGACCCAGTCTTCCATTGTTTTGATGTCCTATTGTTCCAGGCTGTTCCCTGTGCTCTAAGTTGGCTGTTGAGCATGAGCATTCTATCCTATAGAAGGAGGTTTTCCTGGAGATGGGCATTTGGGACAGCTATGAATGTGGACCTATATATTTCTGTAGCCTGGAAACCCCTTTCAATATTCCTTCTCCTTCGTAGCATCCCTTTGGAAATCAAATAGATTTTCAGTCCTCTGGATCTGTTCACCATTTGAAACAGCTACTCTGAAAAGAACCATAGATGAACAGAAGCTGTTGGTGGTGATTGAAGAGACTAGCCAGGCCCATGGGTCGAAAGCAATGGTAACAGCAGAATAACTTTTCTGTATTGCAGTTTGAGAACAAGGTTCAGGATGAAGAAAGGCCAAAGTGAAGCTGTTTCTGTTCAAAATGGGGGCTTGGATGGGTACTGAGCTTGGTACTTCTATGTCTCCTGTTCTTTGCAAGCCTCCAAGCTACCTCCTCAGCATGCCTCAGGCTCTCGGGGCCTCATCTCAATCAGCTGTTCCTTCTCAAGTGCCCTGCTGTACTGCTGAGAATTCTGAGCTGCCTGGACACAGACTGCTCAGAGGCCTGGGCTATTCTCGCAGTGTCTGCGTGGTGTTGAAGTTGACAGGGTTCACCAGGACCAGGATTGCCGAGAGGAGGAGTGCTGTCACCAGCAACTGGCACAGGGGTTGTTGACACACAGCTGCGCACCATGGAGACCTCGCTGTGTGTCGCACAAGTCCATCATTCTTATTTGTTGGAGGCTGTGACAGCTGAGATGACTTTGACTATTGACCTGCATTTTTTTTTACATGGTAAGGATAGATTTATCACTCTTTTGAGAGTCTCAGAGGCATGGGTTAGGCTGTACCATAATTTATGGTAGGGTAAGAAAAAGGCTTGCTAATGACTGGCATTAGAGTTCCTCTTAGGGAGAGATATGTTTGATCAGAAAAGGTTGAGAGACTCTGTTGTTTGCTGTGAAGCCTGGTCTGCGATCCGAAGTCAGGATGAAGATTTTTGGTGTGCTAGGAGGGCTCTTCATGCTCTTTGTGTCTGTTCGTGGTTCTGCTGAGTTGTCTGTAAGCTGTACTACTGCTTGGATCCATGTTCTAATCGGACGAACACCTATAATAGATAACGTGCCATTCCATGCAGGCGAACTGTATCTAGGATATGGCTGCCCTGTCAATGTAGTTAAGTCAAATTTCCTCGGATTCCTTTACTTCCTAAGTTTTTGTGGCATCAGAGTGCAGGAGTATCCATTAGGTATTGTCATTGAAACTTCAGTCACGTATGAGCCAACGTTTGCAGATTTTATTATCCACATACCAGTATCATGTTATAGTCAAAGTAAGTTTCCAATGGCTGTGGTGATGAGAATGAGAGACAATACTGGAAGAGAATGCAGATCAGTGGGACAGTCCTTACTATCATGTAAACCTGAGGTCTTGGGATTCAGCCTAGACTCATTGATTATGAGCAGTTAATCCTTGCACCAACAAACTGTTATCCCTTCCTGTCCAGTCTAAAAATGAAGCTCTGAGTTGTATGGGATGAGGCAGCCTGACAATTGCTGGGACTCTGGCTGCGTGAGGATTTCCCTGCACCTTTCAGGAGTCAGATGAAAGCTTATGGATGTTGTGTTTTTACTATTTCAAATATGCTCTTTTGATCTTTTAAAAATGAAACTTATTCTAACTATTTATGAATTTTCTTGGTGCAAAATGTAGTTTCTACAGATAATAAACTTGCAATAAAACGTACTTTTATGAAAAAAAAAAAAGAAAAGGTTGAAGATAAGACACTAGGGTGGAGGAAGAGCCTGAGGTTGCTGGGATGGGCAGCTACACAGCCTGCTTGGTGTCCTTTCTTCTGGGGGAATCTGGGCTCTTCCCTTGCTGCCTCTATCATTCTTTAGTCATCTGCTCCACTCTTCTCCCTGCCCTACTACTTCCTCTGCTTGAGTCTTGTTCTCCAGCAGATTTGGCTTCCTGTGGCCTACCACATGGCTGCCATTGTGTCTTTCTATCAACTCCCCTTGCTAATTGCTTCTTGAATTGGGATGGGATGGAATCGGCTTGTTCATCCAGGCACGAGTGTATGGCCAGCCTAAAGCATTTCTGTCATTGAATAGGCACCCACCTGATCCTCTCAGTAATAACCCTTTGTGTGAGGGACTGCCTGGGAAAGCAGGGTATTAGGTCAGGCAGATACCCTTGAAGGTAATGGACAGTCCCATTACAAACAGAAACCATGTTCTGTTGTTTCAGAAAATCCTCGCCTTGTAAGCCTGGGGATCCCATCTGGATACCAGTTTGAGTCCTGTCTGCTCCATTCCCATCCAGCTCCCTACTTGTGACCTGCGAAAGCAGTCAAGGATGGCTCAAAGCCTTGGGATCCTACACCCGCATGGGAGATCCAGAAGAAGCTCCTAGCTGCTGGCTTCAGATTGACTCAACTCCAGCTCTGGGTGGCCACTTGGGGAGTGAACCAGTAAACTGAAGATCTTTCTCTCTGTCTTCCTTCTCTCTTGGTAAATAATGCCTTTCAATTTAAAAAAATCTTAAAAAAGGAGAAATTGCTGGCTTTCTTAGCCACACCTTCTGCTGCAATTTTTTTTCCTCTTTCTGATCATTGACTTCATTGAAGGGCACTCCCTGAGGATTTGATTGAATGTGGTGGAGGGACAGCTGTTTTGCACAGTGTCGTCCAATTGCAGACACTTTCATGCAAGTAATAGAATCTCATCCTTATTCATAGAAGAACATTGCATTGTGTGTGTGTATATATATATATATATACACATATGAACCACATTTGCTTTATCCATTCATCTGACACACGTGGGTTGATCCATATTTTGCCTATTATGAACAGTGCTGTTATAAACTTAGTAGTGTAAGTATCTCTTTGACACAATATGTTCATGCCTTTTAGGCAAACTGCTGGATCATACAGCAAGGCTGTTTCTAGTTTTTAAAGAAATCTCCATGTTTTCCACAGTGGCTGCACTAATTTACATTCTCTTCCATAGTGTATAAGGGTTCTCTTTTCTTCCTGTCTTCCCCAGGACTTGTTATTTTTTGTCTTTTGGATGATAATTATTCTGACAGTGATGAAGAGATGGCTTGCTGCGATTTTGATTTGCATCTCCCCAGTGGTGAGTGATACTGAGTATTTTTTCCTTATGTTTGTTGGCCACTTGCTTTTCTCCTTCCAAGAAAACATCTACTTAAATACTTTATCTGTTTTTTACCTATACTATTTTTACTTTGTTGTTGAATTCTGATTCCTTATGCATTCTAGGTAGTAATCTTTGGTCAGATGTGCAGTTTCCAAATATTTTCTCCCTTTCTGTCTGTTATTTTGTCCCTCTCTCGACTGTTTCCTTTGCTGTACAGAAATGTATTCATTGACTAAAATCTTGTTTGTCTATTTTTGCTGCTGCCTATGCTTTGGAGGTCTTATCCAAGAATTCATTGCCTAGGTCAGTGTCTTGAAATATTTCCCCTATGCTTTTTTTCCCCCAATTGTTGCATCGTTTCAAGCATTACATTTGGATTTTTTGTTCATCCTGAGTTGCTTTGTGTAGGTGGGCATTAGAAAGGGGGCTCAAACTTCATTATGCTGCATATGTATATCCGGTTTGTCTGCAACATTGACTGGAAGACTGGGCCCCTTTTCTAATTATGTTGGTAGTACCCTTGTCAAAGATCAGCTGGCTACAGAGGTATAGGTTAATTTCTGGAATCTCTATTCTATTTCATTGGTTTATATGTTCACTTTTAGGCCAGGGGTATGCTTTTTGGTTACTATAGCTGTATAGCTTATTTTGAAATCTGCTACTGTTGTGCCTCTGTTAAAAAAAATGTTTGAAAAGGTTTTATTTATTTATTGAAAAAGCAGATATACAGAGTGAAGGAGATACAAAGGAAAAGATCTTCTGTCTGCTAAATTCACACCCCAAGTGGCTGCCACGGCTGGAGCTAAGCGAATTTGAAGCAAGGAACCAGGAGCTTCTTTTGGGTCTCCCACATGAGTGCAGGTTCCCAAGGCTTTGGGCTGTCCTCAGCTGTGTTCCCAGGCCATAAGCAGGAAGCTGGATAGGAAGTGGAACGGCCAGGACTCAAACCAGTGGCCAGATGGGATCATGGCAGGTGCAAGGTGAGGATTTAGCCACTAGGCTGTCACACTAGTCCTGTACCTCCATTTTTTGGTATAAAATTACTTTGTCTGCTAGTGGCTTCTGTGACTCCATACACATTTTTTTCTAATTCTGTGAAAAATATTGGAATATTGATAAGGATTATGCTGATTTTATAAATTACTTTGGGAAGTATTGACACATTAATAATATTAATTAATCTATGGACATATAAAACTTTTCTACCTTTTTGTTTCTTCAATTTGTTTCTTTCTTTCTTTTTTTTTTTTTAGCCAGTGAGAGGTCATTGATTTTACTTTGAATAGTGAACAGAGAAGTGACATGGTATTTCCTCTTGTTTGGAAGTATCATTCTGTCATTAAAAAAAAAAATCTAGTACAGAACAAGCAAACAATTGCATTTAGAATGCCATCAGCCAAGTGAGACACTATGGCAGCTGAAGCTTTGATAGGTGAAAAGCATTGAGAAATAATAAGATGCTAAATTTATTTGCAAGTTCAGGCCAACTGCATTTTGCAGATGAAACAGATGACTAGAATGAGAGAACAAGGTAAGCCAATAATATTGCCACAATTTGAACTGCCATTTACTAAAGGCAGAAATCAGGGACCTGATTGGTATAGATTAATATTGATGATTTGAAGCCCAAGAAGAAATGTGGAAAAGACAATGGGACATACGTGTCAGTATTTTAGGGTAAGGGTTTTTTTTAATTTATTAATTTCATTGCATTATGTGGCACATTTTTTTATGCATTGGAATTCCCCCCGCCCCTAAACCCTCCCCCCCCCCCCCTACGGTGGATTGCTCCACCTTGTTGCATTTTCATAGTTCAAATTCAGTTGAGATTCTTTCATTGGAGGTTTTGACCAATCATAAAGTCCAGCATCTTATTGTCCTGGTAAGTTCAATGGCTTCTTGGTGAGACCATCTCTGGTCTGAAGGTAAAACCAGCAGAGTATCATCCCAATCAAGTAAAAAACCCAACATAATATTTACAACCATTTACAACATTATGGCATTAATTGACATGGTATTGATTAACCAATATGTTACTAGGGAAATGCATGTTCTCGACCACAACCTGTGACTTCCTCATAGACATTTCAATTTTGGTTTATATTCAACCATGTTCTATATACCTTAAAATGGCTATAGATTGCTATTCAGCTGTCTCTTGTCTATTTCAATGTTAGTATTTAGCATTTTATAGCATTGAAGCATGATTTTGCTGAACCTGGTTGTTTTTCGGGTAGTCTAACTCTATAACTTTAACAGGACAAATGTCAACAGTTTAGGTGAACGTTTTTGGGGGGGGTGTGCAGAGAAATCTTCAACACCCCAGAGAGGAGTAACTGATCTTTGTGTCCCACCCGGTGAGTTATAAGTGCATCCCGGCTGGCTGCTTCCTGTCTGTTTCTAAGCTTTCCTAGTTGTTCTCTGTCTATCTATTCTAGTTTGTTTGTTCATATGTTTGTTTGTTATGAGGGGTTTCTGGAGCAACCCTGATGGTCCTAACAAAAGAGAGTGGGGACCCAAAGTTGGAAGCAGGCAAGGGCCAGAGAAAGCTTCTCTCCCTAGTTCCGAAGGAAGTTTACTGTTCTGTTTCTGCGGACTGCTCAGGGATCCTGGTTGTCGTTCCGATGACCCTGGATCCTGCAAAGCAGGAATTGGGCTTCTTCCATCCCACATTGTAGGTCCAAGTGGGGGTGGGTGACCTCAGAGTTCTTGGCCTCTGAAGGCACTCCTTTTCCCCCGTGGTCTCTTGGCAATAGGGATGTAGTCCTCGGTGGTCATACTGATAGTCCTTGGTGAGGCTTTGGGAGTCTTCAGGGTTGGGATACAAGCCTCTTCCTGTCCCCCTGCTCCACTCTGGGGTCCCCCCCTGCTCTATGCATATGACCTCCTGTTAAGAGGTTGTTAGGATTGCTCCTGATTCCCCCCACATGTCTTTGTAGTTTTGCTATTGTCTAATGCTGACTCGAGTCTGCTGTCTATGAGTTACCAGTTATGATCCTGATGGGTTATACTTCCCCTGTCTTCCTCACACGTACTGGGGTGATGTAAGATTTCTCTGCTCTCCCTCCCCATTTCCAAGTATCATAGGGCCTTACAAGTTTATTAGGTTTTACAATTCTTGATGTAGATCATAAGCAATCTGACTCATATCGATTGTTGGTTCATTGGTTACTTCACAATGTCTTATTGCATGAGATACAGGCTGTTTGGGGTTGAAATAATATTACTGTTTTCTGGATTGACATCATTTCATAACAGCCACATCAATCACAACAACAACAACAACAACAACATCAACAACAGAGTATAGCACCCTGATAAAATAATGCGCCTCTGAGTAACCAACACATGCTTAATTAAAAGGAAACACGGAAGTCTTTTGGGAAAAATGATGCCATTGTCTGCTTCCTGAGCACATGATGAATTCTACTAGTGGAAAGAGATTATTTGGGAGCAATCAGACTGACATAAAAACATTACCGCAGTCTTGTTCAGTCTGTCCTGCCTTTCATTAAACTCTGGAAATTATAAATGCATTTTGAAGCCCAACTTGACCCGACCAGCCCTCTACCCAGCCCAGATAAATACTGGCATATGCGTTTCTGTTTAGCAATCCCACCCCTATCTTGATTTCATGTTCATCAGAGGGGTAGTTACCTAGGAGGAAGATGCCCACTATTTCCCCACTAGGCCACTCGAGCTTCTGGGTCTTGGTTTGGTTGGTAACTCAATCTGGTTCTAATAGTTCTTATGGGTACTCTCATTCAAACCTTCATGTCTCAGTCCCACTCTTGCCCTAGTGTTTATGTTTACTATTGCTGGGGATCACCAGAAATTCATCTCTGACCTACACAAAGGCTGGCCTTATTCAAGAGTGTCCCTGGGCAGCTTTCTTCAATTTGTTTCATTCCGAATTTTCAACACAGGTGCCTCAGATCTTTTGTTAATTTTATTACATGATATTTTGTTTTTTAAAATAGTTGTCGTTAATGGAATTGCTTTTGAAATTTGCCTCTTAGCAGATTCATTATCATTGTATAACAGTGTTCTAGGCTTTTATATGCTGGTTTTGTATTCTACAAATTTACTGAATTTGATGATCAGTTCTAATAGTGTCTTAGTGGAGTCTTTAGGTTTTCTCTATATGAAATTACATCATCTGTCAACAAGGATAATTTGGCTTCCTGCTTTCCTATTTGCAGGCCTTGTATTTGTTTTTCTGTTCTGGTCAAGCTTCCGGTACTATATTGAATAAGAGTGGCACAAGTGGACTTCTTTATCTAGTAGCAGATCTTAAGGGAAATGCTTTTGGTTTTTCCCCATTAAACATGATGTGGCTGTGGCCTTTTCACTCATGGCTTTTATTGTGTTCCGGCATGCTTCTTCTTCTGTATTCATTTTGCTCAAGATTTTTTTTTTAAATAATGAGCAGAGGTTGAATTTTATTGGATGTTTTACATGTGCATATTGAGATGATTATGTGATTTTTTTTAGTGCTTTATCCTGTTGATGAGGTGAATTACATTTATTTTGCGAATGTTGAACTGTCCCTGGAGTAAATACCACTTGATTGTGACTTACGTTCTTTTTGATGTGTGATACAGTTTGATAGTGTTTTGTTGAGAATTTTTTGCAGTTATATTCATCGGGAATATTGGTCTGTAGTTTTCTTTATTTGTTGTATCCTGGTCTGGTTTCAGAATTAACGTAATGTGGGCTTATAGGATGAATATAGAGGGGTTTTCTTGTTTTTACTTTTATTTTTTTGGACAAGCTAAAAAATCAGTGTTAGTTTTTTTTTTTTATAATAAACCACATTGTTTTTTTTTTAAAGATTTATTCATTTTATTACAGCCAGATATACACAGAGGAGGAGAGACAGAGAGGAAGATCTTCCGTTCGATGATTCACTCCCCAAGTGAGCCGCAATGGGCCGGTGCGCCGATCCGAAGCCGGGAACCTGGAACCTCTTCTGGGTCTCCCACGTGGGTGCAGTGTCCCAATGCATTGGGCCGTCCTCGACTGCTTTCCCAGGCCACAAGCAGGGAGCTGGATGGGAAGTGGAGCTGCCGGGATTAGAACCGGTGCCCATATGGGATCCCGGGGCTTTCAAGGCGAGGACCTTAGCCGCTAGGCCATGCCGCTGGGCCCAATCAGTGTTAGTTTTTCCCTTAAAAGTCTGGAAGAATTAAGCAATGAAGCCACCTGCTTCCAAGCTTTTGTTTGTTGAGAAACATTTGGCCACTCCTATAGCCTCATTATTCATTTTTGAGAACTCTTCCTTTGTCTCTGTGGACAGGATGCCCTTCAAAATCTTTTACAAGGCTGATCTGGTGATGTTGAACTCCTTCAGGCTGCACTTGTCTGAGAAGTCCAAGGCATCCACCTAAACCAAGGTGAGCTCAGTGAGACAGCTGATCAGCCCGCTGTATCAGAAGTAGACATGTGTCTGCTGCCTTGTGCAGGAGGGAAGGCGTATGGGGGACAGCCCCACGTCTGTGGAGGCCACTGCCCCAGGTCCTACCGTGCTAGGAGCAGGACCTATCCTGTTGTGTCAAACAACCTTTCCCTGAATCACAGGACAATGGGCAAAGGTGATGGAAGCAGCCGCTCGTGCTGCTGAACTTGGGTGTGTCTGTGAGATTGTTAGTGTGACAGAAATTTGCAAGTCCCCAGAAAGAGGATACACAGCAAGTTTTGCCCCACGGGACCATGTGGGTTCCATCAGGGATTTCTGCCTCAAGGTGATGTAGAACTGCCACAGCCTGTGATCTAGTGGGGGTCTGGGGGGAGATAATGTGGGTTCCTTCCCTGAAGTAGAGCGTGCATGTGTACTCCAGTAGCCCCCCTCACTGTCTGCCAGTCCGTGGTGTCTATGGCGCCCTCCTGTGGCAGAGCTTGCTGCTGTCCAGCACCCCTGGAGATAAGAGGTCTGCTGGGGCTCTCCAAACCACCCTTCCCCTGCAGTGGGGATTCCTCTTGTTGTGGGGCCAGGGTCATAGCTGCTGGTGCACACTGTTCCTCAGTTTACTTCACAACCCCAGGTGTCTGCACTGTGAGGCTCCCTTGTCTTTCTTGCTGAGTGCTTGTGTCCTCCCTTGGGCATTTGCCTCAAAATGCAGTTCATTTGTTTGCTATTTTAAAGACATTTGAGTATTTATTTTTAAGACACATGCTTACAGAGAGAATGAGAGAGAGAGAGAATGAGAGAGAGAAAATGAGAGAGAGACAGACAGACAAGAGAAAAAGCTCTCATCCACAAGTTCACTCTCCAAATACCAACAATATCTTTATCCAAGCCAAGCTGCTCCTGGTGCAGAGAGCTTTTTTTAGGTCTCTCCTGTGGGTGGAGGGGACCCGACTACTTGCGCCTTCACTGCTGATTCCATGATGCACATTAGCAGGAAGTTTTTCTTGGAGCAGAACTAGGACTTCATTTTAAATATTTTAATGTGGGACATGGACTTTCCAAGTGAGGTCTTCACCGCTAGGTCAAATGCCTGCTCCCATCTGCATGTTATTTTGCCTCTTCTCTTGCAGAGGAGGTAATGAGCATCGGGTACTTCTCGTTAGTTGGTCCGAGTTCTGAGTTAGTGTTTTCAAATGGGAGTTATAGTTGTCTGGCAGTTGCATTTTCCCAGCACGTTACAACAGGGTGCTGCAATTGGGCAGCATGGAAGTGTGCTACCTGACGTTGGCTCTGATGTTCTCTGAGGCCATTGGCTCCTAGGTATTCTTTCAGGCCTATCTCTTGCAGATTCCCAGGGAATAGGACTCGGCTCTTGCCTTTCTTCAACCTCAGTTTTGGATTGTGGGGAGGAAGTCTTCCACTGATCTCGTTCACTGCACTTACACCCTGTCTCCAAGTTCCAGCCCTCTGATCCCAGAGCCACCATGCTCAAGATCCAGCAGAGCTGGAACAGGAGGGATAGGGCTGCCTTTAAGTGGAAACCTGACCTTACCAGTCAATCTCAAATAACCTTTTCTCCACCCTTAACTAAATTACATGCATATGTTCAATCCTCAGAATTTCTGGCTAAATTGGCCATTTATTTACAACTTAATAATGTGGAATACTTGATTATTATTAGTGGATATGAATATGCATGCCAACAACTTATTGAATAGCTATTTGGACCAAGCATTTTGTTATATACCTGAATTTTTTTTATCCTTACCAGTGTAACTAAGTTATTATCTCTAACTAGCGAGAAAACAAGCTTGTTCAAGATTTAGTTTCTTATGATAGGTCACAGTGCTAAGTGTAGATATGAATCAGGTTAGGATGACTCCAAATTCACACTCATTCCCTTAGATGCTTATCCCTTTATTGTTCAGCTTTGTGTTATATTTAGCTTCACTTCAAGTGTGATGGAAACTACACAAGGTCAATGGGCTGATGGCGCACTATTGGTGTCTCTTGTAGATCATCAGGCAGTTGCCCCTCCACACAGCTCACACTGCCAATAACAGACCAAGGGCTGGCTCCCTGCAGGAGAGGCCTTTGTTATAGCATACCACATCTTGGTTGAATCTAAATTCTTTGAAGCAAGAAAAGAGTACAGAAGCGGTTTTGCATTGCTTCTCAGACTTGTGACTAAGATCAAGTGTAGAAGTGGTTTTCTTCTCATGGTTGACTGCAGCATGTTGCAAAAATGGCTTAGTGCTCCCTTCCGCTTGGAGAAATCATCTTTGCTTTTGGACACCAGGTTTGATGATATCACTGCCAGGCCTCCAGCCAATAAAGCACACTTCCCTGCGTTTGTCGGTGGACTGGAAATCCTGTCTCAGAGTCTCAAGACTCACAGTGGCAAGTAGAGAAATCATTTACAGTGACCTAACAAAGGTCATCCTTGTCATCAAAGGTTAAGAGGCCCCTGGGATGAAGACATTGAAGACCTGAACTATTTTATTTATTTATATTTATTTGAAGGGCAGAGACGCAGAAGGAGGGAGGAAGAGAGAGAGAATTTCTTCTGCTTTCTGATTCACTCCCGAAATGTCTCTAATAGTTGGGGTTGGGCCAGGCTGAATCTAGGAACTGGAAACTCCGTCTGGGTCTTCCTTGCACTTGGATTGGAAGCAGAGGTGAGATTTGAACCCTGGCACTCTCATATTGGGTACCAGTGTCTCAATATGCAGCTTAACTCACTGAGCCACAATGCCCACCCCAGATGCTCAGCTTTTATCTGTTGCCTGACCTAAACTCAAGGAACATGAAAGGATACAGCTGAGAGAATCCTGACCCAAGTGATTTACCCTTCCCCAGCACTCTCACCAAGTAACCAATATTTCACCTTGGACTCCATAAAAAATACAACCTTTTCAAATTATATGGTGATGAAGTTAGCTGCCCAACCATATTTTAGAAATTCCCCCTTATAAAAAATTAATACTTTATGTTTAACTTCACAGCGTTGTTGTGATCATGAATTAAACTGTGCATTGCTAATAGCTTTGGATTTTTCAGAAGGAAAATCACTTCACAAATGCAAATTTTTGTGATTACCATTCCTTCCTCTGCTCTTGACTCTGTGACCTTGGGCTAGTCATACCATATCTGTTCGCTTCCAGTCCTCCATCTGTCAAGTAGAGATAATAGAATGCGCTCATCCAGGTCAGGACTTTAAACTGAGAGGGAATGAGTGGTTGTATGCACCTCAGAAGACCTAAGTGTTGTGACTTAACTCTGTCAGGATTAATATCAGTTATACACAATTATAAGTTCCCTGGACACAGACCATGATCACTATGTCCTGGGCAATCCTGGGCACATTATTAACTTAGAAATACTGATAAGGTTAAAAAGATAGTTAAAATATCAAATGTGGCAATCAAGAATAATATGTTTAGGGGTGGGTTCTTAGTGCTACATGTAAGAAGATGTTGCCTGAGTGTCCACATCCCACATCAGAGTGCTGAGATTTGAGTTCCAGCTCCGCTTCAGATTCCAGCTTCCTGCTGTTGCACACCCTGGTAGGCAGTAGATGATAGTCCAAGTAGTTAAGTCCTTGTTACCTGCTTACATAGCATTTCAGGATCCTGGCTTACATAGCATAGGATCCTGGCTTCTGTAGGGCCTAGCACTGGTGATAGGAGACATTTGCAGAGTCTTTTTTCAAATAAATAAGTTAATAATAATCTGTAAAAAGAATAACGTATTTAAAGGGCTAAATTTAATCATGACCTTTTGTGTAGACAAATATTAACCACAGGCCCCTTATTTCTTATAATTCCAGTGTTCTAGGAAGGAAGCACTGTCATCATGCTGATTTTATAAGAAGACAAAATCATTTCAGGGTGCAACAGCTACAGCATCTTTCCAAGGCCCTGAATGTGCCATGAACACTGCACCATGGCAGCCAGGTCCTATATATTGGGAGTTCTTGTAAAGTTTGTAATCTAGGGCCAAAAGCACTCAAGTAAAATGTAGGAGGACAACTGTGCCTGGCAGCCAATGCTAAAACAAAGACGTGTGGAATCATACAATGGGATATTTGACTTAGGCCAGGCTGAAGTCAGGAGCCAGGAATGCCATCTGGGTCTCCCGTGTGGGTGGCAGAGCCCCAAGTACTCTCACTATCGTTTGCTGTCTCCCAGAGTGCACATAAACAGGACACTGGATTGGAAGCTGAGGTAAGACTTGAACCCTGGCACTCTGCTATGGGACCAAGAGGCAGTTGAACTCGCTGAATGACAATGTTTACTTCCTTGAGGCAGTGGAGATGGAGCTGAGGTCAGAGAGAAGGATCACACAGGCCTTGGGTGGGCAGGTGAAGATTCTGTTCTAGAAAGGTAGGAAGAGAAGTGCCTGGTAAGAGGGACTCTCATAACCCCAGAGCCATGGAAAGCCTCAGAGATGAGGCCATATGGGGCATCTGTTTCTCCAGGGAACTGGACACTCCCTGATGCATACCTGGTTGGAAATTTCTGCCTTTATCCTTTGTATATTAGAATAAGAAAGGCTTGGAGTAGTCAGTGTGCTGTTACTATAACAAAATATCTGGCACAACTTTATGAGGGAAGGAGGCCTACTTTGGCTTATACTTTTAGAGTTCACAGCTCAGCATCAGGTAGGCCTGCTCAGTACAACTCTATGGCAAGAGTCGGGAATAGAGAACCAGGGAACATGGTTGTCCATGTCAGTATGGCCTCACCCAGTCCGTGGACTGTGCAAGACCCACAAAATCATCTGATCTGGCTCTGCCAAGGTAACTGCATGTGGGAATCAAAATTCAATAAACCCTATATATGTGTGTGTATATATGTGTGTATATATATTTATATGTATGTATGTATGTGTACTTTTTTACCTTGATCATTTTATATGGTCTACAAATGGTGCTATGAATACCTAAATGGCCCTTGGTAGAAGAAAGGTTTCCCACACCACCCAACAGCCAAATCCAATCCAAACAATTCCCAAAAGTACCACCTTCATATACATTAACTGTATTAACCTCCCATTAGCTCGTCATTTACATTACTTCATTAACTGTTGACCTAAGACTTTAGGACCAAGGTTTTCACATACAGGCCTTTGGGGGATATCCTATTTGATACCTAAACTGTAGCAAGACTCTTTATGGGGAGGGGATTCTGTATGAAATGTGATCAGATTTAGGCTCTGAAAAGATCCTTCTGGCATGGATATCTATTGTAAAATGGAAGGAAGCTCCATTAGGTTCAAAAAGATGAGTGAAGGAGGCATTTATTACTGTCCAGGAGGGAAATGATTGCCACTGGGACCAGGGTGTTGGGCGTAGAGTGGAGAGAAAAGGACTTATGCAAGATCTGTTGAGGCAACGGACTCAGCAGGATTTGGTCATGGATTAAAATGCTTCCCATGCAGAGGAAGCAAAAGGTTCAAAAGTCCTTTCCAATCCCTGGCCTGTACATCTGAGTGAGTTGGGGATGGACATGCCAAATAGAGTTCAGATTTGCAGTTGAAAGGACAGGAGTGTAACCTGGAGCACATTCTTTGTAAGGCCCTGGAGGAGTCAAGCAGCAGCTAGGTGGTTGGTTGTGAGCTTGGGGGAGGGACCACAATGACAACTTCATGGATCATCTGCATAGTGGTGGTCAGTGAAGCCCAGGGCTGGGATACAGCTGTATTTAATCCTATCCTACTGTCCTTTAGAAAGCTCGTCTGTGCTTGTGCATGTATGTGTTATATGTGGGTGTATTTGTTGTGTGTTGTATGTATGTGTGTGTGCGAACACATGTGAACTTGTCTCCAGAACTTTCATTCATTGCTAATGAACCACTGAATGTTTCATTGCTAGCCTTTGGAGGGGAGGGAGCAGGTTGGTGGAAGAGATGAGGGAAGGACCAAGCAAAGCGAGTCTCGGGGAAGGGACCACTCTCCTCTGTTCTGTTAGCCCAAGTGTGCCAACCCCTTTATTCCAGACAAATAAATCACTACGTTTCCATCTTCTCATTTCTTTCAAGTTAGTGGTGCAGCATTGGACAACTTTGCTTTTTGGTAGGGCTGAATGAGTTCTCTTCTAGGTCATTCCTGTAGGCAGTGAGTGGCTGGAGCAGCCTGCCTGTGTTGGAGTCAGGATATACCTGGGGGCAGGTTCCAGGCTGTGTTAAACATGGGTGGACTAGGTGACTCCAAGGATCAACCTGGAGCTTAATGTGAAGGTGAGTGATGGAAGGCAGGGGAGCCTTCACCAGGGTAGATCAAATATGCAAGAGGACAGATGTGCCAGAGGACTGATCCACAGAGTGTGTGAAAAAATGTGGTCATCAGAAGGGAAGACCTGGCCCCAGGTAGGACTGGGTTATTGGCTGACCCAGAACTCACTGGAGAGAAGATCTCTAGAGGAGACTTACTGTTGAGTGTACCAGTTCAACATGATTTTAAAAAGGCGAAGTTGTTGCTAGGACTGGAGAGAAGATGGTGCCAAGTTCCGTGGGAACAGTGGTGGCTTGACCACAGGGAAATACATCAAAGTGCTAATCTCGGTCATCTTTAAAAATATGTATTTGAGGACCAGTGTTGTGACTAAGCCAGGGATTAAGCTGCCAATGGCAGGATCTCATGTATGTGTCTGTGCTCTGCCTGTTCTACTTCCCATTCATTTGCCTCCCTGCTAATGCATCTGGGAGGCCAGCAGAGGATGCCTCAAATAGTTGGGTCCCTGCATCCATGAGGAGACATGGGTGAGATTACAGACTCCAGGCTTTGGCCTAGCCCTACCAGTCATTGTAACCATTTGGGGAATGGAGTGACAGGTGAAGATCTCTCTCTTTTCTTCCCCCATCTCCCTTTTTCCTTCTCTCTGCAACTCTACCTGTCAAGTTAAATAAATGAATTTTTAGAAAAGGAAGCATATATGTATATAATATGTAACATCTATTTAATATATATTAATATATATTTTATATATAAATATATATTTTGTATATTTATGTATATAAAATATATTTTAAAATATATATATTTTAAAGACTTACTTATTTATGTGAAAGGTTGAGTTAGGATGGCCTCATTGGCCAGAGCTGGGCTAGTCCAAAGCCAGGAGCCAGGATTTTTTTCTGCATGTCCCACATGGGTGCAGGAGCCCATGCACTTGAGTCATCTTCCGCTTTTTTCCCAGGTACATTATCAGGGAGCTGGATTGGAAGTGCAGCAGCCAGTACACTTATGGGCACCCATAAGTGATACTGGTATCATAGGCAGCAGCTTTACCTGCTATGACACAGTGCTGGCCCTGTTGCTTTTTGTTTAGTTTTGTTTTTAAAGCCTGTTATTCAGCAGACATACAAAAGAGTATTCAAATCAGAAACTAGTGTGAAATGCCAGGCTTCCACATTATATGATAACTACACAATGTCTCAGTTTTAAGTCAGATCCACGCATGATCAACCTTGTGTACTAGCTGCATTCCTCACATGGGAGGTCTTAAAGAATTGGCTGCTTGAGATGTTTCCTGCTCTAGAATATTTATGTTTAAAACCAGAGAGAGTGTTGCCGTGATTACAGGCTCTAGCAGCATGAGTGCGCCTTGGAATGATGCAAACTACTGCACCTGGTTTTAAACCTCATCTCGAGCTTCTCACATCATCAATCTGTTGAGACACAACAGGTGCCTAAATGACAAGAGCTCTCTGGACCCACTTAGAGCCTGAAGCAGGGAATGGGAAATTACCACAGGATGATGTCAACTGCTTTTCTCAACCCAGTAAGAGACATGTCTGCACCCTCATTCTACAGACAAGGAAATCTAGACTATAAAAAGCCCAGAACACTTTTAATTTAGCTGCCAGGATTTGACCTTGAACCTGGACTGTATGACTTGAACTCTATACCCTTTCCAAATCTATCTCCTTTTTGTTTGTTTTTCAGTATTTATCTATCCCTGCCTTTTTTCTTTTAAGAATATTTGAGAAAGACTAAGAAATAAATATGAGTGTTTTAAATGTAACTAGATACAGATTCTTATGTTCTCCTTTGCCCCCACTAAACCAGGAAATAGAATGGAATTCCTGCAGACAATACTCTTGTTAGCCCTGCTGTTCTCTTGGTCTGTACATTGTGCAGCAGGGATGCCACCTGGTGCAGCCCTGTTTTTCCTCACCCACATTTGGATGTGTGATACAGTTGTTAGTAAGCCACTGCCAGACTTGCCAAATCAGATCAGGTTCAATTCTGAACGGTGTGTGTGTGTGGGTGCATTTACTGAGATACAAGAGTAGCATTCAATACTGTCTTCAAGTTACCTCATTTTTATAAGGCATTGCTGGCACACGTGTTTGATCTCTGTGAAGGGAAGGGGGAATGGGCAGGACAGTGGACACACTGCTGCCCAATGCCAAGTGCACCCATGAGACTGACACCTGTGGCTACTGCTGCCCCATCTTGTTCCCCACCGAGTCCTTGATCAATTCTTTTTCCATTAGCTCCTTTCAGATTCTCTTTCCTTTTCTCTTTTTTGATCTCCTATAATCACAAGTTTCATTTTCCATAGTCACATAATTTACATAATTTAAAGCATCTCTTCAGGCACTTTAGTAACCTACGCTTCACTCTAAGCTGGAAAATAAAATTAAAATGCAATAAAACCCAGCCCTGGGGCTAGCACTGTGGTAATGCAGGTCAACTAACCACTTGCAACATTAGCATCCTATGTTGGAATGCCACTTCAAGTCTCAGCTGCTCTGCTTTTAATTCAGCTCCCTATTAATGCAGTTTGCAAAGCAGCAGAGGATGGCCCAAGTGTTTGGATCCCTGCCACCCATGTGGGAGACCCAGATGGAGTTCCAGGATCCTGGTTTCATCTGGCCCAGATTTGGCTGTTTTGGCCATTTAGAAGATTTCTCTCTCTGTCTCTCCCTCCCTCCCTCTTTTTCTCTGCCATTTGAAGAAAGAAATGGGAGAGGAGAGAAAGAGAGAGAAAGGAAGGTAGTAACTCTTAAAGGAAGACCCAGCCCTACCATGATCTGTATCCTTTTGATTAATGACCAACATTTTCTTCTTGAAATATAAGTCATCATCAGGATGTTCTTATGAGATAAATGTTGGCATCCTTGCTTTGCAGATGAGGACAAACTAAGGGAGCTTATCAATCCAAGGCAGCGAGCAGAACATCAGCTGAGATAAAATACAAAAATGTTTAGCTTCTCAACTCAGATTCTAACCAGAAGAGAAGGCTTTGTGGGAGTGAGCCTGTGTGTACAGCTACGAATTAGCATCTGTGAGCGCCCAGTCAGTGTGAGTTTTATTTGCTAGTGTTATGGTAAAACAGTTCTTCTGTGGCTAACAGGTGAGCAATGAACATGAGCTCAGGGTTCATGTGGACTGTGGAAATCCTGGGCTTAATGAAGTTCAGCGTGTCTCCTTGCCACAGGATGTCAGAGCCTTAGTATACAGATGTGCATTGTGAATCTGCATAAGGAGGTGTACAGATGCCACATCTTTTCCAACCGGGTGTTCTTCTTGCATCTCCAGAATGTTTTGTGTCATGCACTTCCGAAAGTCAATGATTTACCATTATTAATCTGCAAAAGAAGCACTTACGAAGCTCTGAATCTTCGGGACAGATGAATTATTCAGGGAGTGAGGTTTGATGCAGCTGTACCCACAGAGCTCTACCTGACATGGGGAATGCCGATTGGGAATATGTTCCTGCCTTCTGTTCTGAGACAGCTCTTGCTTGCCAGCACTCTCCTTCCACCATGTATAGATAGAAAGCAAGAAGCTAAGCAGGGGGAGCCAAATAAAGAAAAACTGCTACTTTCAGTTTGCTTACTTACGTTGGGGTCAAGGGTGCCGAACAGATCTCCTGCTCAGCAGGCCCCTGACCATTGGCTGTCCTGGTTCACTTCTTGAACAGGGTCACAGCCATTTCCAATGTTACCAAGAAGTGCCTGACCTATGGCATGAGCCAAAGGCATGAATGTCAGTGAGGCAAGGATCCAAAACCAGGGTGGAGTGGACAGCAGCCTACTGCTGAACAGATGCACAGAGACCAGCGGGATTAGTTTTCAAAAGGAAGCTCTCATTTAGACATTAGCAAGCCCAGACAGCTTCCTGCACCTAACTCCCATCTGTCTCTCCCAAGGGCCTGCCTTCTGTCAAGTCCTTCCACATAGCAATTGGAAAATCTTGCTACGCCCCAGCACTGCTTTAAGAACTTAAGTTTCTTGGGTTTGTGTGATGGCTCAATGGCCGAATGCACACCTTGCAAGTGCTGAGATCCCATATAGGCACTGGTTCATATTCCAGCTGCTTCATTTCCCACCCAGCTCCCTGATTGTGGCCTGGGAAAGCAGTGGATGACGGCCCAAAGCCTTGGGACCCTGCATCTATATGGGAAACCCAGAAGAAGCTCCTAGCTCCTGGCTTTGGATCGGCTATTGCAGCCATTAGGGGAATGAACCAGTAGGCGGAAGATATGTCTGTTTCTCCTTCTCTCTGTAAATCTGATCTGCCTTTCCAATAAAAATAAATAAGTCCCTTTAAAATAAATAAATAAGAATTGGAGTTTCTCATATTGGGGTACACATGTCCTGAGGATGGGGTGAACAGTAGACACTTGTTTGCTTCTGAAGACTAGAGGGAGAGAGAGATGGAGAGAAAGAAGGAGAGAGAGAGATGGAGAAAGAGAGGAAGAGAGAGATCTTCTATCTGCTGGTTCACTCCTCAAATGGCTGCAGTGGCCAGATCTGAGCTGATCCTAAGCCAAAGCCAGGAGCTTCTTCTGGGTCTCCTGCATGGGTGAAGCCACCCAATCATTTGAGCTATCCTCTGTTGCTTTTCAGGACATATGAATAGGAAGCTGGATGGGAAGTGGAGCAGACTGGACTTGAATTATCATCCCTGTCAGATGCCAATGTTGCAGGCAGCAGCTTTACCTACTCTAACACAGTGCTGGCTCCAGGAAACTTGTTTTTGAGACTTTTACTTAGATTTCTTTTATGGACAAATGAATTTCTTACTGAAATGCCCAGTGGGCTCATGTGGGCAATTTGATGCCTTATGAAATACATGTAACTATGGAAATATACCTATAAAGAAATGCTTATAGCATGTCTAGTTTATACAAATATTCAAATAATTACTAGTTTTGATAAGATTTGTAACTCATGTATGCTTTCATGTATGCATGTCAATACAATTTAATGCCTTTTCAAAAAGTTATTAGCAATTGTCTACAGAATATTTTGAAATGCTTTGTGACATGTAAGTAACTAGCTTCACTGCGTTCATTTTATCGGCTTTTTGATAGTAGCTTATTTTCATCTACTTGAAAGAGGAGAGAGAAACAGAGAAAGAGAGTGATCTTCCATTTGTTGATTCAATCTACAATAGCCAGGGCTGACCCAGTTTGAAATCAGGAATATAGAACTCCTACTGGGTCTCTCCAGTGGGTGGCAGAGGCCCAACTAACTTGAGCCATTACAGGCTGCCCTCCAGATACACGCTAGGCACAAACTAGATTAGAAGCAGTGTAGCTGAGAGTCATAGCTGAGGCTCATGCCTCTTCCCACTTAGACATTGCCACAGGCATTCTTAGAGAATGAGAGGATGGTCCCATTTGTGCCACTGAGGTCCCTAAGGTAGAGAAGAAAGGAGCTGTGATGGAGATAAGTCCTCAATCACTCCAGACAGGAAGGGGAAATGCAAATCTCTCTGAATTGGAGGAAAAGCATAGTGACCAAATACAGGGGTCCTGACTCTTCTCACTGAGTCAAATATTCAAGGACGGCTATGGGGTGAGCAAAATGAAGAAGGGCATTGCCTCTGTTCTTTATTATTATTTTTCATTTCTTTATTTGAGATAGAAGAGAGAGAGCAAGCACTCCTATCTTCTGGTTTGCTTCCCTAATGCCTATACTGTTCCTAGTGCAGGCCAAATCTAGGAGCTGGGAATTCAACACAGATTTTCTACATGTGGAGCACCAGAACCCAAATACTTGAGCTATTTTTGCTGCCTGCGAGGGTATATGGATTAGTAAGAAGTTAGAATTAACCAGATTCCAACTTGTGGGTTCAGGGGATAAACACAACATGCCTGTAGACACAAGATCCATCCCCTTTACCCTGCAAACTTCCCCCAACATGCTCCAGAATGTGGCTGGACTTGAGGATGGTGGGGGAAACAGAAGCAACTGAATTAAGCTGAAAAAGACACTTTGAAAGGAAGTGACTGACCTTCCTTTATCTGACCCATTCCTCTGGATTTCCAACCTTGAGGAGACATAGGGCCTCCAAGCAATTTCAAAGCCATCACAAGAAACAAAGAAGACCACGATGTTTTTACCGTATATGAATAGAGGTTGATGTGAAACATATTCACCCTATCACATCATATTCCTTAATTGTGGGGCTCACGAATGACAGAAATCCCCAAAATAAGCCAAAAGGCAACCCTGGTTCTCAATGTCACAACCTTGAACATGATTCCAAACCATGGGCCCAGAAGAAGCCTGGATCCAGAGGCAGTCTCAGTGTGGTTGCCATTTTTCCAGGCTAGTAGAAGACACACTCACTGGCTGAAAGGACATGAGAGACATGCTCAGGACTGCTGTGACCCCCCACCCTGGCTTTGAGAGTCTTATTGTACCTTTAGAATCAGAGAAGTGAATCGTTGGCAGGTCGGGCATGGAGAAGGCTCAGTGCCTTTGCTCCCAGTAACACCTCAGCCCTACATGCCCAAGCCTCCATTGCCATAGTAACACTCTCTCATCCCCTTGCAATTGTAGTGTATTTTCTACAGAGGCTCTGTTTTTTCCCCATTCATCTCACCTGTGGCTTGCCTCAATATGCTCTGCGTTTTACAGCCTAGTGCAAGCCCTGGCTCCCATCTCACATATACTGATGGGCTGACAAAACCGTCCCTCACCTCCCAGGAAAAGCAAAGCAAAAGCAGATCCTGCCTGCCTATGAGGGAGGGGGGAGGAGGCAGAGGGCTAGTGAGGGTGGAAGGTGAGTGGACTTCCGCCTCCAAAATGGTGCGTACTTCATGGTGGCATCCCAGATAGGCTTAAATCAGAGAAAATGCAAAGGAATGGTGAATTTACATGAACAGGTTGGCATTTCTTGTCCATAGGTGGACAGAGCTCGGCTGGCAAGGGAAGTCATGTCTTGACGTGCCTGTGCCTTCTAGTTTCAACTCCAGCATCGCAGCTGGAGTTCCGTTTCTCATGTGATGTGATGGCCCAGGTTCTAGATGTTCTAGATGTTCTTCTAGATGTTCTATCTGCATCCCACTGGGAAGAGAGGTGGGGCTCAATAATCCTGCCTATCTTCATACAAGTCCTCCTCAAAACCCTGCCATTTTCATCTCATCTCTAGAGCTGTAGGAGATCACAAGTAGAATGAATGAATCTTATCCAAAACAGCCAGGCTTAATGGCACAGGGATTTTGTAGGGGAGAAGGGGCTGTAAGCAGTAGCCATCTGTGAGGCTCTGAATGTTTGTGACTGTTCTGAAATTCCTATGTTGTAATCCTCACTGCCAAGGCCTGGGTTAGGAGGCAGAGCCTTGGGGAGAGCATTAGATCATGAAGGTACAGCCTTCAGGCATGGAATCAGTCCCCTTACAGAAAGGACCCTAGAGAGCTGCTGCCATGCCTCCACTTGTGAGCACACAGCAACAGGTGTAGTCTGGAAACTGGCAACTGAGCCCTCATGGACAACAATTCTACTTGTGTCTTGATCTTGGGCTTGGCAGCCTCCAGAACCATGAGAAATAAGTTTCCATTACTTGGAAGTCACCCAAGCCACAGTATTGTGATATGGCCACCTGGACATCTCTTGAACTCTCCAACAGCCCCGAGTTCCTTGGAGAATCACACATGTTGTTGAAGGGACAACATGCCACTCAGTGCATAAACTTGAAAACTGGGGGTTGTAGAAGCCACAAAGTTGCACATGCAGAGCACCAGGGTGGCAAACGGTGATGTCCTTGGATGTACCCTTTGTGAAGAATCCAGTGCCATTCAGGAGAAACTCTCAGTGGCCTCTGGCAGTCGAAGCACTCTCTGAACAGGACAGCATCAACCTGCAGGAAGGACGAGCAGCATCCACTGCTAGCACAGCATCCAAAGACTGATTTATCACTTTTGTTGGTCGCCAAAATCTACAGGTGAGCAGCAAACACAAAGCTACAAGAGTGCCTGTCCCTATGAGAGTTCTACATGTCCCTTCAGCAGGGTCCCACTTGCCAGGGTGTGGCAAACAAACCCATGAAAGGAACAACAAACAGCCCAGCTGTTGATGTTGGTCACTGAGACAAGAGGCAACTTGGAAAACCTCTCCCAAATGGCCTCTGCCTTACCCTTTCAGCCTTTCAACCATTAAATGTCCCTGACCTTGGGCATTTAGTTTAGAAAGAAGTGGAGATCACGTAGCCATCTTTCTTCATCTACAAATAAGGAACTGTCCAACCCCCAGATCTTGGATTATAAGCAGGCCTCTCTGTCTTTCCCTGCTCACTGATGGGTGAAGTGTTTGTGTGTCTTTAGGGGCTACACCCCTGAGTGTGGTCTCTGTCCCACCTCAAGGGTGGCTTACTTCCGTCTTGCCACTTCTCATTGGCAGTGCCTTCACTATCAGCAACGTGACAGTGAATCTGAGAAGGCATCCTTGGAAGACCTGGAAAACTCATGTACTAATAAAAGGATTGACACGGCAGGGACACCTAAATACTAAAGATGCACGATAAATCCCAGGGGATAGGCTATATGCTCTGTGGGGTGCCAGAGGCATGCTTTCAGAAAAGCTTTTCTGTGCAGCCTGTAGCTGCGTGGAATCTGGCAGGCTCCATCTGCCAGCCCCAGGTGCAGCCTTTTTTCCAGGTGGAGGCCTGCAGGTGCTACCTGCTGCCTTGCCTTGCATGCCCATTGGCGTGTGGTTTGCAAAGCTGAACAAGCCGCCAGGTGGCTGCCAGTGTCCCTCCTGGATTTCACAGCCACCAGGTGGCAGCACACAGAGGAAATATAATTGCCCTGCTGGAACCTGAGTGGGAATGTTGAGCTGCTGTCCCAGATTTTTCTTTGGCTGGCCACCTGGGTTTTGACTCATTAACGAAACAGGAAATCCTGGCTTGCTCCCATATTTAATGGCCAAGTGCTGAAGGAAAAAAAATACAGAAATTTCTGGACCCTTTAATCCAGTGAGATCCCTTTATGACCTTGGCTTTGCTCTGAATTTCCTTTACCAAAATGGGAATCTGCTGCTGCTCTATTTGATGTCTGCTTTTGGAAGATGCATTCTATGGTGGCTCTTGCTGTGAAAGCTCTCAGTGTGTCTTTAGATATTTGTTGGTTTTCTGACTCTAGGCCAAGAAGCTCTGGTCCAGCGATGAGATAAGCCTGGAGCAGGCAGCTCAGCACAGGTGCAGGAGGACAATGGCTGCTCAAAGAGAGGAAGGGGCTGACCACACACCTGCTGGCATGGTATCAGGGTACACCCCCGGCGAGCTAGCTCTTGAAGAATTGGACATATAGGAGTGGGGAGTGAGGAGTGGGTATTGGAAAAAGAGCAACCAGCTGAGCATGTTAGGCAGGGTTCTCCAGAGAGCCAGAGCAGTAAGGCGTGAAGCTGGAGCACTGAGGCTGGGTCTACAGCGGGGCAAGGCAGGAAGATGTGCCTCCCAAGACAAACACTCTGAGGAGGCAGGTGGTGCGCTGTGGGGAGGGGCTGATGTAGGGCTGCTGTGGTCCATTGAGGGAGCCTGTGCTGGGAGAGGTGCTAGGGAAGGAAGTCAGGAGCAGTTCCCTGTGAAGCAGGGACAGGGAAAAGGGGTGTGTAACAAGTTAGAGAAGTTTCTGGGACCAGCGTTGTGGCACATCAATTTAAGCCATGCTTTATGGGGCTGGCATCCCATATGAGTGCTGACTGCAGTCCTGGCCACACTGCTTCTGATCCGGCTCACTGTGAATGCTCCAGGGAAAGCCACAGAAGACCAAGTGCCTAGGTACCTAAGCCATTGCCACCCAGACAGGAGCTCTAGATGGATTTCTAGGTTCCTGGCATTAGCTTGTAGCATCCTGGCCACTGAAGTCATTTGGAACGTGTACCAGTAGCTAGAAGACATCTCCCTACTCCATTCTTGTCACTCTATCAAATAAGTAAGTAAATGAACCTTTTTTTGTTTTATGGGAGTCTCCAGGAAATGAATGCTCACCAGCAGCACTCTGCCTCATGTCACTTAATTGCCTTGGGTGATGTCACAAGAAGCAGCCTTAGGAAATGCACGATTTTTTCCTTGCATCATCACAAACTCTGAGTCTAAGCTTTGTATGCACATATTCAGGTTCGTTTCTGCACCAGTAATGACTGTGCTGATTTTGCCTTTGAGGCATATGAGAGTGACACTGGGCATGGCTTCCCGTGTCTTTCAGCTGCTCAGTGTCTCTACATGAAGTCTCATTGTATGCGTCTTCCAAGTGACATGAAGTCTTCTGCGAAGCAGAGTGCAGCAGACATAGAGTAGCAACCAACTACATTAAGCAACTGGTGGCAAGTGGAGGTGACTTCGGAGCTGAGAGAGGGAAAATCTGGAGACAAGTTGATTTGGGGAGTGTGAATTGGGGGCAGGGGAGCAGGTCTGAATATGATTTGGCCTTTGAGGTCATGCAGGCATTTATGCCCCAACATAAGTCAATGGTAGTGAGAGGGTAGAAACAATTCTGCTGTAGTCGGTGCTTAGAGGTGAGGCCTTGGAAAAGCAATGAGACTGGATTAGGCTGTTGGATGGGATCCATGCTTGACAGTGGCTGTATAAGAGCACCGAGAGAAACCACACAGGGACAGATACAGACAAACATGAGAGTGGTGTGATGCTCTCACAGGCAGGAAAGTCATCACTGGAAACCAAGCCAGTGGAGCCTGCCTGATCCTGACTCTGAACCTCCAGAGCTATGAGCCAAAACAAACCTCTTGAAAAAGAAGTAGCTTGCCTTGAGGGCTTTTTTAGAGGAACCCCAAAGCTAACCAATGCAGAGGACAGTTCTGCAAATGAGTTCTATTTGGGGAGAGAGTCTCACCAGACCTTGCCAATCTCTGCTGCCCCATGGCACCTGCTCTCCAAAGCTGAAGCATTCCTGGGTTCTGCAACAATGAGAGTCAGACATTGGACCAGTGACCATTCAAAACCTATTCCTTGCTGATGCGTGCTGCCCAGAGTTGACTAGCTGCCCCCTCTCTGGATGCAGACCTTCAACTTCTTTCAAGTTGAAAGAAGTAGAGGTGATGTGTGTCAGGGAGGAGAGGAAGCTGCGAGACAGCCTACAGGTCACAGGGGCCACTGGCCACCCTGTGAGCATTGTGGGATTGGGTTCACCTACATCACAGGCTAAAGTCTGACTGCAAGGGTTCAGACAAGAGGAAGTGGTGGGAAAATGGGTGACTGATGAGAAGCCTACATTTTCAAGAAATGCTTTGAAGGGAAAAAGAAGTTTTTCTACAAAGGAAGTTGCTGGTGCAATGAAGCCTTTTGTTACTGGTTTGTTCAACAGTCTGGCATCTGCCCCTAGCCATGATGCCTAAATTTTTATTTGGGGGGCAGAGGTTGGGGGAGACAGCAAAGGATTCCTTTTCATAGTGAGTCTGTGTGAATATCTCTCAGAAGACCACATATCCTCCCAAAATCTCGCATCAAAAGTGTATGAAAGGACTTAGGGCCAAGTTTTTGACTCATTGAAAAAAACAAACTCTAGATTTTTTTTTCAGCTAGTGTCAGCTAATTGTGTGTGCTTGTGTGAGTGTGTAGGAATGTGTAATCCAGGACCTGGATAGAATATCATTTAAATATTTTCTTTCTCCCTGGGTGGAGTGTATTTATGTGGACAATGGGACAGGATGTTGGGGGAAAATCTGTGGCATGTAGGTACTAAAGTAGAGAAAACATTCCAGGATTGGAAATCGGCACTGTTTGAGTGGCTGCACAAGAGGAGAATTTGACAATTTAAATTCCTATTCAAAAACATATGTAGTTTTATCCACTTGAGAGCAAATTACTTTCAGAGTGACAGAAGATTAGCAGTGGAAGTCTCATCTGAATACCAAGTCTCAACCATCTCTGCTTAATACCTAGAGGTGTGAGTCACGGGGAAATTGGGTTTTGATTCCTATAAATGGCTTCTTTCGTAGCCACTGAGCAAACTGCAGAGCAAACTTAATTCTGGAATTGCTAGCAGTTATTAGTTTTCCTAGTTGGAGGTGACCTTTCCAGAACTGCAGGTTCAGGGTGATTATTTTTAAAATCGGAGAAACAAAAACACTCCTTTCTGGTGCCTTTGATATGGACAGGCAAGAAGCTGGTGAGGGAAAGAGCTGGCCACAGACTTTGCCCTGGAGCCCCAGACCACCTAAAATCCCACCTGCTTTTGTGCCGATCCGATGTGGCTGCAGCCCGTTTCCCATCCCACACCTGAGCCTCACTTTCCCTCATGCATGAGATGCCATGAAGACCACATGGGTGCTGTACCCCATGTGGAGATGCCATAACAGCTTCTTGGAAATCAATAAGTGTGCTGAGAATCCACCCAAACCCTGCTACATTTACGTGTTCAATTAGGATATACTTCCTACGCCAGCTTTGCTTGGGGTAGCACTTCTGCTTTCCTCATAAAGAGAGGTTGCCCATTCATATCTCTTGAAGTCTCTCCCTTGAATTCCTCTCTTATGTAGAGACAAGAATAAATCCAGCTGGGTTTATTCCCATAACAGCTTCCTTTAGCTAGATGCTCTGAATCCAAATGTGTGGTGCTCGTGACTGCTTTATATATATGTTTTTAAAGATTTTTTTTTTATTGGAAGTTAGATATACAGAGAGGAAGAAAGACAGAGGAAGCTGTTACATCTGATGATTCACTCCCCAAATGGCCACAATGGTCAGAGCCGACTCTATCCTGGAGCTCTTCCAGGTCTTCCACGCGGGTGCAGGGTCCCAAGGCTTTGGGCCATTCTTGACTGCTTTCCCAGGCCACAGGGAGCTGGATGGGAATCAGGGTGGCTGGGATTAAAACCGGTGCCCGTTTGGCGTCCTGGTGCATGCAAGACGAGAACTTAGCCACTAGGCTACTGCGTGGGGCCCTGTTTTATCTTTTTAAAATAGATTTATTTCTTTATTTGAATATTGGAATTACAGAGAGAAAGTGGGATATGGAGGGAGAGATCTACAGTTTCCTGGTCTGCTTACTTGAAGACTGCAATAGCTGAGACTGGGCCAGGCCAAAGTCAGGAGTTTCATCTAAATTTCCCATGTGGGTACCTGAGCACTTGGGCCATCTTCCAGCACTTTACCTAGGCCATTAGCAGGGAGCTGGGTCCAAAGTACAATAGCCCAGACTTGAGCAGGTACCCTTGTGGGATGGTGGCGACGTCACAGGCTGCTATTTTGCTTGCTATGTGACAGCCTCTGCCCTTTATGATTGCTTCTTATCTGACCTTGCCTTCAGCTTTATGTGGCCCTATCCTGTGGTCATGTGCCCCATTCAATAGGTAAAGTCATTTGCTACTGTCAGGTCCAGTTCTGCTTCCACCTCTTCAGTTCTGTGTAACTACCCTAGCTATTTTCAAGTCCAAGATAGACTATACTCCATACTCCCACTGCCTTTCATTCTATTTGAAGAGCATCACTATATAATTTTTTAAAGATTTATTTATTTCTATTCAAAAGGTAGATTTTTACAGAAAGAAAGAGAGGAAAAGATCTTCCATTCGCTGGTTCACTTTTCAAATGAGCCGATCTGAAGTCAGAAGCCGGCAATCTCTTCCCATGTGGGTGCAGAGTTCCAAAGCTTTGGACCATTCTATGCTGCTTTCCCAGGCCGCAAGCAGGAAGCTGGATGGGAAGTGGAGCAGCTGGCATATGAACCAGTGCCCACACAAGATGCTCATGCTTGCAGGTAGAGGATTGGTCTGTTGAGCCAACACGCCAGCCCCAAGCACCATATAATCTTTACTCACGGAGTCAGCGCCAATTCATTCCCCATTTTCTCTGATGCCACTTTAGCTTATTTCTGGTTTCTGTACCCCTTCCTGTTTTTTATGCATTAGCCTCATTAACTGCCCTGGATTTCCAAGTGCAGTCCTTAGCATGTCTCTGATGGCTTACCTCTTTGGGGATTAACTCTCTGACTCCTTTGCTTTCTTTCTTCCCAACAGAATGCTACATCCTAACTCAGTTCCACTGAGCTACAAAGTGTGCACTGGCCTGTGTGTTTTTGTCTCAGAGCACATGCTGTGCATGTGCCCATATGTTGTGTGCATGTACATGTGTACACACATGTGTATTGGTGTGTGTGGCATGTAGGCATGCATACATATGCACTGTGGGGAGCATATCTATGTGCATATGTGCAGTGCTCAGACAGGTTTCCCATTAAGAATAACCACCTTTTCTTTTTTAAATTTTTTTAAAGAATTATTCTTATTGGACAGTCAGATATACAGAGAGAAGACAGAGAGGAAGATCTTTCATCCGATGATTCACTCCCCAAGTGACCACAATGGCCAGTATTGAGCCAATCTGAAGCCAGGAGCCAGGAGCTTCCTCCAGGTCTCCCACATGGGTGCAGGATCCCAAGGCTTTGGGCTGTCCTTGACTGCTTTCCCAGGCCACAAACAGGGAGCTAGATGGGAAGCAGGGTCACTGGGATTAGAACCGGTGCCCATATGGGATCCTGGTACATGTGAGGTGAGGACTTAAGGTGCTAGGCTATTGTGCCAGGCCCTGGAATTACCACTTTTTCCTTTTTACTCTGGCTAAAATCTGTCTTGGGAAAGGTAGATAACTTCTAGGAGCCACAATCTTCATCTCTTATAAATGATAATATAATTGTGTAGATTTAGATAAATAGTCATCCGGCACTGGGAAGCATCCATGGCATGTGTCTAATACTCAGTGGAAGACACTCACCTCAAGTCTTCACACTGTCAGCCCCTCAGCCAGGTCTCCTGTGAGCTCCTGCTCTGGCATTCTGCAGGACTTGCAGCTGAACCCCGTCCCTGCAGTCATGCAATGGCTCACATTTCTTTACTCCCAATCCAGACAGAATGTCAAGGACAAAGATCATGTTATATTTTTAGAGCATCTGGCACAATTCTAAGCATATAATACTCCCTGCAGTGGAAAAGCAGAGATGTACTATAAGGAAACTACTCTTAGGCCTGCATACACCAGATAGAGTTCCAAGCTGGATTCCACTGCTGCCTGTTTCATTCCCTAGAGCACACAAAGAGAGCAACATAACTTCTCCATTCAAGAACCAGAGAGCCAGCCTTTCACTCTCACCCCATCAAGTCCTCACCCCTCTCCCCTGCCTCCCACAGCAGGTGCTGGCTCTCACAGTGCTCTAACACAGAACACAGGGTTTCCTCCAATAGATGGGGCACGGGAGCACGCTCCAACATGTTGGTAATGCCCTCCACATTGCTACTTGTAGTCATGGGGCAGAGGGGGACAAGGACACTGAGCTAGCCTGGTTATCAGCATGGTTCCAGGAAGCCTTCTTTATCTTCACATGAACGTGCCTTCCACATGGACTTGCATTAGTCTGTTTCTGCTCTATGACAATAAACCCTCAGAAGGTGAGTAGAGAAGCAGGGAGTTCTCTCACTTACTCTCTTTTAATATTTATTTATTTATTTATTTATTTATTTATTTATTTATTTATTATGTGTTTGAAAGACAGGGTGATACAGAGAGGGGGAGGAAGAAGAATCTCCCACCTGCTGATTCACTCCCAAAATGGCCATGGAAACCAGGACGCTGAAACTCTGAGTTTCCCGTATGGGTGGCGGGGACCCAACTACTTGAGCTACCTTCTTCTGCTTTCCCAGATGCATTAGCAGGGAGCTGGGTTTGAAGTTGGAGTAGGCAGCACTCCAATACGGAATGCCAGCATCACAATTAGTGGCTTAGCCTACTGTGCCATAACACAGCCCCTCCCTTCTCCTCCTAAGAAGTTATGTGTAGGAACATCAGGATGATACTGAGCCCCCAAAACACATTCATCCAAAGAAAACTCATCATTTCTACCTGACTAGTTATCCTAAAACTAGTTTGCCATGGGGCCCTAGCATGGTGGTATATTGAATTAATCCTCCAACAGTGGAGCTGACATCCCATGTGGGCATTGGTTCAAATCCTGGCTATTCTACTTCTGATCTAGCTCCCTGCTTATGGCCTGGGAAAGGAGCAAAGGATGGCTCAAGACTTTGGGCCCCTGCACCTATGTGGGAGACCTGAAGGAAGCTCCAGGCTCCTGGCCTTTCATCACCCAGCTCCAGCTGTTAGAGCCATTTGGGGAATGAACCAGTAGATGAAAGATTTTTTTTCTCGCCACTTTTCAAGTAAAATAGATAAATATTTAAGAAAAAAAAAACATGTTTTGCAAGAAGTTTACTTGTGAGTTGAGGGCAGGAGGCTTCTCTTGGTGAGCTTCCCCAGGTAGGGACTCATTATGCCTCAGAAGGGCAGTCAGAAGACAAGAGAATGGCTTTTGATTGGCCTTGAAAGGAAGCCAAGTGAACTCTAACCACCAGCTGCTCCTAATTCCACTCATGTGTTTAAGTTTTCTTTCTTTTACTCAATATAACCAATATTAGCAGATTAGCTGGCATGGCTTTTCTGAGTATTTCTGGAATGACTGCTATTATTTTATTTTCACGGAAAGACAGAGGAATGGGGCCGGAGCCATTATTCCTGTAAGAGAATCGCAGCCTTTGCCCTCCCCTCTCCTTCCTGCTGGAGCAGTGATTAGCTGCACCATTGCGTTCTACACATCTCCTTTCAGCAATTACAGAACCTTCCATTAGGAGCTTGTTGAGAGTTCATTAGGGTAAAATTTTGCTTATTTTCTTGCTCCACAGGAAAATCAAAATCTGTTCCTTTGCCCAAAGTAACTATGCCTCTAAACCTGTTCAGGGAATCTGGCTATTGAGATCAATGGTGCCACAAACACGATTGGACCATGTTTCTCTTAGGAGCCAATCATTCCCTTTCACAAATCTCAGCAGTGTCAGATTAAGCAAGCAATAACTGAGAAAAGCCATCCTTCAAAACAAATCAGCCAACCCACAAATAAACTGCTGGGATGCCTCAAGGGGTTTAGAAGCATTTATCCTTGTCTCATTCTTCTTTTGTTCCAACACAAGTCCTATAATGGGTAGTGCTATGCATTACTGGCCTGGCTGACCCTACTATTAACTGCAAGAGGCAGCTTGTTGGGGAGAACACGCTGTGATTGTGTGGACAATTCAGGAGAGTTGGCTTGGAGAGAAATAATGTTTCACAGAGACCCAGCCTTGCAGCATATTACGTGCATAACAGATTTGGGAGCCATATTTGCTGTTCCAATGACAGGCAAACACAGTCTCATAGCATCCAAGAGCACATCTGGGGACCCTATTTGAAATCAGACCTGCATCTAGACAGATGGTTACTGGAAATGCAGCATACAGATGGCCCAGCCTCTGGCCTGGGTCCCGAGTACAATCAGGTCTCATCTCTCTTGCTGTGTTGCTCTGTGTGATTGGTGAGCTTGTGGAAATGCTTTTGTGATGATGTCATATTTTCCTGACAAAGAATGGGAAACAATCGTCATCTCTACTTTCTTGCATTAGATTAATTCATAGGTGCCTGTCTTCCCTTCCTAGAGCCTGTCTTGATTCAAGTTGGCAGGTTGGCCTGAGAAAGTAACTGAAGGGGCCCAGTGTGGCAGCCTAGTGGCCAAAGTCCTCATCTTACATGCGCTAGGATCCCATATGGGCTCCATTTCCCTTCTAGCTCTCTACTTGTGGCCTGGGAAAGCAGTAGAGGATGGCGCAAGGCCTTGGGATCCTGCACCTGTGTGGGAGTCTCGGAATGAAGCTCCTAGCTCCTGGCTTCAGATCACATTGGCTCCAGACATTGTGGCCACTTGGGGAGTGAATCAGCAGACAGAAGATGTTTCTGTCTTCCTCTCTGTAAATCTGTCTTTCCAATAAAAATAAATCTTTAAAAAAAGAACTGAAAGATTTTATCCAGATGTCAAAGACCTCATTTCGCTAATGCATATCAGAAAGACATGAAGACAGATAATTTCCCAGGCAAAACAGGGTTGGAATTGGTCAGGATGAGAAGCCAGGCAGATGTGTCCCGTTGGTTTTGATCTTAACTGCTGTGCATTTTGTGCTTGGGAGTTGTCCTGGATTTCATGCTTCTTGCTCAGCGTTGTGTGTGCCACCCCACTCTGAGAGCTGTTAGAACAAATATATATATATAGGTAAACATGCATATACATATTTTCTCATAGTCGAACTGTATAATGGAGACTAGCATACCAGGAAGTGAAGATACGTTGCAGTAGGCAACTCTGTTCCTGAATAAGAGGAAGACTCCCAATGAAATTATTAAATATAGCTTGATAATAGGATACTAGATTTTATAATATTGTCTGTAATACCATGATACACTTAAATAGCAGAATGTTGAACTTGTGCCTGTTGCTGAAGGACTATCCTAGTGTAATAATGTGGGGGAATATAGTGGAGTGGGAAGGAGGCGGAAGGTAGAAGAGGTTGAGGAGGGAGTCCCTATAACTACGAAACCATATCATGGAAAATAAAAAAGACCAGTTGTGTACAAAAAAAGATTAAAATATGCCAAAAAATAATACTTTCAAGGATGCCTTTGCGAGCCCTGCAGTCTGTCGGTTAGTCAGGATGCATGAGGTACCGAGGGAAGGGGAAAGGAAAGCAGGTGAGAGTTGAAAGCAATGCAGAAACGTGGAGAGTCGTTTACAATGTAAACACGTAATGCGTGTCTGTGAAATGTATGGATTTAGGGATGTAAAGGTCTAGGGCCATTTTCCTTGCTTAACAAGTCTAAAATGAAGTGATCAGATCGCCAGAGCTGAAAAATGTCCCCAGGATCTGGGCTGAGTCGGAGGAGTGAGCAGAAGCTCACAGAAGTAGGACATCTCTCTAGCAGACGGCATGGGCATTCCAAGCAGGGTAGCTCCCGAAACCTCAGAACAGAGAGCAGGGGTGAGGTCTCCCAACAGCAACCTTTCCCTGCCCCTGCCCCATTCCCATGCCCTCATGCTTCAGTGGGTGCAGAGCCCTACCCAGTCCACAAATGGTAATCATGGAATCATGGGAAGAAGCAGAAACAGGCTGGGTCCAGAAAAGGACTCCTTTAAAATTTTGTTTTTATTTATTTGAAAAACAGGGTTTCAGAAAGAGATGAAAAATTCTTTCGTTTTCTGGTTCACTCCTCAAATGACTGCAAAGGCCAGGGCTGGGTGAGGCAGAAGCCAGGAGCCTGAAACTCTATCCAGGTCTCCTACGTGCGTGGCAAGGGCATTTGCTGCTTTTCCCAGGATTATTAGCAAGAAGTTGGATCAGAAGTAGAGCAATCAGGGTTCAACATGGTGCTCCTCCAGGATTCCGGTGTTGCAAGCAACAGTTCAACCCGCTGCATCACAATACCAGTCTCCAAAGTGTCTCCTAATGTATCCAAAACATAGCTAAGAAGAGGATTATTTGGACAGAAATCCACAAGCGTGAGAAAGATGTGAGGGAATGGCCTGATAATTATGAAAACGTGGCCCCACCTCCTTTCTCCAGAGTGAAAAAAAAGAACGGAGCATGCCCTTCAAAACAGAACAATCAAGCTTGAAAGAAAATACAGCTCTTACACCCGAAGCTTATTCTATACAGTATTCCAACCAAGCAGGAAGCTTCATATGAATCTAATCTTTTTTTTTTAAAGAACAGCAGAAAGAGGGAGTGAAACAATATCAGTACAGTTCTAAGGAAAAGGGCTACTTGATGATTAAAGTGCAAACAGCAGGTGGATGTTCAGCACCAAAAAAGAAAACTTCGGAGATGTTCAAATTTGTTTACAAGGGCTGGAGAATGGAAGGTTGCTGTTGGTGGTGGGATGAATGAATGAATGAATGAAGTTATTAGAACAATAGTTATAAGACAAAACTGACAAAATGCTATCTCATGTTCCTGAATGTTCAAGAGAAACTTTAAAAAATTCATAGAAACATGAATTTAAAAAGAAAAAAAATCAATATAAACTCTGTGAAGTCCAAGATATTTATGTAAGCAAACATACCAGCCATTTAGCCCAATTCTAAAGGGCTGAGAGTCCTGGGAATTGAATCATATCCATGAATATGTTTATACAGTATAATTGAGAAAAATGAGTATCCATCCAAGATTTAGAAGCAAGAGGAGATCAGAAGAAGCCAAGTCAGGTCTGTGGGGTGGGTGGCCAGTGGTTTTCCAGCAAAGCTCACAGAATTGCCCTTGCTGTGTTCCATTGGTTCTGATGGAATAGAGCTTGCTGGGGAAGTTTTCCTGAGTGCTTTCCTGCCAAAGCTTTGCCATAGTCTCAAAGCTCTCTCCTAATCACAGGAGTTATTGTTCTCTGGCCCTACAGAAAGTCAGCAAGCAAAACATCTCAAGCATCCCCAGGAACTACTGCCATGACCTCTTTCTTGACCCATCTCCTGCTGTTTTGACTGGTCCCCTTCCACCTCCTGTTAGCCATGGCTTCTAATGGTGTTTTGTCTTCAGGGTCTTACGGTACAGCCACATTGCATTTCCTGCTTCCATTCTTCAAACAAATGTTTCTGGATCCGAGCTCACTTGTTTATGATTCCCACTGATGGCTCCACTCAATCTGCATCTCAGCTGAGCACACCAGTTTTGGCATCTCTTGGACAGACAATTTGCTCCATTTTCATTTGTTAGGCAAGATGGAGATGCTGGCTATTTTTTCCGGATATTAATTCTTTTCAATTATTTCACAAATGAGGTTAATGTTTTCTTCATGAATTGACATGAATGGTCAGCTGTAGGCTTTATCTCACCTGTGTCCTTCAACAGTAATCCATGGTGGGCCATGTGGTACAAGTTAAGCTACAGCTTGGGTCACCTGAATTCCTATTAGCTTTCCAGTCCATGTTCTGGCTCTCTCCCTTCCAATTCTTTTTATTGATATTATGTCTGGGAAGGCAGGAAATGGCTCAAGGACTTGAGTCTCTGCTACCAGTGTGAGAGACCCATATGGAGTTCCAGGCCCCTGGCTCCAGCCTGGTCCTGCTCTGTGTATTGTAGGTATTTGCAGGGAGTGATACAGCAGGTAAAGGATTTTTCTCTTTTTCTTTTTCCTCTCCTTTGCCCCTCACTATCACTCTGCCTGTCAATGAATAAATAAATACACTTGATCTTAGCCAAAAAGGCCGAGGAGCGATAAATAAATTAATAAATGTTAAAAAACTAAAACCAACTTATCTAATTGTGAACTGATGATTTTTTGGGGACACTGCTCCAAAAAACTTTTGTACAGCATCAATAACTTCATCATTCCTCCACCCAAGTATTGCCATAAATGTTATGCTTATTCCTACTTCAATGCTGGCAAAATTCATTTTGCTTGGATTGAGGCTCCTTCCAGATTTATATCTTTTCCTTATTAGTGCCTTCAACTAGATCCTCTTCAGGTACGTCAATACAAGTTTACTTGGGTGCAAAAACACTTTGAAGTCCATGCATTTTTTTCATAGTGAGCATATTCACTGGACTTCAGGACAATACCTCCTATGTTAGAACATTGACTTACAACTTCCCTGTGCACTACCACCATCTGCTTAGGTATAAACTCTCTGGGCTGCTGGCCCCCAAGCAATCCCAAAGCAGTAATCATGGGCTGACCTCCTACTCTCAAACCTTCCCCAATTCTGGTCTCCCATCCCTCTTATTGGTAACTCTTTCTCAGCATAAACAATGAAGGCTTTCCTTGCCCAAATGTTTGCTATGAAACACTCCCTGTGGGCCAGCTCCAGCTGCTATTTGGCCTGTAGCTGGTAGTTGTGCCACTTGGTCCATGGTGTGGTCCTTTTCTAGCCAGCTTCTGGAATGGCTTGGTGGACCCTTTGACTCTAGAGACCCCTTGGTCTTTAGAGTTTTGGTTTAACAGCAAGCATGAATTAAGAGTGTAGATACCTCCTAAGAGTCTTGATGAAAACTTCTAGTGATAAAATTCAACCACTGAAAAGGCGAGTCAACGTTAAGAATTTGAGTTAAAAAAAAAAACTGTGGGGACAAAACCAGGCCTGATGCTGAGGTCTTCAGCTGATCACCAAGATGAAGCTGCTGGGAAGGTAGAGTGGCACAAAAAAACAGGAATGCTGAGAATCCTCCAAAGATAATGGTAGTGAACAGAACAAATGATGGAGGGGCGATGCCAAGAGAACTGGGAGGAAGACAAAGGAGTCACAGACACCTTAGACATCAGAACAGGTGATCAGTATTGTCTGAACATTGAAATTAATACACCTGGTCTTAAAAATGACTGACTTTTGAATGATTTTTTGCAACTGGGACAGTGTTGTGGTGTTGCAGCAAAGCCACCACCTGCAATACTGGCATCTTATATGGGTGCTGGTTCATGTCCCCACTGCTCCACTTCTGATTCAGCTTTCTGTTAATGGCTTGGGAAAATCAGTAGAAGATGGCCTAAGTGCTTGGGCCCTTGCCATCCATGTGGGAGACACGAATGAACCTCCTGCATCCTGGCTTGGGCCCTTGCCATCCATGTGGGAGACACGAATGAACCTCCTGCGTCCTGGCTTCGGCATGGCCCAGCACTGACTTTTGTGGATGTCTGGAGAGGGGATTAGAAGAAGGAAGACCTCTCTCTCCCTCTCTGTTTCTTCTTCCCTGTGTAACTCTGACTTTCAAATAAGTAAGTAAATCTTTTGAAACAAAGGAAATAGAGAGAAATGGAGCAGCTAAGGTGAGCACTGGTACTACATATGGGCTGACAACTGCACAAGCAGTGGCTAAACCTGCTTTGCCACAACCTGGCCCCAGGGAGCAGCATTCCCCAACCATCTATCCACATATGTACCTCTTCTGCCAACCAACCCTCTTTCTGTTGTATGCAGGCAGTTGTTTGGGTGATGTCATCATCCGTTAACACTGAATATTACTGGGGTTAGGATTTTGAGTGACTTGTTATTTTCTTTCTCTACTTTTCTTCATTGATTTGGTTTTTAACATTTGGTTTCAACATTTATCTTATAAAAACAGCAAAGGGATCATTTTGACCAAACAGGAGACATTCCTATTCTTTTAAGATTCCTGAAACTTCTACTTCATCCACTAATTTTATTCCATTGATCAGACTTAGGTTTCAGACAGTATTTCTTCTAAATACATTTTCAGCTTCCTGAGGCAGAAAATCATAAGCAAGACTAGGCAAAGAATTTCAAAGGTCCTCCTGCTTAACTGATGAAGTTTAATATGAAGAATTTTATCGATAAGAATCTAAGAATGGGAGGAAAGAAAGATGGATGGGAGAAAAAGAATGAGAAGGAAATTCTGGTGTAAGAGGGCAGGGATGCTAAATAGGCCTTATTCTGTTCTAATAGGTTCAGAAAGAACAAGCAGACATGGGTCCTTTGGGGTCAGGGACTCAGAGCCAGACTCTGAATAGGAAAGGCCCAGAAAATGTGAGACAACGGGTGCAGCATGAGAGAAGGCCAAAATGAAAGGGTAAGGGATGTGTTAGGAGAGCACCTTGCAGAAGACACGGCTCAGGGCCAACTCCTGGCTTTCTCTGCCTGTGGCCGGAGGAAAGCAAGGTGCATGGGTGTATTGAAAGACATCAGGATGGTTAAGCCAGTGTAAATCCATCCCCCCCGCCCCCATGTCAAGTACATTCCTAAGCCAGGGTTCAATGACAAAAAACAACACACACACACACACACACACACACATACATGCATACACACGAGAGAAACTTGCTGGAACTCCAGGAAAATGAGACCTCGCACAGGCAGCTTTTATCCAACACTTTCTCTCAGAGCCCTTAAAAGTATTCAGAGAGTTCAAATAAATGGGTGAGAATTGTGTTTGACTGGCATTCCAAATAATTGTCCATAAGATCCAATTCTAGGCTATTCACATGGAGAATAACAACATCACTTCCCATAGTGTAGCAACTGCTCTGGCAAAAGCAGCCCAGCATCTAGTCTTAGATTCGTCCAGATGAAGAGGACCCAGAAGAGGAAAGAGCCAGATAAAAGAGCTTAATCAATTGGAGTTTAACCTTTGGTTCGATACATTTCGTCTTGCGGTCAGAACTGAAGAGGCTAAGGCCACGGCTCTATTTTAAAAGTTGCGTGCAGGCCTTATCAAAAGCAGTTGTATCTGGGAGATCCTTTGGGTGAGAGCCCTTTGCAAAGTTGCTTCTGATCTACTTAGCATTTATATAGCCCTGGAGAGCCCTGTAGGGTGATTAATACACACCTTGCGTGTCCCGGGCAATTTATATTCATTCTGGACAGTGGCCTGATCCACAGGGCTGGGGAGTGAGGACACCAGGAACGCCAAGAGCTCCGCCCCCACTGTGGAGCCTTCTTTTTGCTTCTTCAGCTGATGGGTGGCCCACAGATCACTGTCCTCACTTGCAAAAGACAGACACCCCCTTCCCCTGCCACAATTCATTGCCTGCTGGGAAATGTTCTCTTCCTACAGAAGAGGCGTGTGGAGGCTGGAGGACCCAGAATGAGCTCTCAGGAGACCAGCCCCCAAGTCTCCTTGCTGTGAGAAGAGATGATGTTGCCTCAAGGAGTCCATGCAGCTGGACACTGCTGGATACTGCATTCCTGGTGGGAGCCGCAGGGAAAGTCTACCAGTAAGGGGCTGTCACGGTATCTTCTTACACAGATGTACCCACCATTCAACCTATAGAAGTAGGAAAAATCCATATGAATTATGATTTTCTCCCCCTCTTAAAAAGTGATTTATTTGGGGCCTGGCACAATGGTCTAGCGGCTAAAGTCCTTGCCTTGAATGGGCCGGGATCCCATATGGGTGCCGGTCTTAGTACTTGGGACCCTGCACCCATGTGGGAGACCTGGAGGAAGTTCCTGGTTCCTGGCTTTGGATCGGTGCAGCACTGGCCATTGCGGTCACTTGGGGAGTGAATCATCTGACGGAAAATCTTTCTTTCTGTCTCTCCTCCTCTCTATATATCTGACTTTGCAATCAAAGTAAATAAAATCTTTTTTTAAAGTGACTTATTTGAAAGGCAGAGGGACAGAAAAAGAGGGAGCCAGAGAAAAAGAAATCTTCCATCTGTTGATTGACTCCTCAAATAGTCATGACAGCTGGGGCTGGGTGGGTCAGACCACAGCCAGTAGCCCAGAACTCCCTCCAGGTCTCCCATCTGAGTGGCAGGGACCAAGCACTTGGACCAGCTTCTGCTACTTTCCCAGGGGTATTAGCAGACAGCTGGATCAAAAGTGGAGCAACCAGGAATTGAACCAAGGCCACATGAGATGCTGATGTTACAGGTGGCAGCTTGGTGGCCTGGGCCACAAAGCCAGCCCTGACCCCTTAACTTCTTAAGCTCTCTACTTTTGTATTTAAATTCAGGTCATAGGAGTATAAATTTGAAACAGGTTGTAAGGTTCTAATGTGACACCAAGACCCATTTAACATCTGCACGTTTTAGTGTCTATAAAATATCTACATTAAACTAAATTAATTTGGGAATTCAAAGGTGATTTTATATTATTTTGCATCTTTGTAGAAAATTGAGAAGTAGATTTTGCTTAAAAAGCTGTGATTTCAAATCCTATCATTGAGAATTAGGAGTGACTAGACATGGGAGTTGTTCGGCTTCTTGTGAGGAGTGCCTACGGCATCAGCCTGAAGAACAATCAGACCCCGTTTTGGATGTCCACTTTGGTTCCCCTAAAGTTCAGGTTTCAAAGTTTCATTTCTGCAGTCTTGGGTTATTTAGTTGTGTCCAATTTTGTCCTCTGAGGATGTCATAGCCTTGAGGCCCTGTACCTAACAGCCCTATTCACCAATCCCTTGAGGCTCTGTCTCCCTGACCCTGCCTGTCACAATCCCCATAGCCCTGTACCCCCAGTAGCCACCCCTGTATTCTGTATCTTTTCCTTTCTCTTCTTCTGGTATTCGGGACTCCCCTCCTGCCACTGTGGCAGGAGTCCTCTGTCTCTTCCTTCCTCTCTCTCTCTTCAGTCTGCCTCTGCTCCCTCCCCATGGCCCTCTCCCTCTGCCCAGCTTTCTGCCCCTTCTGCACATCGTCCCTCTCTGTCCTGAATAAAAACCTCCTGTGTGACTCACTGCAGCTGGCATTTTGAGTAAATGGCGAAGATTTCCAACATTTCTAGTCCTTGTCTGTGTAGGCATGTGCTGGCATGTAGGCACGTGTCTTAAGTGTGGGTGCCAAGATGGATCATGCTGCACCTGTTATATTGGAACCTACCTTTTAATCACAGGACCATGTGATTTCTCATTGAATTCTCATCATTGGTGGGTGGGAGTAGGATGTCTTTCTCTTGGATAGCTCACATATCAGGAGCTGGGGGTGAGCAGTGGATTTGTCCTGGTCTCCTAAAGGGGGTGGCTAGTGAAAGGCTTCCGATCATGGCATCTTTCTAAACCTGAAATCATGATTTCTCATGGCCCTTCAATGAGTTAAAGAGTGCTATGTCGAGATGGAGAGCTTCGGGTCAGAGCAGCTGGAACAAGGTCAGATTTGGGAAGAAGATTTTGAACAACCGGTACAAGGCAGGTCTGGGGCTAGGAGCTGGGCAAGGACCTCTGAGAGAGCTTCTTGAGATTCTTCAGGAAGGCCTGTTGGAAGGCCCAGTGATTTGAATGACTGTGGGTCAAAAGAGGTAAAGGGTCTGCAATGTGGAAGGTGGGGAGCACACAGTATCCATGCCTACAATTATCTTTGAACATGACGTTGCCCAAGCACTGTGGCTACCCTCTGACCATGGAAAGATGAGCAGAGGCCATGCCAACCCTAAGAAGCTAACAGCCTGGTGGTAAGGATGGGTAAGCAAATGGGTTTCTGAGATGTGATAAATGCCATCAAAGAACTTGAAAAGGTGTTACAGGACAGGAGGAGGGGACTAGTCCGAGTAGGGGAGAATTCCACAGGAAGATGGTAGAGCACTGATTGAGGGGGACGGCAGATATGGGGCAGAGAAGCCAGGCCAAATGTGGCTGGGGGAGGTAAGGTGAGCAACTGAGTTGTGGGTCTGGGTATCTGGAAAAGAGAAAACTACTTCTAAAAGCCACACTTGACACAGTCCTTTGAGGGTTCATTCTCAATAGCTGTAGTAGAACATTGTCACTGTTCAGGTTGCTGTAACAGAACATGCGATCGGGCCCGGCGGCGTGGCCTAACGGCTAAAGTCTTCGCCTTGAAGGCTCAGGATCCCATATGGGCACCGGTTCTAATCCCGGCAGCTCCACTTCCCATCCAGCTCCCTGCTTGTGGCCTGGGAAAGCAGTCGAGGACCCTGCAGTTGGGACCCTGCACCCACGTGGGAGACCCAGAAGAGGTTCCTGGTTCCCGGCTTCGGATCGACGCGTACCGGCCCGTTGCGGCTCACTTGGGGAGTGAAACATCAGATGGAAGATCTTCCTCTCTGTCTCTCTTCCTCTCTGTATATCTGACTTTGTAATAAAAATAAATAAGTCTTTTAAAAAAAAACAGAACATGCGATCAGGCAGGCAGTTTATAAATGTTTCACATCTATTTTTCGCAGCTTTAGGGGTTGATGTTCAAGATCAAGGTGTCAGATTAGGTGTCTGGTCATGAATGGTGCCTTCATGCTGTGTTCTCACACAGTCTTGGGGTTTCTCTTTTATAAGGGTGCTAATCCCATGAATTAGGATTCCACCCTCATGACCTCATATCCTCAAGGCTCTACTTCTAACATAATCACAACATGGGGGAAGATGGCAACCCATGGATTTTGGGGTGACTTGGGCTGGTGAAAGTGTCATTGAGCAGCTGATATATGAATGCAGTGCGACAGTCCCTAAATCCTCCTCACTGTGGTGTCAATCAAAACAGGCATAGCCTCTAACTTTCTGGGCTAGGCCAAGGGTCAAAGGAGGAAATTGGTGGGAAAGCAGCTGCCACACTGGAGATACTGGGCTTCCCACCTCCCGTCTTGAGAATTCAGCACTCTTGGGGCACCCTGCCTGCTGAGAGCCAGCTAGAAGGCTTCATGCTGTCTGTTCTGAAGATGAGGCTGCTTCTCCACCAGCATAGCAGCTGGGAGAACTGACGGGGGTTTGAACAAGGCCTGGAACACATCAACTGACTGACTCCCAGTACTCATGCAGGACAAGGTCTGCTCCATAAAGCTGCCCAGCACAGTCCCAAGAGGGCTGCAGGTTGGCTTCTGCTCCAAGTACCTCCAGCCTTTAACACTCTCAATAGCAGTGGCTGTCATACTTGATGCTGTCAGTCACTCATTGTCCCGAGTGTTTGGGGCTGTCCCTCCCCACAATTCACATGTTCTTTTCTTCCTCCCCTCCCACCATGGCTAGCATGCAACTCTTTGGGGAGAGAGTCTATAAGAGGCTACCAAGTAAAATCGGGGTCAATTGGGTAAACCCTAACCCACATGTTCAATGTCCTTACAAGAAGAGAAGATTAAAGCATAGATGCACAGGAGACCATGTGAGGAAGCAGGGAGAATATGGCACCTGCACGCCCAGGAGAGGCACCCTGGGAAAGCAGCACTTCCAGCACCTTGCTCTTTGGCCTTGAGTCTGTGTAATGGGAAGAAAACAACATTAATGGGACCTAAGCCCCGCCTCCTCCCTGTGGGAAGGGTGGTACAGAAGCCCATACAAATGAATGCGCACCACCGCATAATCTTCACCCCTTCATTTCCATTATTCTTGTCACCCAACACCACCCACACTTGTTCTGCCAACATTTTTGCGCGTGTGCCATATCCACAGCTCCCAGCTTTGCTACTCCATCAAACTTGCACGTGGAAGCTTCTAAAGCTGCTCCAGCCCCAGCTCTTCCTTTTCTGAACCCCATTATTTACAGCCTCAGTACTCTGCTATTGCACTCCACAAACTTATCTGGTGACCTCCAGTACAGAAGAAGCCCTTATGATGCAAAGGAGGCAGCCCCACAATAAGGCTTTGGACTCATGAGAGCCTAGCTTGATTCTTAGCACTGAGTTCTTGGCTATGGTACCTGGACATGTTCCAGAACCTTTCTGAGCATCAATGTTATCACCTATAGGAACATCTGGTGGCAGTCACAATGATGCTGTGAAAATTTTCTTAGTTGAGTCCAGCGGATGGAGCTATTCAGTTCATCCTGGCCCTAGAATCTCCCCTCTTGGACTATCATGGTAAATCCTACTATGCCAGGCTGTATACAAAGCCAGTATTGGTACTTTCCATGGCCTTCCAGACTCTGATGCCCTGTCTCTGTAGCTGGGACTCACTTCTGACTTCTGTAGTGGGTGCGTAACCTGCTGTAGAGTGTGTTCTGGTCTGAGGCACTACCCTTCCAGACTGTACCTTCATACTGTGCATAGTTACCTAGCTTAGGTGCGGCTGGGGGATGATCCAACAGCTCATGGCCCTGGCGTTTTCAAACACTGTCTGTATGGAGCTCAGCAGGGTTGCTTGGCCTCTATGACTTTCAAGAAGCTCTGAGTCACAAGACCTGCCTTCAAACTAAAAACCTAAAGGGGAAACCTGGACTACTGATAAACGATAAAGTATAGGAAACCTGGCCTTCTGAGCTGCGAACTGTTGCCTCACTGCCCAATGATAAAGTAAGGGTTGCTGTAGGCATTTATTAGACAGGTGTGATTTTTAAAATGCTTTATTTTTTATTTGAAAGGCGGAGAGACAAAGAGACATATAAGCGACATAGAGAAAGAGATCTTCTATTCACTAGTTTACTCCCCAAATGCCCACAACAATGAGGGCTGGATGAGTAAGAGCCCAGAACTCAATCTGTGTGTCCCCAGGCGTGATCACAAGGACTGCTACCTCCTAGGGCGCATGTTATCAGGAAGCTAAGCCAAGAGTGGCACCCGAGTTGAGCCCAGACGCTCCCCTGTGGGAGGCGGCTGTTCCAAGTGATGTCTTTGCTGCACCAAACACCTGCCCCTGTGGATGTGATTTTTTTAAGTGAAGCCAAGGAGCTTGAAATATAGGGAAATTACATTGGTTTTTTTAAAAAATAAAATCTCAACATTTTCAGAAGATTGATGGTAATGACTTTTATTTTAGCTTCAGAAATCGTTACCAACCACAGCTAAGTCTTTTCTCAATCTGTGACAACTTCCAGCTGCGGGAAGCCAAAAGGGTAGTCTTTTCACGGCCAATTAGGGAAGATCATGGACATGTCTGTATATCTCCAGGGCCAGTCACCTACACTGTGAGTCACTAATCAGGATCCAGGGATTCGGAAAATGGGACTTATTCCTTTTCCAAGATTTCTTCTCAATTCTTTTCTCTATCACGGTTTGTTATTGAACTCAGGAGCAGGAGCCACACCCAAGCTCCCCTGGGAGATGTCATGTGACAGCAATTTGGGCTTTTTCCTAAGGCAAGAGCGGGGTGTGCTTAACATCTGTCTATGAGCTGCCAGGAGAATCTGTGAAGAGTTTAAGTCTCAGCTGGGCTCCTTTGATAACCTCCTTTGTCGCAGCACTTTGTTGAAGGGCAAGGATCAGCATGCCATGAGCAGGGTTGAAGACCAGGTGTCTGTGTCAGGGACCCTCCTTTACTGCTACTTGCTGCCAAAAGAGCATTGTCTGTGGTCTCCCCCAAGGGTCACATGCCTCCTCAGCCTGATCTTTTTTTCTTCACGTTTGCTTTCTTAGTTAGCAAGCTTAGACATTTGATTTTTCCCAATTCAGTCTCTTGGAAGGAGGAGGGAAGAGCATGGGTTGGCTTTGGCTAAGTCCTGGTTTTCAGGGCATAGAGTAGAGACAATAATAGGCACTGTCCTTGGAAAAAGGCAAAAACAGCCTTACTCGGGCAAGTTTTCTCAATGCCTGTGACCATGTGAACCTGTTGCAAGCCCTTGCCATGGACTTGCAAAGACTCTCTGGTGAAGGCTTCCCTAACTCCCCAGGGAACTCTGTCCTGCCCTCCAGGGAAGTTGCAGATACATCCATGGGGTGGGGTGGGGTGGAGGTGGTGGTTGCTTTTGGTGGCTACCACCTTCCCGGTTGGCTTTTGGGTCCCCTCCAATTCACCTGCCCCAGATGCTCACACATCTTTTCATTCTTCAAGTTCTAGGTAAGCTCTGAAATTTATGTTAAACCTCAGTCTCCCCTTACCAAGAGTGAAGATTTAGGATGCTCTCTTCCAGAAAATGATTGAAACGTACTTGGCTCCCAGTGAACGTAATCTTGTGCCTTTCTCTTTGACTCCTTGCCCAACTTCCTGACCAATCAGCTACCCAAATGTCTCCATCTTATTCTAACACAACATTTTCTCACAGCTGAAATTTGTGAGAACTGTACCCTTCTTCCTGTTGTATAGAAACAGCAGCTAGAGAATTTCAAGGGCCACCCCAAACATAGGTATTGGTGTGCTCCCTGAAGAATTGCTTGTCATAGTGAATGACCCAAACCAACTTAAATAATAATAATAAAAAATTCAGCCAGAAGAGACTAATAAATCAAAGGCAGCATCATCCAGTAGAATGCTCTTACAACTATCAAAATTCAGTTTGAAAGACATCCATGGCTTTTCATTCCATGTCATGAAGTTAATAATACAGGGTTCAGAACTGTCACTTGCATGAAATAAGATGCTTTTCATGGACACACATAAGTATCTCAGGAAACACTTTCAGAATGATCAGGGAAGGCCATTTCCTTTTTGTTTGCCTGCATTTCCTTCAGGATTACAGCAGAGAGAGCCCCTCAGGAAAGCTGGATCTTCACCAATCCTCTGCCCAATCTCCCTTTGAGGTCATAATCAAATCTTAATCACCAAGTGGGTACCCAGTGGCCAGGTATGTTTCTGCACTCACCCAATTGAATTTAGAAATAGCAGGTGCCTTTGGCCAGTTGTTGCCATGATGTTGGAAGAATGGTCGCTTTCTCTATCATTTGGCTCTGACAATTCTTCAGGAAATTGAGCTGAAAGGTTAATGTCAAGTGGTTTTGTGAACAGCATTTTTACTGAAAGTGGAGCCTTCGATCTCTGAGATCTGAAGCAACACTGTCTGACTCACTAGGGGATTTTCTTGGACCATTAAAGGCATCACATATGTTTCAAAAAAGAGAACCTTGTAGGATCTAGGTGCTCTTAGAGTGTCAGTGTGCCCCCGTCACAGGGTGCACGTGCTTGTACAGCTTCCTAATGAGCAGCTGATGTCATCTGTGAAACTGTTTCTGAACAGCAGCCTATCCAGCAACTGAGAAATAATTGTCAAATAATTTTTATTAATAATAATTAATACTGAGTTGATTCTTTGTAAAATATTTCTTTATAATAACTTGAAAGACAGAGCAACACACACACATATACACAGAGAAAGAACTTAAATCCACCAGTTCACTCCCAAATGCCTGCAGCAGCCAGGACTGGGCTGATTGAAACCAGGAACCTGAAATTCTATCTAGGTCTCCCATGTGAGGGCATGCTTTAAATGAGTAAGCTGCATGAAGGTACTTCAAAAAGTTCACAGACAAACTGAAGATATAAGATATTTGAACGCCAGGCCTTTGGGCCATCATCTGCTGCCTCCCAGGTTGCTTAGTCAGAAGCTAAATTAAAAGGAGAGTTCATGGGACTCAAACTAACACTGATAATGGATACAGGCTCCCAAGTGGAAGCTTAACCCATTGTGCCACCATGCCAGGCCCTGAGCTGAATATTTGATATATATTAATTTTTATTGGAAAGAAAGGTTTACAGATAGAAGGAGAGACAGAAAGTAAGATCCTCCATCTGCTGGTTCACTTCCCAAATGACCACAGTGGTAGGAGCTGAGCCAATCAGAAACCAGGAGCCAGGAACCTCTTCCAGGTCTCCTATATGGGCACAGAAGCCCAAGGCTGTGGTCCATCCTCCACTGCTTTTCTAAGCCACAAGCAGGGAGCTGAATGGGAGGTGGAGCAGCTTGGGACATGAACTGGCACCTGCATAGGATCATCTTGGTGCTTGTATAAGAGGATTAGCCAATTGAGCCATCAAGCTAGGCCCTGAGCTGATTTTTAGTAACTATTTTTTAAACCACTAGTGATAATATTAAGTAAAACATTGAATGTTATATTTAATTTTGTAGTTTGCCAGTTATTATTTAAAAGGTAACTTGATACAGAGATAATTTACATATTATATGAATATTTCAAAATGGTTGTGAAAAAATGAATATAAAAGATACATTGATTTTGGTGCCAAAATTTTCTGAACTCCATGAATAATTTTCCTCAGAACACACATTTTCTGAAAACATTTTGAAGACCTCTCTCATACACACATGATTTCAACATCTTTTTCGGCCCTAAAAGAAACATCTTTTAACTCCACGAACTTTTTGAGGTCCCCTCACAAAGCTTCCTCATTGAAAGTGTACAATGCAGTGCCTGAGTATGCTGCCGGAGCTGTGTGGTGATTGACACCACCTGCTGGGAGAACAGTTTTTTCTTCACTGAATGCTACAGTCTAAACACAACTTGGCCCTTGAATTCTTGCAGGACTTTCAGTTCCAAGCTGGTAAGTGTGTGGCACTACAGAGCGGAGATTTAACCCCGTTACTGTATTGAGGAGATGGGACTTAATGGGCGGTCTTGAGGTCATTGAAGGACGTATCCTGGGAAGACAGTGCCCCTGAGAGGGTTGTTAGGAAGGCCTGAGTTTGGGCTCAGCCTCTCCCTTGGCTTTCCTGTCTCACCAGGTCATCCCTCCCTTGTTCCTCCTACTCCAGCCTTGCCATCTGCTCCCCTCATCATATGCTGAACTAATGGGGCTGCCTGACCTTGGGCTCAAATCTCAAAGCTGTGTGCTCAACAAATGTTTCCTCTTTATTATGAAGTTAATTGCTTTGAATATTTCTTTGTTGTAATGAGAAACCGAATCATATAATAGCTGTTAGCAGTCATCTCTTGTCTAAACCCCCCAAATCCTTTTTTTTTTTAAGATTTATTCATTTTATTACAGCCAGATATACAGAGGAGGAGAGACAGAGAGGAAGATCTTCCATCCGATGTTTCACTCCCCAAGTGAGCGCAACGGCTGGTGCGCGCCGATCCGATGCTGGGAACCTGGAACCTCTTCCGGGTCTCCCAAGCGGGTGCAGTGTCCCAAAGCATTGGGCCGTCCTCAACTGCTTTCCCAGGCCACAAGCAGGGAAGTGGAGCTGCCGGGATTAGAACCGGCGCCCATATGGGATCCCGGGGCTTTCAAGGCGAGGACTTTAGCCGCTAGACCACGCCGCCGGGCCCAACCCCCCTAATCCTTATCCCTGGTTCTGGGCAGTTACTAATCTACTATCCATCTTTGTAGATTTGCCTTATCTGAACATTTCATACAAGTGGGATCACACAATATGTGGCCTGTTGTGTCTAGTTTCTTTCACTTAAGACATAGTAGTTTTTAAAGATTTATGTTATTTACTTAAAAGACAGTGTTGAGAGAGAAGGGAAGAGAAAGAGAGAGAGAGAGAGATCTTCTGTATGCTGGTTCACTCCCCAAATGTCCACAGTGGCTGGCGCTGGACCTGGTAGAAGCCAGGAGCCAGAAGCTTCTTCTGGGTCTCCTACGTGAGTGCAGGGGTCCCAAGAATGTTGGCATCCCTCCACCAATTTTCCAGGCATATTAGCAGGGAGCTAGATCAGCAGCAGAGTAACTGGAACTCAAACCAGCATCTATATGTGTTGTTGGCATCACAGGAGGAAATTTTACTTGCTGTGCCATAATGCCAGCCCCATATCTAATAATTGTGGAGTTCATCATGTTGAAGTATATATCAATATTTCATTCTTTTTTATTGTTAAATAACATTCAGTTGAATGGATCCACTGCATTTTTCTATGCATTCAGCAGGCAAAAGTTTGATTGATTCCAGTTTTTGACTCATGTGAATAAATAATCCTGCTCTGAATATTAATGCACAAGGTTTTGAGTGGATATGTGCTCTTTCTTTCTTTTCTTTTCTTTTCTTTTCTTTTCTTTCTTTCTTTCTTTCTTTCTTTCTTTCTTTCTTTCTTTCTTTCTTTTCTCTCTCTCTCTTACTGTTTTAGATGATGTTTTCATACTTGATCAGGGTGGAAAGACTCCAGGATTAGGGAAAAGTGGCTGTAATCATTGTTTCTGAATTGTCTATTTCTTCCTCCTGTTTCTGGGGGAAAGGGGGAAGATAAGGGGAGAAGCCATACCCAGCCTCCATACTGCCCCAGTACATGTGGATGGGAAACAGCCACCAATACCAATCCAGGGTCTTGATGTGGCACGCGCTCTGAGAGTTCTGCCCAGTTGGTTGCAATAATTCTGAAATGTTGTCGATTGCACCAATATATGGATAAGGAAACCTTTCAATGTCCATTGGCTCACACAGTTAACCTTAGAATCTCCATCCTCCCAGATATTTGCTGTCATCGTTTGACTTGGAGTAGTTGTCCAATTTATTCTGTTCTTGCTCTCCTATGGTACCAGACATTCTGTGCAGGCAACAATAGGCCACCATATCATCTATGTGCACCAAGGCCTGCCATCCACTACTCTGTCTTTTCCACTGAGGAGGACAGTTATCACAGATGGGCCCAAGGACCAGGGCCAGGTGACCTTAACCTTGCTGAACCCCCTGCCCCTAGGGCTCATGGACCTGGTTGGTACCCACCTTGGGGGTGGCGCAAGTACCTGGGGTCTGCCAGATACCCCATCCCTGGGGCTCACAGATCCAGCACCTATCTCATAGGCTGGCCCAAGGACCCAGGCCAGACAACCTAGGCCCCTCCGGGCCTCCTGTTCCTGGGGTTCACAGAACCAGCACCCATCTCACAGATGGGCTGAAGAGCCTGGGCCAGGTGACCTTGACCCTATTGATCTCTCAATCCCAGGGCTCACAAACCTGCCCCCTACAAGGCAGATAATCCAAGGACCCAGGCCAGGCAGCCCATACCCCATCTCTGGGGCTCATAGATCAGGCACTCACTGTGCCCAGACTGGCATGGTTTGTCTCACCCTGGCATCTACCAGCAGGTGCTTTGGCTTGGCTTGGTCCAAGCTGCCCCCAGTTCCATCTCCTGCTGGTGGACTCTGCAGCTTAGCCCAGCACAGCCAACTCTCACGGCTCTGATGTGGACCAGTTGGTGTTGTGGCCAGCCTGGCCTGTTCTGTACCCTATCCTGATTCTCACATCTGCCAGTGGATGTTATGAACTGGCTAAGCCTGGACCTCCCCTAGACCTGGCCCCCATGCATGCCGCTGAGTACTGTAACCAGGTGTGGTCTGCACTGCTCCCAGTCTTGGTTCTTGCATTCACCTGCAGGGACTACATCCTAACAAAGGAGTTCCTCAAGCTGCTCTATCAGATCTCCTCCCAGGGGCATATCTTGTACACACCAGTGGGTCCTTGGCCCACGTAGACTTTGTCCACTTCTTTGTGGCAGGAACAGTATCCTTGCTCCAATTCTTACTACTGAGTGTTGCAGCCCAGTCATATGTGGTTCACCCCTAGACCCAGCTGTCACGTAGTTCAGCAGGAACTAAGACCTCACCCAGCCCATTCTACACCCACTGTGGTTCTCATAAGCACCACTGGATGCTTGAGTCTAGCCCAGTCTGGTACTCCCCAGACCTAGTCTACATGCATTTTAGGACAGACTACAGCATGTCCAACCCAACCCACTGCCCCCATTCTGGCTCTTACACTCACCAAAGGGAACTCCAACCCAGCCAGGGTCCCCTTAGCTCCCCAAGCAGGCCTGTTCCCAGCCATAGGTCTTGTACATGCCAATGCAGATTGCTGTTCCACATGGGTGAGCCCACTTACTGCCTTACAGATTCTAACCCAGGTACAATTCACTCACGTACTGGTTGGCATCATGGCCCAGTACCACATTACCTATTCCCTGTTCCAACTCTCACTGGTGGGTTCCATGATCTAGTGGCCTTGTCCATGAAAGTCCCTCAGAAGCCATTCCTCATCTGGACATGAAGCCTCAGGTCTCTACTTGCCCCCTCCTGTGCCATCCCCCAGACTACACATCCCCAAGTCCCCAGAGCATGCTGCTGGGCAGCCCAAGGGCTTGGCCTGACACCATGGAGCCCAGGCTACTCAGCCTGAGTTCTGCCAGCTACAGCCACACGGGGGCAGGAATTAAAATCCTGCGCCTTCAGCCCAGATTAGCCTGAGTTCCATTGGCCGCAGCCATGTGGCAGGCCATGTTTTACTTTCTTTCAGATATTTATTTAGATGGGAAATGACTGGGCCATATGGGAACTGTAGCTTGCTGTTTTAAAGAACTCTAAAACTGTTTGCTCAAGTGGCTGCACACTTTACATTCCCACCAGCAGTACACAAGGATTCCAATTTCCTCACATCCTTACCAACCCTTGTTATTCTCTATTCTCTCTCTTTTTTTTCCTAAAGTTATAAGCATTGTTTGATATTCTTTTTTCTTTTAAAGATTTATTTATTTTTATTGGAAAGGCAGATATACAGAGAGAAAAGGAGAAATCGAGATAAAGATCCTCCATCCACTGGTTTACTCCCCAAGTGGTCACGATAGCAGGAGCTGAGCTGATCTGAAGGCAGAAGCCAGGAGCTTTGTCCAGATCTCCTAAATGGGTGTAGGGTCCCAAAGCCGTGGGCCATCCCCAACCACCTTCCTAGGTCACAAGTGGGGAAATGAATGGGAGGTGGAGCACCTGGGACATAAACTGGTGTCCATATGGGATCCTAGCTGTGCAAGGCAAGGACTTCAGCCACTTGGCTACCATGCCTGGAACTTTGTTTGATTTTCTAAAAAGCAATTCTCCAGTTTCCTGATACCAGCTAGGTGTCCTACAATTCAGTTCTGACACTAAATGCCCAGAGTTAGCATGAGTCCCCACATGTTAAGGGCTCAGCTTCATAAAAATCAGCTGAAAAGAGGGTCGCCAGGCACCTAACACTTTTGGTAAAATGGGTACAAGTTTAATAGGTCCCAAGAGCTCCCTTGAGTTTCAATAATTCACTGAAATAACTCATAGGACCCAGGAAAGGGCTATGTGTATGCTTAAAGTTTCATTATAGAGAACACAAGTCAGGAACAGCTAATTGAGATGCCTATAGCAAGCTAAGGCAGGTGGAGGCACAGGACTTCCATGTCATCTTCTAGTACAATCCTGGCACTGTCTACCTTCCTAGCATGACGATGGGCTCATCATTAGCCTTATTGTTTCTGTGTGACCTGAAATTTGGACAAAGACTAGATCCAGGTGCTTCTCAGCTCAGGATGGGACTATAATCCCATAAACCCATCCAAAGATGAAAGTGTGTTAACCTGCCAAACATAAACACCACAGTTTGGTAGCAACACAGTCCACAGTAGACTATGCTACCAGAATAGCTCCATAGGTTCTTTCCTCAGCTTAGTATAGAAATAAAAATCCAGGAATTGGTTGCAGATAGATCTGCTTTATTTGCAAAATGACCAGGAAATAAGAAAGCACCTCCCAGGAAAAAGCCAGGAGGTAGGGTTCATCTTGAAAGGAGAGAGGGAGAGACACCTAAGGTTTGAGGAAAAGGTCTTAGGATTTTAAGCCTTCCCTGACCCCTCCTTGTCTGGGTGGGAACTTCTGGTGAAAATGTTCCCTATTGTTGGCCTGTTAACCAGTTAGGAAATGGCTGGGCAATTCTTGTGCCACCACTTTAAGATCACTGCACTGTGTCCAGAAGTTCAACATGCAAACTGAGAGGTTAGAGGACTCTGGTCTCGTGGACATTTCAAATATCTATCTATCTATCTATCTATCTATCTATCTATATAATAGTGATATTTACTTATGTTGTATTTATCACTTGGTCCCTGCTGTCAACTTCAGCAGAAGTTGACCCACAAAAATATTTTTATAACTTTGTAGTAAGACATCATTTGCCCATATAAGCTCCCATTTCCCCTGCCTTCTTGGGAACAGAATTATAATTCTTAGAATCCAAATGAAGCCTTTTTACTTTTGTAGTTTCTGAGTTTGGGATGATCACCAGTCACAGAGATTTACTCAGATATTTTTTCTAAAAATTTCATTGTTTTAGCTTTTACATCTAGAACTGTAATTCACTTTTAGTTACTTTATTTGTAATGCGTTAGAAAGAAATCCAACCTCATTCTTTTGCATGTGGATATACAGCTCTCCTGTACCAGAAAATATGATTCTTTCTCCATTGAATTGTCTTGAATCCTTGTCAAAAAATCAATTTACCATGAATGTAAGAGTTTATTTCTAGTCTCTGCATTCTGTTCCATTGATGTATGTGTTTATCATTATGCCAGTACCACAGATGTGGTTACTGTAGCTTTCTAGTAAAATTTGAAACCCAACATATGTGAATTCTTCTACTTTGTTACTTTACACAAGAGTTTTTGAGTATTTAAAAATACCTATTTGTTTTAAAGACAAAATGTCAAGTAGAGAGAGAGAGAGAGAGAGAATTCTATCCAGTAGTTCACTCCCTCAAATGGCTGCAATAGCTGGAGTTGAACCAGACCAAAGTCAGAGGCCAGAACACCATCCAGGTCTCCTACATGTGTGGCAAGTAGTTGAGTCATATTTTTCTACCTTCCTTGGTGCACTATTAGCAGGAAGCTGGATTGGAAGCAGAGTGGCCAGGACTCAATACTGACACTCCCCTATGGGATGCAGTATCACAGGTAGAGGCTCAACCCACTGACCATAAAATTGTCTCCTTAGGTTTTGTTTTTCGGTCATTTGCTAATAGCATACAGACATACAATTGACAGATATATATTACGCCTAAGTCTATGACTTTGCTCCACTTTCGTTGGAGCTCAGAAAAGGATAGTCCAAACACAATGATATGCCTTAGCGGCTGTCTTAGAGCCAAGGTCCAATCCACCTTTTTCTAGCTTATTCTCCTCTGACCAACAGAACAAGAAAATATTATTTTTGGTTCTCCCTTATGTAACGGAAGCTTCTACCAAGAAAGGTAAATCTCTTCACATCACCAGGAAGAGCTATCCAGAAGATCTGCATGTGCAGGGCACCTGCCCAACAGACTTCTCACCTGTTCTTCTGAGAGCAGCTCCCAACACTACATAAGCAGCTTTACCTGCAGAGTCAGACCAATTTGTTCCCCTTGGCATTGCTCTCTGTGTTCTTCACCAGTCTCCTGTTTACCTAAGCCCTTATCTCTCCAAACCTCTATTCCTTTCTGTAGCTCAGATAATTAGCATTTTAATAAGCTTATCATTATTATTAACTTACTGGAAAAGTAAAAAGACAGAGACAGAGACAGAGAAAGAGATCACCCATCTGCTGGGTTCACTCTCCAAAAGCCCACGATGGCCAGGGCTGGATCAAGCCAAAGCCAGCAATTCTACTGTGATCTCCTTCATGGGTTGCAGGGATTCAACTACTGGAACCATCACCTGCTGTTCCCTAGAAGGAGCCTAGCAGGAACCTAGGATCAGAAGCAGAGCAAGAACTCAATCCCAGGCTCTTGGGGATTCCAAACAACGTCTAGAATGGTGTGCTAAATGCCCAGCTCTGAGGTGTCTAGCTCAGTCTCTTCTATCTTGTCCTTGGAGAAACTCATTCTCTGTGTGACTTCTGGGCTGTGACTTCTCCCATGCACATTAATACATCTACACATGCTTTCCTCTATTAGCCTGCTTATTGTCAATATTATTTCAATGACTTTCAGAAGGCAGAAGGAAATCCTTCCGTTGACTCCTATTTATTAGTTCTAATGGTTTAGGATTGCAAATAGTTTGACACCTGCTGCCTCATTTAATAATCAGAAGAGGACTCCGACCTGCGTAAGACAGGTGTCATTTGCACCATTTTAATGATGGAGAAACCAAGATATGGAATAATCAGTAATTGCCCTAACATGCCACTGTTTAATAGATGACCCCAGTTATCCCAACAGAAAATAAGTCTTCATGTGTGGTTAGACCAATCACAGACACCATGGCTTTTTAAAATTTTATTTATTTATTTATTTATTTATTTATTTAGAGAAGAGTAATCCTAGGTGGCTCAGGACTGAGTGAGGAGTAATGCTGAAAGTGCTGGCTCTGATCAGGGAGTCAGGTAGGAGGGTGCTGGTATGCAGAAACCCAGGTCAGGAAAATTCTAATTGGAGGGGTTTGGAATCCATCATCCCACAGTGCCATCCTGTTCTGAGAAGGTCTCCTGAGGAAGTGGGATTTCAAGTGGCAGTCAGACACCAATCAAGATTGAGCACAGTCAGTGGTTAGCACGGCCAATGGACCACGGGAATCAGTTTTCTTATTGTTCAAACAACCGATAAGTATAAGGACATTGGAAAAACAGCAATGCCTAAAAGAAGCTTCAGCACATGTGTTTTCTTTGTTTGTTTGTTTTGTTTTACTTTTTTTTGTTTTCAAGATAGAAAATAAGGCAATGGTGACCTTAATGGGACTGAAGAAGGAATCTTACTTGGTCCCTAAGTAGGGTACATATTAGAACTGATTCTCTCCAGCCCCAAGAAAGCTTCAGAACTTGGGCAACATCAAACAAATCCTGCAGTTGAGTGTTGGGAGACCCAGTGACATTTGAATGCGGTGTGATCACATCCCCATGCCTCCTCTCACGTCTCCTGTAGCCTGGTGCCTCTGCCACTATCAGGAAGGGACTGAGGTTTCTCTGAAAAAGCCATCTGGGGACACCAGGCAGAGAGGAGGCAGTGCAGGGCGGTGTTGGAGAGGGGATTGAAGTGCAAGACACCACTCAGGTCCTTCTTGGTCTTTGGAGCTGGGCTCACACCTGGCTCCCTGGCGTTTCTCTAGGGGAAGCGAGGAAAGGACCCTCCCTACAGATGATCCACTGGCCTTTGGGGTCCCCCTCTGCCGGAAACCATGTCGCCCTGTCACCCTGTAGCGACACCTCTTCCCAAGCCTCTCCACTTAAATAGTCTGAAGTCAGCTTTTTTTCTTGTCTAAAGTTTCAACAGAAACAAATATTTGAGGAAAGATTTCAATATCAAAAGCAGAGTTAAAGAGAAAATAAATAGAGGAAGACAGAGCTCATAGGAAGCAGATAATGCAAGAAGCTGACAACTAAAATTAAAACAAAAACACCCTCTTAATAGATTCTGGGAATATGAAATTCCACTTGAAAACTGCAAGCAGGACATGAAGAATGAAACATGAATGGAGAAACTTCACTAACAAATTGGAGGATAAAGGCAAGGAAAGATTCCTAGGGATTGAAATGGCACAACAGCAACAAAAGTCACCACAAATGGAAAAAGAGTGGAAGGTGTGAGCAAAAGAGGGGAGGCCCTACACAGGAGGAAGACAAAGTACAAGAAGGTAGTGTGGGGCAGGTGGTGAAAAGCAGGAGAGAGAGAGAGACAGAGAGAGAGATTGATTGATTTTCTGTCCTCTGGGCCTTTCTCCAAATGCCTGCTGCACAAGCTGCGACTGGGTTAAGCTGAAACCAGGAGTCCACAACTCCATCTTGGTGCCTAAGGTGGGTGGTAGGGGCTCAGGTACATGAGCCACCATCTGCTGCCACCCAGAATGTATATTAGCAGAAGTGGAAGGGCTGGGACTTGAATCCAATGCTGCAATATGTATGGGGCATGCATGGGCATTCTAAAGCGGCAACTTAATGTCTGTGCTAAATGCCTACTCTGATGATAATTTTTAAAAAAGTGTCACATCATCATTTTGAATTACTAGGCATAAAGAGGAAACTTCAAAGCACTTCCAGATGTATGTGATGCAAAGGATTTGATATCTGAATAGCACTGAACTTTTTAATAGCAAAACTGAAAGAGATAATGATGCAATGCTCCCAATATTCTAAGCACAATGACTTTCTGCCAATGCTCTATCTTCAGGCAAACTATTAGTCAAGAGCACGGATAGGAGAAAGACATTTTTAGAAAACCAAAGTTTCAATTTGTATTTTACTTGCTATGAACTTTCCTTAGGAAGATACATCTCAGCACAAGAAGGAAACTCATCAAGAAGGTGGCAGACGACACGGCACCTGCATAGCAGATGATTCCACACAAGGACAGCCAAGGGCTGTGTCAGGGTGACAGTCCGTCTCCAAGCTGCTGCAGGGGGTGGGAGGTCTTTGGGAAGAAGTTGACAGCCAAGATAAAACGTAGAACATTGCATCTAAATATATAAATAAGGCTATTGATTTTGGATTAGTTGGAAGGAAAAATTAGCCACCAGAACACAAGAAATCTGACAAATGAAAAAACAAAGCCAGTACTATCTCCAGGGAAAAAGAAAATGTTACAGAATTAATGGACTTTTTGGCTCAGTTGTGAATTGTATTTAACAGTCACTGATGAAATAAAACATTGTGATAGTTAACTATGTGGGGAGATGTGGCAGTGGGAGATAAAGCAAGAGTGCTTTCATGATAAAATGTCATTAAGCATTGACTGACAAATCAGGTATGGAGCATGTTAAGGTATCACTGGGATGCCTGGAGTCAAGATCAGGTTGCCAAATGTGAGTGCCAGCTGCTCTGCTCTTATTAAGGGACAGTCTGGGAGGCATGAGGTGTTGACTCTGCCACCCACATGGAAGACCCAGATGGAGCTCCTGGTCGCTGGCTCCAGCTTGGTCAGCCCCAGCTACTCTAGGCATTTGGAGAGTAAACTAACCGTGGGGGAGTCTCTCTCTGACAAAGCAAGACAGTCAACCCTCCATGCAAATTCAATTGACCACAGGTCAAAAATACTTGGAATAAAATTGCAGCTCTACTAAACATGTGCAGACCTTTTTCTTGCCACCATTCCCTCAGCAGCATACTCTTAACAACTATTTACATAGCACTTATATTATATACTTAATACAAGGAATCCAGAGATGAAAACAAGTGTGAGCAGAAGTCTATAGGTAATAGGTCAACATGATGCCACAGTATGCCTCAGTCAGGATCTTGCTCTGGTTGTCTCATATGGGTAGCATGGGCCCAAGCACTTGCGCCAGCTTCCACTGTTTTTTTCCATTAGCAGAGAGCTGGATCAGAAGTGGAGCAGCTAGAACATAAATTATTGACCACATGGGATGCCAGTGTCATAGGCAGCAGCCTTACCCACAATAGCCCAAGGCTGACCCCTCAACCAGACCTTCTTACAGGATTTAAGAGAAAAAATACAATCTGTTTATACCTTCCAAGAGCCCCTGTTTTTCATCCTTCCTCATTCTTCCCTGAAAATATATGCTTCCAGATAATAAAAGAGACTTTTCCAAACCCACAATAAAGATCTCCTATATCATCATAGATAAACACTGAACAAGAAGTTCTTCCGTGATATAATCTGCAGGAATCTTTATATGTGTATCCTACTGTGCTTTTAAAATACATTCAGAGATAGAAGTTCTTATCTTGGATAAAAACTTGGCATATCCCATAAATTCTTTGCCAATTTGTGGATAATAAAAAAAAATCCTGCCCTCTCACTCTAAATCATAAACACAGTCTCATTTCAGAAGATAGCCTACTCAGTCCTATCTTAATGATAAATTTCAAGTTCAATCGTAGTCACAGATCCTGCCTGACTCCTTCCAGGGGTGCCTTCAGTGGGCTGGCCACTGAGAGGGTGGAGAGGCCGCCGTGGCTTCTCCTGGGCTGAGCTCTCTGCCCAGCTTCCAGTCCAGGGCTGCTGGACGGTCACCCTCACATCCAGGCAGGCACATGTCTGAAGGGAATGCTTTCTGTCTCAGGTTTGCCAAGGTTCTCACTGGGAACACCTCACTTTCTCCCATCACTGGACCATCCTATCCCCAACTTCATCTTTCTCTGCCTGTATCTCTTTTGCAGGGGCCCCACGGTCTTCCATGCAGTCTCCTTGGGCATGAAGAGACTTGCTCCCCGGCTGTAGTGCTTTGCCCTCCTCAGGCGACTGTCTGTAAAAACATAGGAGAAAATGTCCTTTACCACCCTGCCCCTGGAGCTACTCCAGATGGTTCCAGCCCGCTCCAGTCAGCACTGACCCTACTGAAGGGAGATGTTTTAGGCTTCCCTCTTGTCTCCTTGAAATGCCTCTCTTTTTTTTTTTTTTTATATATTTATTATTTAACTTCAGTAATTACATTGTATTATGTGACACAATTACATAGATACTTGGGTTCTCCCCACCCCTCCCCAAACCCTCCCACCATGGTGGATTCCTCCACCTTGTTGCATAACCACAGCTCAAGTTCAGTTGAGATTCCCCCATTGCAAGCGTATACCAAACATAGAGTCCAGCATCTTATTGTCCAGTCAAGTCCAACGGCTTCTTAGGTATACCCTCTCTGGTCTGAAGACAGAGCCAGCAGAGCCTCTCTTAAGGACTTGAGATGAAGCACCCATCTCAGCTCCCCTCGTGGGGAGGGGCGGGGGGAGAGCTATTCAAATGCTTCCTCCACACATGAGTCCTCACAGTGTGGCCCTGGTTGGATCCTCATCAGTTTTCACCACCATCTTACTTTGCAACTTTGCAATTTCTACTGGGTGATAATTCCCAAGTCACCTAAACATCTCACATCTGTTGTGTCTAATGCCAAAGGTCCAATCAGTATTTTGCCTCTAAAGCTTTAAAGAAAATGGACTATTGATATGTTAGGTCCTTATCTACAAAGTGGAGGAAGTTGGGCTAGTCTAGGGCTAGTTTTGTTCCCAGGATACCACATTGAAGCACACAAATAGAAGTAAAGATTCCAGCCTGTTGAGGGGAAAAATACAGCCCTCGCCTATAATCTGGCTGGTTCCTCCACTGGGGCTGTCTCTGCCTTCATCCTGAGGGCGCCTTACTTGTTTCCCACTGGCCTGAATTCAGACTCCTGCACCAGCGGCAGTATCAGGAGTGGAGCTGAGGTTTCAACACTAGATTTAGACTCACAAGGCATGGGTTTTTGTCTGTATGACTCTGAGGGAGTGTCTGCTAGTCCCACTCAGCCTGGTGTTCTCCTGAGAGAGAGAGAGAGAGAGAGAGAGAGAGAGAGAGAGAGAGAGAGAGTTTAAAACAGTCACTACTAATTTTGCTCCCTGGACTAGGTGCTGCTGATGCAGGACTTGACAGTAGAAAGAATCCAATTAGAGATGGTCATTGTTGTAGCTGACACAGAGCCTCAAGTCCTCTCATGCAGTGAATCATTTTGTGTATTTGTTTTAAAATATTTATTTATTTATTTAAACGTCAGAATTGCAGAGAGAGGTGAGTGGTCTTCTGCCTGCTGATTCACTTCCCAGATGGCCACAACAGCTGGGACTGGGCCAGGTAGGGGCCAAGAGCTAAGAGCTTCATCCAGGTCTCAGACCACAAGGGTGGCAGGGGCCCAAGCACCTGAGCCATCTTCTTCCACTGCTTCTCCTAGGCTATTAGCAAGCAGATAGATCAGAAATGTAGTAGCCACAATGCTGTCCTTGTCTTCTGTGATTCCTAAAGAAACAGTGCTTTGTGCACCTGCCATATCCCAATCTGGTCTTTATGCATGCTGACAGGGTAGATCCAATGCTCCTAGAATTGGTTCTGCCTTTTACATAGACTGGTTCCAAGGATGGGTATCTACTTAGCTGCCCAGGTTCCAGCTGAGCTCTGCCCCATCACTGTAACTGCTGGAAGACATCAGTGAAGTGTCTACGGGGTTCATTTTAAGTCTCCTCTCCCTGTCTGTATCAGCTGCTCCTCTAGTTTCTCAGTCTCTTACAGCAATGATAACAGCCCCCGCAGTCACTGCACTTGGATGCCTCTGGACTATTTTGATGGCAAATCTTTCCCCAGGCTTCTGGCTTTGCAGACTCTGGCCACTCTCCCTGACCATCCTGATCCATTCCTTAACATCCTGTTTCTTCTGGACATTTTTGGTGTCCCAGGGAGGGGCGGAAGTGTTGTAGGAGAGTCTGATAGTGTACTGTGGAATGGTGGTTTTGAGTATGTGGGCGGGGGATAAGATGCAAATCAGGAGAAGACAAACAGGAAGAGCATCAGGAGGTAATGAATTGCAGGCAGCAAGGAGAAAACCTCCCTCTGTCTTCCACTCTTCTGTCTCAGTAACAAGATTCTTTGTTTAGTCAAGATTTAGTCAGGTTTCTGAACCTTCTGCCAAGGATCGCCAGTGTAAGTGCTATAAAATCCAGATGTAGCAAAGAAGGTCACTGAGTCGATTTAGCAAGAACTTCTATGCCATGGGTCATCTCAACGTCAGAGTCCTCCTCTGTGCGACTCAGCATTTGGGCTTGATCTACTTGAAACTGATTTAGGCCAGCTTGCTCGGGAGGCCTGTAAAATCAACTTCAGGAATAGTAATATGTGACCTGACTTTCGTAGCTGGAATGCGTTAAAGAATAGGACAAGGGCAGATGTCCTGGTGCATGAATGAAGTCATCACCTGGGGTGTCTGCGTCCATGTCAAGGGGTTGGTGAGAGGCCCTGGCTTGAGTCCCAGCTGTCCTGTTTCTGATCCAACTTCCTGTTAATATGCCTGAGAAGGTAGTAAAATGTTGGCCTAAATGCTTGGGTCCCTGCTACCCACATGGGAGGCCAAATCCGAGTTTCTGACTTCAGGCTGGCCCAAACTCTGGATGTTGTGGACCATTTGGGGAGTTGACCAGCAGATGTGTGTGTGAGGGGTGTGTGTGTATGGGTGTGTGTGTACTCTGACTTTCAAATAAATAAATCTTTAAAATGAGAGAAAAAACAGAGATACAATACACATGATTTATTTTCCCTGGTCCTGGTAGGGTTTTAGAATCCTTCTCAGAGCTGAAATCTAACACCCCGGCCAGGGCTTGCCCAAATCTTTGCTGGCAACCAGGCTCAGGCCCTCATACAGACTCAAGGAGTACTGCTTTTGAGTCCCAACAACTGTTCATCAAGAAACAGCAGAAACTTATGGTCTTCTTATTGTTTGGGCTCCTCTCATGAGTCAGGGTTTCCTAAGCCTGTGTTGGCACGGTCTCCCTGCTCATGGTCATGGTGGCTGTGTGAGCAGCTGCAGTCCCATTTCATACCATGCCTCCCACTCATGTTTGACGTTGGACTGCTGCCTGAATTTCTAACAGGAAATTCAGAGCGCAGGTTGTCTCAAGTATCAACTCTCCTTGTTCCTGTTTGAATTTGCCTGCAGGCCAGCATTTCCGTCCAAAATTCTCAGAAAGCTGGAGGCAGCAGACCATCTGACTGGCAGCTGTGGGGGATCTTCCTTGTTGTGACAGACAATACTGAGGGGCCAAAGAACAATACTGTGCCCTTGGTCCAATAGGAAATTCTGGAAAGTGTCCTTCAGCCAGGGTGATAGCCCAGACACTGATGTTTGTAAAAACAAAAAACAAAAAATCCAGTCTGGAGAAGCACTCCTGAAATGCCCACCTGGCCTATCAGGTGTAATTTTCTTCACTAACCTTGGATTCTCCATCCACTCACCCTTTTGCATCCAAGTCTTTGTATTATGTCATCACGGGACAACCACCAGAACAACCACCCACTCCTGTTTCATTGTGACAACCAGAAATGTCTCCAGGGACCCCCAGTTATCATCCTTCCACCTACCCTCCTTCTCTCCTCATCTTAAAACTACTGACTCAGAGGAGAGAGTGTTTAGGAGAACATATTGTGATCAGACAATTTCAAAGCTGCTTAGGGCTGTGTAAGCCTGACGAGGACCACTGAGCAGTCACTCTGGTTCAGCAGAGCTGGACCTTCTTCTCAAAGGTGGTGCTGGGAAAAGAAGGCAGAGCAGGACGGACCAGAATGGAGTCACCAGACCATAGCAATGAGAGCCACTGGATTACATTAGTCAGTGTAAGGTTTGGGTTGCCACGTCAGGAGGAGGGTTGTGTTCCAGTCTTTCATTGGCTCTCAACACGCTAATGGATTTCAGTAGGTCTGATTTTGCTACTGGATAAATAATCAGGCCTTTGCTGCCTGTTGCTAGACAGCCCACCTCCAGAAATGTGCAAGGATAAGAGAAAAGGGCTTGTTTCAAGAAACTGGCAGTGATGAGGAAAGGCAGATCTCTGGAGCTAAAATGTGCTGTTTCTGCCAAACAAGCTAGCAAAAAGAATTTTTAAAGGGAAATGGGTAGCTGCAGGGGGAAAAAATAGCTAAGGGGGCCAGCACCATGGGTGGTGCTTGTTACTATAGTTCTTGCCTCATTCAGCCACACAAAAGATCCAGATATCTACAGTATCATTATACCTGTAGGAGTAGGCAAGGGGCAAGTCAGGAACATTCTTATTTGTACTGATGCTTAAGGCAGGTAGTCAGTGAGCAACACGGTGCTGGGAGCCTGCCAACAGCATTGATAGTGCAGCCCCGTACCACACAGGCCTCACCTTCTCTGGCTGATGCAACATAGTCACAGGCTCAGTGCACTCAAGGGCCCATTAGCCCATTTGCCTCACCTCCACTCATGCCCAAAGAGCCATGATGATCTCATGTATGCTGCATCCCATGTGGAGATGCCCTGACACCTTCGTGGAAAGGTCCTGTCCCACTTGTATACTTAATTAGGGCACCATCTCTCATCCTACAAAGTGATGACCCCAACCATGGTGGGTGCATCAGCTCTTCTTGCTCATGGAGAGAAGTTGCCTGCATTCCTGTCAGAATATGAACTATCTCTTTAAATAAGCCTTTCTTTCTTGTACCTCTAACTACATCTCTACCTTGAATTCTTCTCTTTCACAAAGACAAGAACTTGGGGGAAATACCATCAGGGACCCTGTTCCCTACAACATAAGGAAATAGTGCCTTAATGTTATATTCACCATGATTTGAATATATTCTAGTTATAAAAATTTATGTATGATTATTGTAGGGAAAAAGTAGAAAACAGAAAAACATGAAGAAGAAAAATAAGAATTCTCATTTGCTTGTTGCAGTGACAATAGCTGCTAACATGGGACTGCATCTCTTTGTAGCCTTGTCTGTGTATGCAAGATTTCTCATTATATTGTGAACACTTTCCCCCATTATTGAAAGTTAAGCATTACTTCAAATGTCTGCAAAATATTTTATTGGTTATTTCTTCATGGTCCATTTAGCCCTGTACTTCTTTTTCAGTCTTTCTCAATTATGAGTAACACCATGATTTGAAAAACTGTTACTCAGAGAAAGGTCAACGTGAGTTTAGAGAGACATTGGCTCTTAGTAGGATGTACCACTAGGATTTGAAGGCAAAGAAGTGAGGAGGAGAATGAATGTCATCAATCAGCTGCAGAAAAGCACCTGCCCCTCTGCTGGCTCTAGGCACCTCATTGTTGAAATGGAAATGTAGAATAAATCAGTGGTTTCTTGGGTCTTGGAGAATTTGCTGCAAGGTCTTAGAACCACTACAGAAGATAACCAACTCCTGATTTGCCCGGGCCTTAACCTGGTTCCAAACCCCCAAGTCTTGTAACTTGGGAATCCCTGTCTTAGGCAAATGGAGCCTGCTGGGCACCCTACTTGGCAGCCTGTAAATCAAAGCCAAGTCTGGGTGCTTGGGAACACTGTCCATTCCCACTAGCACTTGTTTGTTTCTTTCACAGCTGGCCTGGCAGTGGGCAAGACAGACGATCTTAAACAAAAGTATTTGATCTGTAAATATCTAGAAGGCAAAGGTGAGGTTCAAAGCTGTCATTATGACTTTATACACAAGGAATGGAGTCCAGCAATGAAACAGGTCCAGGGCCAATAATGTGTTTTCTGGCAGTATCCTAGCCCTCGTCAATTGCTGCTGCTGTCAGAACTAATGTGTAGGCCAGCATTTGCAGTTTAGTGAGCACAATGGGATGGGGAGCTGCTAAAAATGCAGATTCATGGCTGTTACCTCCTTACATTCTGATTTAGTACATCCAGGAGTAAAGCCAAGGAGTTGGCTCTTTAAATACTTACCCTGGCCCCGGCCCCACTCCCCTGTTGCTGGTGGTGACCTGTGGACCACACTTTGAGAATCATGACCTTAAACAAGTGGGAGGGGTGGGCATTTGGTGCACACATTCCATATCAGACTTCCTGGGTTGAGGTTCTGACTCCACTCGCAGTTCTCACTTGCTGCTAATATGCTCCCTGGAAGGTCTCTGTCCCCAAGGCAGCAGATCTGAGTTGAGTTCCTGGCTCCTGTTTCTGGATTGGCTCAGTGTGGTTGTTGTGGATATTTGGAAAGTGACCCAGAGGATAGCAGATCTCTTTGTTGCTCTGTTTTTATTTCTCAAAAGACAAAAACAAGCGGGAAAATTAAAATTGGGTGTCTCTAGATACTTGCAGCCCCTCTGAACCTGCAGTAATCAAACATATGCTCTTCCAGAATCTAATTTCATCTTATATCATTCAAGTACAATTGTAGCCATTGGACTGTCAAATGTACCTTAATTTCTGTGCATTTGCACTTTTCCACATAAACCAACTTATGTATTGTGTAACAGTCTGTAACAGATCATCCCTTTGTTTACATTGGATAAACAGAGCTGTGGGCTCAGTAGGTAGAAGTAGAACAGAGGCTACAGCAGTTGGGTATGTGTGGCAGTCTTTGCTGCTAGCCGCCTCAAATCTTAGACACTGGAATATCACTTTATTTGGACCCTCTTTCTGGGCCTCTTGCTCTCTGTTTAGAGACCCTAATGGGGGCACAGGAGAGTAGCCTTTAAGCAAAAATGCAAACAGTGCCTTTGGCATGCTGTCTGCTATAAACAGTGCATAATTCCATCTGCATTTGGAATGCACTCACACATCATCAGCCTTCTCTGACTTCTACTTTCCCCTAAGAGGCAGCTCATTGAAAACAGGTGAAGGCAGAATTACAAGCAGCCCAGATCAGATGGCTATTGGATTTTCAGCTGTGAGGTACTTTTGTTTTCCTCTTCAAATCTCTGTGAATTCCTTGCAGAGAAGCCAGGCTTCTGCCTCCACTCCCCACCAGCTCCCTGAAGCATGCCGCAAACATCTTGCCGGAGGAGCCTGCTATCAGAGCAAAACAAACACCTTCTGCCTGTAGACCTGAGGTTTCAGGGATTCTGGAAATTTTGAGAGAATCCCTGGGCCTCAGAAACACGCACTTGGCTGCCTTTCCCTATCTCCTAAGCCTATGCTCTAGGAATTCAGTGACTTGGTTTTTTCCCCACAGGCCTTCAACATTACTACTTAGCAATCTTTGTTCAGATGGCTGCAATTTCTCAGTGTTACAGAAAATGATAGCATGGCACCCTTACCCCAAAGAAATGAGAATGGCCTAGATCTCCAGACCAATTAAGTCAGACTTGGAGGTTTTCTCTGTGGAACTAGCACTAAGTGGAGTATCACTCCAGTGGTGCTCAAGTGATTAACACCAAGAGTCTCTGTCCCTCTTCCTGCAGAGTTGGAGCTGTTGTCCTCCCCCATTTGCTGTGAGCTTACATTTCTTGAAGTATCACCGAGTTCTCCTTTATGGTCCTCTGGGTGCCTTCTCAATACTCGCTCCCTAGGTGCAGTGATGAATGGCACCTGTTCAGTGTCTACCTCTACAAGCAGGATCACTGCAATGCACCAGCAAAAAATTCCATTACACTTATTTGTGTCTAGCTGTTGGCTTTTTTAGGCTGGACAATGATTTATACCTTTAATTTTGGGACTTGTTTTCCCTTGTTTCATCTTTCAGGAGGACAAGTTTAGCCTAGCTAGGCAGCTGGTGAGCTAGGGTTCCATCTAGTAGTGTGATCACTACCTGGAACTTGATTTCTCAAGCGTATCAAACAGAGGTAAGAACAAAAGAAAGGGTGACAGTGTGGCTTCGTGGTGAAGACATGGCCTGCAAAGCATGCCACGATGAGCAGCCAATCAGGCTACTTCCTTCTTCCTCTTGTAATTATTTGATTGAAAGGCAAATTTCCAGGGCAGGGGGAGAGGGAGGAGGAAAGAAAAATCTACTAACTCAGTCCCTAAATGGCACAAATTGAGACCCTCCAAGCTTGCTAAAATCTTGGCCACACATTCAAGTGGATGGCATGGGAATTGCCCAGCCATTTCCTAATTGGTTGAGAGACCACCAATGAGGAATGTCTTCAAGCCTACATGTTCCTATCCAGACAAGGAGGGGTCAGGGAATGCTTAAAAAACCAAGACCCTTATCAAAAACAAAAGCAAGCAAATAAAAAACCCCAAGACCCTTTGGAAAATACTGGTGTCTCTCTCCCTCTCTCCTTTCAGGAGGCACCCCATCTCCCGGATGAATTCTCGACCCTTCCTACTTCTTTATACATTCATCTGTTCACTTTGCAAATTAAACTTTCCTGTCTGCAACCAATTCCTGCCCTTATATTACTATGCTAACCTGAGGAAAGAATCCATAGAGTTTTGCTGGTAACACAGATGTCCAGAACTGCTCCAGACTTAAGCCAAGAACCAGGAGCTCCTTCAAGTCTCCCACATGTATGGCAGGGACCCAAGCTCTTGGGTCATCTTCCACTGTTTTTCCAGGAACATAGAAGGGAGCTGGGACTAGAACTGGTGCTCCTTTATGGGATGCCACCATAGCAAAGCAGTGGCTTAACCCACTGTGCCACATCTTTCAAAGTCTGTTGGTGATGATCATCATGCATTTGTTATCTGAGCAGTTGTGTACACTCAGTACACTGTGTGTTTGTGCTGCCTTCTTGTTTCCAGGGATTAACTCATGTACCATTGTATAAAAGTGAATCCTCAGGGAATTGGCCAACTAAGATGAAAGTGCAATGAAGAAATAAAAATAAGCTTCATCTGCTGCAAGCAAAACTGGACATGAGTTAGCAGACATCAAGGCCTGCATGAGACTACCATAAAAATTCTACTGAAAATGTCAGAAAATATGCAAACAAGGAAGTGACAGCAAAAAAATTATATTAATAAAATACTAGTAGATACTTCTTGACCTTGAATGAGCTAAAAATAGAATATGGAAGCTGGCCTAACTTAAAAAGGTATGTGATGCTTTCTCAATACATAGAAAATACACTCAATCCTGTGAGGCTTAGAATAAGGCAGCCACGGCTCAAATACTTTGTTAACATGTTTTTCACCAGGAAGTAAAGCATTTTAATTGCCGATGTTTTCTACTTTCCCCATATACACCTGGGCCTCTCAATCCATTGGTTCCACATCCTTGAATTCAAATAACCACGGATTAAACATATTTGGAAAAAAAAGTATCTGTACCAAACATGTGCAGACGTCTTTACTCCCTAACAAATGCAATATAGCAAGTATTGACAAAATATTTATAAGTTTGGTATTATAAACTATACAGAAATGGTTTAAAGCATGCAGGAAAATATGTGTAATTACTACACCATTTTATATGAGGTATGTGAGTTTCCATAGATCTTGGTATCCATGAGGATATTGGAATCTGTATCTCAGTGCATACAAAACCAACAACAAAAAGCTTTCTCAGGACCCTGTGTTGTGGAATGGTTCATAAAGCTACTGCCTGTGCCACGCTAGTTCAGGTTCCGATTGTTCCACTTCTGATCCAGCTGCCTGCTAACGGCCTAGGAAAAGCAGCAGAGGATGGCTAACTCTGGCTTCAGCTTGGTCCAGCCCTGGCCACCACAGCTATCTGGAGGAGTGAACTAGTGGTTGAAAGATCTCTCTGACTCTCCCTCTGTGTCTATAACTCTGACTTTCAAATAAATAAATGAATTCTTAAGAATGACTATAACTGACAGCAGTGGAGGCTTTAAAAATAGGAACCAACTGTAATTTTTCTGATTACTGAAATTATTCCACATCGGTACAGTTTATGTGGTTATTTTTTCAATCCAGCTCCACTGTGGAAAGCAAGACTACCTGCATTCTCTTGGATCACAGGGTGTGTATGCTTCGATGAAGCAAAGATGTTCTGGCAAGTAGAGTCCCATGCTCCTGTGGGTGTGCTTCTGTGCAAGTCAGAAGCTGCTCTGCAACAGTTCCTCATCTGTTGGGTGCTGGCTAAACTTCCCATGAGACTCTAATCCTCTCCCTCTCTCTCTGATATTTCTGCTCATTCCTGGAGTGTAGCCTGGAGCAAGTCCCCCATGCTTCTGATCTCCCTTCCTTCTGGGGTTCCATCTTCCTCAAGGGCTGCCTCAGCTGCTCTAACTGACATGAACTTGGCCCCTTTATGCATTTCTGCCAAAAGAAGTCACTCATAGTAAGATTTTGGAATTCCACAAACCTCAGTGAGGAGCGAAGTTGTCCTGAAACAGACATGTGGGAATGAGGAGGGCTGGAGCCATTCCACTACCCTCTGCCTCTGTCGCCTTCCCTTGGCTTTGTCCTTCAGAGAGCAATAAATAATTTTTCCTGTAATATTTACAGCAGCTTCTCCCACTGGCTGCCAGGAATTGGAGTAGTTGGGGACTCTTCCCACTTTTATGTACTTCAAATATCTATGCATCTTTCCCGACAAGCCAGTTATCTTCCTAAGAGCAATTCTGGTGCCAGCTGTTAGGTTAATAAAGTTATATACAAAGGAAAGAAAAGAACTATGTACATGGAAATGTTAACCTTCAGCAGATATCTCTAGGTGGTGAGGATTACAGATAATTGCTATTTTCTTTCTTTGACTTTTCCACAATGAACATATTTTATAAAATGTGCACATTGCACTTACATTAAATTTTAATCTGAAAAAAATTTTTTTTTAAATAGACTGTGAATAAGCCCTGACAAAGGCAAGACCAGGAGAGCAGAGAGGAGGAAGCTGTGGGTTGGCAGGGGAGAGGTGGAGAAGGGAGGCCTGGGCAAGAACACAATGGAGCAGAGACAGGGGAGAGGGACCAGATCACCGCTTTAAGATAACATAATTTGGCTTTTTTGTGCGCCTGCATTAGGAGGTTGACTAACAATTACGGTGATAATTACAACAATTTCAGGCTCTTCTTCTGCATGCTTGTAGCTTCATTATCCTTCCGTGTATTGTGCTTGTGCCTAACAGCCTGCCACTACAAAAGGGAAAAGCTAATAGATGCAGCCTTAGTCTGAGCTACATCCTTGACTTGGCTCTGATACAATATACTATTTGCAAATTGCTTGCATATGTTAAGATGAGAATTTGGATGCCCCTCTTCACTACAATTCATTCAACACTGTTGCTGCAATTTTTCCTGTTTTAAGGATGAATTATTTACTTGAAGGGCAGAGTTAAGTAACATTACAGAGGAGGAGAGATGCTGGAGAGATCTTCCTTCTGCTAGTTTAGTCTTTAAATGGCTTCATTGGCTGGGTTGGGCCAGGCTGAAGCCAACCACATGGAATGTTCCAGGTCTCTCACATGGGTAGTAGGAATGCATGTTTGTGGACCATCTTCCTGTGCTTTCCCAGGCCCATTAGCAAGAAGCTGAATTGGAAGTGATGGAGTCAGAACTCAAACTGGTGATCATATGGGATGCTGGTACTGCAGGCAGTGGTTTAACCTGATGTGCCATAACACCAGAACTCGTAGTAGTTTTTAAATAGAATAAATGGTTTGGACCAAGAGACAGCCAGGAATGTTCCCTGGGACATGACACGCCTGTCTTTCTTGGGGACTGATACCCCACTGGTGTGTTCTTAGGCAGATCGTTTAGGGTCAAGAGCTTGGAAACCATACCTCTCCTATCTATGTGGTCCTTTCTGCCCATCATCACCTGGAACCTGAGAGGAAGTGGTATTGCATTGTTGTGTAACCACTCCCTTCACAAGCCCCATTAAAGCCAATGATGGGGAGGGGCTTACTCTCTTGGTCACCTGCTTCTGTTGCTCTTGGACTGCAACTCTTGGCCTCCCCAGTATCTGCTTGCTCTCAGGCATGCTGCAGACAGACTCTGAGGACAAGTAGCCACTGTAGCATGTAGCCACTGTAGCAAGTAGCCACTGTAGCATGTAGCATGTCTGTATTCCTCAACCTCTGTTCCCTGTTGGGCAAGTCAGTGAAGATGTCAATGCTAAGATGTTTTGTATTTCTAATGTGTGTACTTTCAAGAGTTTCCGGAGAGATTATTAGCACTGAACGCAGCTAACTCCTCTTTTCAAGATAAGTTTGCTGCAAAGCCAAAATACTAGACGCAGTGAGGTACCTAGCAAGCTCTTTATTCCAGCAAGGTAAAGATGAAGCCAGAGGCAGAGGGAAGGAGAGAAAAGAGAAAGAGAGAGAGAGGAAACTACTCCTGCCATGGTGTCATGAGAGGGCTGCAAGGGCAGGGGAAGAGGGCAAGACCAAGAAGAACTGGGGAGAGCTGGATCAGGAAAGTGCAGCACACACAGGGAAGGGAGGGCAGCCATGAGAGATTGATGGATAGAATTGTTGGAACCGCAGGGGATTGGTAGGTGGATGGGGATTGGGGAAGGGGCCATGAGGGGTTGGTAGGTGGAGAGGGCTATCAGATATGATGCTATGAGGTTACACATACTGGTAGGAGCAGGGTTACAAAGTTACAGTAGATTGGTAGACCCCAAAATTTGAACCTGAAAGGCATGCAGATCTTAAAGAAGCCAATCTAGGGGAAGCAAATATGTAAAATAGTCCAAAATGCCGGGAACCTTCAGGGCTGATGTTCAAGTCATCCCTCACAGAGGTGAGGCCTAGCAATAATGGAATATAGACAGAGAAGCCAGGAAAAGGTGAATGTTGGCAGCTTAGTATCTAGGTTGTTTACTGCATGTCTCTTAGGATAATCTATGTTGCTGGGGAAGCTGGACCAAAAGTCTTCAATGGGATGGATGGATTTCACAGTAATGAACATTTGTTCCTGTCATGGTTTTGATTCAAACTGGTTCACCATGGTGACTTTCTATTTGCTAGTTTCTAGTGGGCACTTCCATTGCCAATCTTGGTTAATAAAGACTCTTAATATACCCTAGACTTATCTGGTTTGATTTCTCTTGCATCCCACCACACCACCATGCCTCACCTTATCTTTGGCTTTTCTTTTCTCCTCAACCGAGAATAGTAGCTCTCTCTACTTTCACTCAACTTGGAAGACACTGTCATTGGTGTCGTAACTCAAGTCACTGGGATTTAGAAGTGACAGGGATTCACTGAAGAGGCTTGTAATGGGACATTGTGGTGGCAGGGGTCAGAGAGAGGGGCTCAATCAGTCTCACAACCACACAGGGGTTGAAAGGCAGGCATGCAAGGACTACAGTAGCAGAGACAGTGGTGCCTGAGAAGGAGGAGGAGATCCCCAGAACCTGTAGGAGGCTCCACTTACCAAATTATTTCCCACTGGTTTAACTCTTTTCCATTAAAGCAGATATCAAATCTTCCCTTTCTTGTCGGTCTCAATGCCTCCCCCCATTGTGTCTGTCTTTATTAAGTTTTGTTATTTATTTATTTGATAGGCAGAGAAGCATGCACAAGTGCACGAGCACACACACATACACACGTGTGCGTGTGTGTGTGTGTGTGTGTGTGTGTGTTTGTACAGGTGAACAGAGAGTTCCCATCTGCTGGCTCATTCCCCAAATGCCCACAACAATGAGGGCTAGACCAGGCCAAAGCCAGGAGTTGGGACTCCATCCAGTTCTTTCAGGAATCTGAGTTATTACCTGCTGTCTCCCCAGGTGCACAATAGCAGGAAGCTGGGATTAGGCTCAGGGCCAGAACTTTAGCCCATGCAGCATCATATGGAAAGCAGGTACCCCAGCTGGCATCGTTTGAAGAAAAGATTATTTATTTGAAATGCAGAGTACAAGAAGGAGAGGGAGGAAGAGAGAGGGAGAATATGGAATGAGGAGGTGTGTGTGGGGAGAGAGAGCGAGAGAGCGAGAGAGAGAGAGAGATTGATTCTATCTGCTGGTTCACTCCCCAAATGGCCACAGCAGCTGGAGCTATGCGAATCCCCTGGCTTCCCACTAGGGTACTGGAGCTGAAGGACTTGAGCCATTCTTCCCTGATTTCCCAACTGGCATCTTAACTTCTGCGCGTTGCCCCCTTCCCCCACCACACACCCTGTTAAATTTCCTAGAGATCCACGGCAGCTGGTGTTGTGGCACAGGGAATACTAGAATTTTATTTCAGAGTGCCTGGTTGCAGTCCTGGCAGCTCAGTTTCTGATACAGTTCCCTGCTAATGCGTCTGAAAAGACAGTGGATATGGGACACCCAGAAGGAGTTCCAGGCTGACTCTCTAGGGGAGTGAACAAGAGATGAAAGTATCTCCCTCCGTCTCTGTTTTTCCCCTCCTTCTCTCTCCCTCCCATCCTCTCTCCCTCTGTCAAATATATAAATAAATATTTAAAAGAGAAAATTATCCATACTTACTGATGCAGTCCTTGCCTCCCATTCATTCCTCAAACAGCTGCAATCTGAATTCAGCTCGTTACCCACACTGATAAAACTGCCCTGGCTGAAGTCAATGCTAATGATGTACTGTTCTCCAGTCATCTCACTCCGTCTCCGTGCACTACCTAACCTCACTCTATTTCTTCTCCCAACCCTTCTCTCCAAGTTCTCCCCCACTCTTGATTAACGACTCAGCCAGTCCCCAGTTGTTTGAGCTATAAACCTTGGCAGTATCCTCAACTTCTTTTTTGCCAACATTAAAAATGTCTGTAGACGCCTACCTTTTTTTTCCATCCTTAATGCTGCTTCTTTGGGTTAACCTAGCACATCCCTCATTTGAATTATCTACTCTGTAGGGTCCACTATTTTTAGCTATATATTATTATTGATTTCTAAAGTAATTGTCCTGTAGGTCGGAAACTGTGTGTGTGTATGATGTGTCTTAGAAATTTATTCAGTGTGCTGTGCTGTTTTGGTATTTGATCAGTTTTTAAACACGTTCCGTATTCATTCACTCCACAGTGACTGTGAGGGATAAGCTACAGGAGCAATACAGTGGGCTGACTGGACACATGGAATAACGTGTGTTCTTCAGTTATTGGGTACCATGTCCCGTATGTCTCCACATAGCCAAGCTTGCTCAGTATTCCACACACTTACTGGGTTTCTGTCTACCAGAAGTGCATGTTAAAATATCTCAATAAGAATAGTTCATTTGTCAATCCCACTTTGTAGTTTTATCCATTTTTACTCTATGTAAATTATTTTATGAGGGGCATAGAATTTTGGATTTATCAAATTTTCCACTGAACTATGCTTGCTGAATCTCTTCATTTTGGGTAATGCTTTTTTCTATCAAGTCTGATAGAAGTGTTGTTATGCCTATTTTCTCTTGGTTAATGTTTACCTAGCAAATCTTTCTTTGTCATGACTTTAAAAAAAGATTAATTTGGGCCCGGCAGCGTGGCCTAGCGGCTAAGGTCCTCGCCTTGAACGCACTGGGATCCCATATGGGCGCCGGTTCTAATCCCGGCGGCTCCACTTCCCATCCAGCTCCCTGCTTGTGGCCTGGGAAAGCAGTCGAGGACGGCCTAAGACTTTGGGACCCTGCATCCACATGGGAGACCCGGAAGAGGTTCCAGGTTCCCGGCTTCGGATCGACACAGCACCGGCCGTTGCACTCACTTGGGGAGTGAATCATCGAACGGAAGATCTTCCTCTCTGTCTCTCCTCCTCTGTATATCTGACTTTGTAATAAAAATAAATAAATCTTTTTAAAAAAGATTAATTTTACTTAAAATGTAGTGTAACAGAAAGAGGGAGAGAGAGAAAGAGATAATCCATATTCTAGTTCACTCCTCAAATGTTTCACTCCCCAAATGGCCAAGTTCAATTGGAAGTGGAGCAGTGTTCATATGAGATGCCTGTGTTGCAGGTGGCAAGTTAACTCATTGTCCTACGATACCAACCTCTTTGTCATTTCATTTACATCCTATAGAGGGACTGATTTAATAGGTGATATAATGCAGAGGTTAGAGTATGGGCTGTCAGAGGAGACTGCCTGTGTTCCTATCACAGTCCTATGACTTAATCAGGCAAATTACAGTCAGCTCTTCATATCTTCAAACTTTGTATCCATGAATTCGACTAACCTGTTGAGTGTAGGAGGCCTCATCTGACGCAGACAAACACCTGAGGCAGTGGGAGACAGAACAATGAAGGCTGCTCTGGGAAGATGGCAAGTGATTAGTTGAAGCCTCCTTAGGTTTTGCCTCCCTCATGAAAGCTAGAACTCCTTAGTATGTGCATGGGGTCAGGAGAAAGTGGTACCGCAGCTGTGAGAGTGCAGCTCAGTCACACACACATAATGACTGCTGGCTGCAGCGGCACTAGCCTGGAGTCCTCAGCTGGCTGGATTGTGGGTTTTCTCAATGATAATGGACACTCAGGAGGCTGACGTCATCTCTTTCTTCCCCTCTCCCTCCTCCATTTTCCTCCTCCTAGCACACATAGTTTTATTTATTACATGCCACTTATTCCACTGCACATTAGACAGGGCCTTATGGTGTTTGTTTAAATAAACAAACTGGTTATGACAATGATCTAGAAGACTTGGTCCTTCTCATTGGCTGCCAACAGTTGTGTAATTTCCTAAGGTACTTAACTTAAAAATAATTACTTATTTGAAAGACAGATTCACTGAGATAGAGAGAGCAAGAGAGAGGGAGACAGAGAAAAAAAAACCTTTTATCTACCAGTCCCATCTGCTCTCTAAATGGCCCCAACAGTTTTGGCTGGACCAGGCCAAAGCCAAGAGCCCAGAACTCCATCCAGGTCTCCACATGGGTGCAGAGGCCCAAGCACTTGGGCCAGCTTCCACTGCTTTCCTAGGCACACTAGCAGGCAGCTGGATTAGAACTGGAGCAGCCAGGACTCAAGACAGATGCTACGATGTGGAATTACAAGCTGTGGTTTAACTTGGTGTAGCACAATGCCAGCCTGGTAGGGAAACTTGGCAAACTCCTCTGCTAGTCGATAGCTCTTGCTGGAGAGTGTGACAGCAGCGCTGGGGGCAGGTCAGGTCAGGGTGGGCAGCAGAACCTCTTGGCATATGTGTAACAGGCATACATATTAGGGCATATCAAGTTGAGCTAAGCTGTAGCACCCATGGGTGGGCTCAAGAGCCAGATGGGACGTGGGACAGACTGACTTAAGCTACAGCATACGACAGCACATATAAAAACTGGGGCTGGGGTTGAGCCTGGTGGTACCCACTGGTGTGCATTAAGACCAGGCCTATTGCAAGGCTGGGTTGGGCTGGACTGGGCTGCAGCACCCATCAGTTTGTGTAAGAGATGGGGTTGGGGATAGAATTCACCAGGCAGCTGCATCCAGTGGTATTGTATGTATGTTGGCTGGTGCAGGTGACAGACCAAAACTGACCCTGAACTGGCTGGTGGACACAACACATGTCTGAGACCACCCCAAGCAAGATGTCTTGGGGGTATCCCCAACTAAATGGCTGAACTCAAATCCAAGCCACAGGGAAAAATCACACTATGATAAATGTGGTCTGGCCTTGAAGTGTAGATATCAGGACTGGGCACCCTCAGGTGCAGATGCCTTAGAGTGGACAGCATGCCCAGATGCACACGGGGGACATGACTGCCAGCTCATCTAGGCCAACAGAGGATGTTGAGTGCCTTGTCAGAGGATGGAAATTGGAACAGGTTGGACCAATCTCCTGGCTAAGCTTTGCAACATGTTCTAATGCAGAAGTACCCTCAACACAATGAGATAATGTACTCACAAGCTGAGTACTTTGAGTATCAGTAGCAGTAGCAGAGTTTTTTTTATATTAAAGTCTGTTTATTGAACATGAATCTTGATCATTTGAAAAATTTAAGATTTCTTAATTATAAAATTGCCAAAATTTCATGTACAAAATTACATGTGAAACCAGTGTCTAAATTGCTGCTTCATTCAACTGTAAAATATTCCCTACTTCCTCTCAGCATCTATTTGTGTTTGCTATATTTGTGTTGGCACACACGTAGTCTGTTCAAGTTCAAATGGCTTGGTTTAACCAGGGGTGTTAAATATAGGTGAGTAGATATGCATTAATATCTTGCTGACAGAAAAGCAAAACAAGCAAGGCACTCTGTTGGATGCACACCTGTCAGGGACATGGGGCCAGTTATCCTCAGTGTGGCATCATGGCACCAGGCACCTTCAGGAAAGCATGAAGAGATTTGGCTGTTGAGCACGAAGTGAAAGAAAGTTTTTTGGCCTGGAGCCTCAACCTGTCCAGGATACCTAGTTACCTAGTTCAAAACATGTTTTGCACCCTTGTTGGAAGAGGTGAGCAAATGAGAATATTTGGCCTTTCCACTCAGCCACCACCGGCTTCCTGCAAATGGCTGTTGCTGCCAGGTGTCACCCTAGCAGGCCAAAACCATTAATCATGACAAATGAAGCTTCAGGTAATTAAAAATATAATTTTGAACTGTTTAAGTGAAATTCCATACGAAGGACATGACAAAACTGGAAATTACATAGAATTACCAGCACCGCAAGACTAGTTGTGAATACAGTCTTTCACTAACACTTGATTCTCATCCAATACCTGTTGGCCATCCAATGCTTGTTTACTGAGTGTGTGAATTTTCTGTGTGCGCCAGGACTCATGTTGTGTTCACAGCCTGGGTGGCTGATCGGGAAAGCCCAGTTACATGATTTAGGATTATAAATGCAGCCTGGGTACTGAGAAAAGGGACTCCACAGAGGGCCAGGAAGTAGTGTCAGAGCAGCTGGAGGACACCTGGCTGCAGAAGCTGCTCTTGCCTGGGGCAGCAACAAAGCAAGGGGGATGAGGGAGGTCAGGATGAGGCTAGCCCATCTGTGAGGGTCCAGATCAGCCAGGGGCTGGAGCGCCCTCCAGAGGGATGCTCCTGGCTATGACAGATGACTGTCCGGCTGCCCTCCACATCCTGTCCTGCTGAAGTGGTTCCAAGATGCAGAGAAGGGCCAACAGGGTTCAGGACTGGCCCTTAGGGATCACAGACTTTGAACCAAAGACATTCCAAAAGACAGTGCTTAGGGGCACAGGTGGAAGGTGGACAGACTAATGGACCAGGAACCAGTGTGGGCAAAGCATGTGGGCACACTAAATCAACAGGGAGGGAAAGAGGGAGGGAGGGAGGGGGAGAAAGAGAGACAGAGAGAGAGAGAGAGAGAGAGAGAGAGAGAGAGAGAGTGTGCTGGTGGTTAAAATCTGATTTGGGGCATGGAGAGATTCCTGTGATCTGGAGGGGCACCACTGGACTGAAGCTTCCATGGGAGGCCAGCAGCTTTGACCCGTTGCAGGATGCACATCAGCAGGAAGGTGAAATTGGAAGTAGAGCCAGGAGTGAGTTTCATATCCCTGTTGTGGGATGCAGCAAGGTGAGGAGGCTCTCAAGAGCTGCATCCAAAGTCTGCTCCAGCTGCTCCTGTTTTAAGTGTATAATTTGGGAAGTGGTTAGACAAAGCAGTTAAGACATCACTTGGAGTGCCAAATCCTTCTCTGAAACCCTTCTCTGGCCTGGACCATTTTGGGAGCATGCCATCCAACCCCTGCTCTCCTACAGCCTCTTCTCCTTTCCTGAAAGCTTGCTGGGGACATCCTCCGGCTCTGCAGTTCTCCCCTTTCCAGACCCTCCATGGTTAATCCCTTTGGGGCTGTGCTCTTTGCAGCGCCCATTGTGGCAACCAGGAATCAAGGAGCATGAGTGTGAGGATGCATTGGAGCAGCTAGGACTGGGAGGACAAAGCTTGTAGAATTGTACACTTTTCCAAAAGATGTATGTATGTATGTATGTATGTATGTATTTTCAGTTTATTGGAAAGACAGAGAAACAGAATGACAGAAACAGAGACCGAGAGAGGCAGAATCTTTCGCCTCCTGGTGCGTTCCCCAAATGCCTGCAACAGGCAGGGTGGGACTAGGCAAAGGCCAACACTGATATGAAGTGTGAGCGCTTCAACTGGTGTTCTAACTGCTTTGTTTAACTACTTCCCCAAATTGTATACTTGAAACTGGTGCAGCTGGAGCCACCTTGGGATACAGCTGTTGAGATTCCCTCAGTTTTACTGTGACCCACACTAGAGGTGTGAATCCCACTCCTGGCTCCACTTCACTTCCAGCTTGCTTATGACATGCACCCTAGAGTGTAACAGATGTGGCCCACAGCCTTGGGCCCCTGCCACCCTTACATGAAATCAGGATTGAATTCCTGACTCTTGACTTCAGCCTGGCCCAGCCCTGGCTGTTGCAGGTTTTTGGGACATGAATCAGTGGATGAAAGATTCTCTCTCCTTCTCTCTGTCTCCCCCAGGCTTCTCTCTTTCTCTTTTTCAAATAAAACAATAAAAATACATTTAAAGAGGTATGACTTACTGTACACAGATCATGCACAAATAAAGTTGCTTAGTTTTGTAATTTAAGAAATATTGTCCAACCCCATAATGTATGCTAACTCACTGTCTCCCTCATGACTAGGTCTGATCCATTTGTCACAATACCCACATTCTTTCCTGTAACAAGTTTCGATGCCTTGCCAAGTAGTGTGCCCAGTGTGTTGGCTATTTCAGTCAATCCTCAGCCCTCTGCGGGGAGGTCCCAGATGTCCCAAGCACAGCTCTGGGCTCCCATCTGTTCTCCGGGCTTCTCTACTAGGCTGTCCTAGTCCCGAACCAAAACGTATGGGAACAAGGCGCACACAAGGATCCTCTTCCTTGTGAGTCTGCCCAGGTCCTGCCACCTATACCTCAGGGAAGCCTTGCAAAACTGTGTCTCTGTGGATAAACTGAGCCTTGTGGTAGCTGGAACAGGGGAAACTGTGAGGTGACAAAGAGGAGAGGCACTGGGTCCTGAGCAGGGGCTGTCTAACCTAGGGTCCTCAGGACCTCTGTTAGCCCATGCAGGGCCCAAGAGCTTCCTTTGTATTCCACGACCCTCCTGGAAGGAGCTTGTACCCTGGAGGGTCAAATTAGCTCCGATCAGGCAGGTATTCACAGCTCCATATCCCAGGTGAAGAAATCAAGATTTTTTTAAAAAGATTTATTTATTTTAATTGGAAAGTCAGATACACAGAGAGGAGGAGAGACAGAGAGGAAGATCTTCCATCTGATGATTCACTCCCCAAGTGAGTGCAACGGCTGGTGCAGTGCCGATTTGAAGCCAGGAGCCAGGAACTTCCTCCAGGTCTCCCACATGGGTGCAGGATCCCAAGGCTTTGGGCCATCCTCGACTGCTTTCCCAGGCCACAAGCAGGGAGCTGGATGGGAAGCGGAGCTGCTGGGATTAGAACCGGCACCCACATGGGATCCTGGTGTGCTCAAGGTGAGGACTTTAGCCCCTAGGCCACGCCGCCGGGCCCAAAGAAATCAAGATTTAAAACAGTTGAAAGATTTGTTCAAGGTTGTGCAGCAAATTCATATTTAGGTTTGTGCTCCCGAGTCATAGTTTTTCCAGATAGGCTCTAATGCTTCTCTAGCCCAAAGGAATAAAGTTAAGGGGATCCTGATGGTTCCCAAACACCCTTCTCAGAACCAGCAGCTGCCTCAGCAAGAGAACGTCTTGGGGGTGGCAGAATTTGAAGCTGCAGGTGCATGTAACCTTGTAAGGCATCTCTTCACAGGACAGTTTGGTTGAATTTAAATTAAATTAAAGGGCCTGGCATTCTGTAGATGCCCATTAAATACTCATGTAGGACAATTCTAAAGAGGAAGAGATTGCAAACGATACAGCTGAGGTTTAAATACAGAGTACAGGAAGGCTGAAAATTATTACCTCCGAGGTCCTGGCCAGCAGGCAGTGGTGTAATTCAGCAGTAAAAGTGGCGCTGTCTTAATGTGAAGGCAAAAGTGGGTTCTAATTGTCCGATTAAAAGATTACCCCATTTATTCAAAGAAACACTGTCCTGTCATTAACTCTACTAGGACTGTTAAGGCTCTTTGCAAGTGACTGTGAACATAATGAGAAGAGTTTTCCTAAGTGGTATCAGAAACATTCAGAAGTGGTCCTGTACATCCGGTGGTTATAGCACAGCTTGTTCAATTTTTAAGCTCCCTATGGAGGTATTCTTTTCGTAGGAGATACAGCCCATGCTTAAAAAAACAAGTGTCTAGCAAGAACCTATTTATTGCCCAGACACCACCTGTTTCAGCATGGAGGGACTGCAAGCAGGGGGCTCAGACCCCTGGTGGCAGGCAGCTTTCCCTAAGGCTGTGCTATATTTAAAGAAGTGATTCCAGGTCCTGCCATGTGGGAGGCAAGCCAGCAGCAAAGTAACTGAACAGGTGGCCACTCACTCCTTCCCTGCAGGTGGAAGGTCTGGCAGCCCCACTCACCCAAGTGTCCTTCCTGCAGCATGTTAATTCCTTGGTTAGTATCCAGGCCTCAGGGAGCAGCACACACCAGGCAAATCCTGGGGACTTCTTGATGAAGAAGCCCATCCTATTCTGAGGCAGGTCTAGGTAGCCATCACCCCACTGTTAACCCTGAGTTATTTCTTGTACTCACACTGCAGTGGTCAATGAATACATACAAGAAGAGCAGGGACCCAGATTTAGCATGGTGTAGTTGAGGATGAGAAGTATTGCCATGTGATGAAGGTGCAAACTGGTGGAAACAACAAATGCAGGCCTGGGATGGTAGGGGGAAAGTTTTATAAGGTTAGAACTATAATCTCTCCAGGAAATGATATAATTCTGGCAGTGCTAACAGACTTTTTTTCTTTTCTTTTTTAAGAAAAAAAAATGGTAGGGTGTTGTGAAGTAGCAGGTAAAGCTACCATTGCTGCCATCTGGGAAATGAACCAGCAGGTGGAAGATTCTCCCCCTCCCTCTCATTCTGGCTTTCAAGCAAATAAATAAATATTTTTAGAAAGGATAGTATATTTATAGTGTTCATCTATCTATTAATCAAACCACCTATACTTATTACTTCCTTCCTTCCCTCCCTCCCTCCCTCCCTCCATTTTTCCTTCCTTCATTCTTCCTTTGTTCTGTATATTCATCCTTTCTTCCATCATCTACCTGTCCATGCATTTGTCCTCCTTCCTTCCTTCCTTCCTTCCTTCCATCTATTCATCCATGTCTCTCACACATACTGTGTGCACACAACTGTGCTGGGGGGGGGGAGGGAGAATACTAGGAAGAAAATGGGGCAAAGATCTGATGGTGTTTTGAAAGTCCTGGTTTTACATCTCCTGGCCAGTTGGCATTGGCAGGTTTCTTAATAACGCTGGGGACACTTTATCTGAGAAATGAGATTCAAAGTATCTATGTTTCTAGAGGTTCAGGTTCAAGAACTTATAAGACCCTGCCATCAAAAAGATTGCAATGTTGTTGAAGATGTAAGACCCATAAATAGATGAAAACTAAATTTGAGAGCACAAGCATTTCAACTAAGACACAGATTCAGAGCAGCGTTGTCTCCGTCAGGGTAACTGCTTCCCTTCAAGTTCTAGGGATGCTTTTATTCATGAAGGCACCTGTTTTGTGAAGTAGCTATGGCAGAGTTTATGGCAGAATTGGCATTTACAAGGAGGCTATAATACTTTGTGTTATAACACTTTGTGTTGTGCTGTTGACCTAAAGTTTCCCCAATCTGGAAATATGACCAAGGGAATGACAAGGACAGGTTTCCAAGTCCAACTCTGGACTTCTCCAGAGTCCAATCCAAGCATTGTCCTCACTCTTGGGAGGATGAGCCATTGTTTGACATGGCCCTTGACAATGAATTCAGGACTCAGGTCTGCTCAGCTGCAGGTTGCACTGCACCTGGCGTCCAGTAGAGATGCAAATGATTCCTGTCCAGTTGAAAGAGAACCTATTGACTCTTCCCTGTAGCACATTAGCCAAATTTGTTGCAAACATTGAAAATCTATTTTATATACCTTTCCCAATGACTATACAAGCATAAATCCTAGTACTTCAAATGCCATTTGAACCAGCACTGCTGACTCCTTAATTGATGAACTGAATAAAATCAAGTGTGTGCTCATTCTATTGTATCTGGGGGCCATGGTTTTAATTTCCTTCAGAGCTTCTGGTGGGTAGCCTTGACCCTGCCCTTCCCCTCCTGATGTGAGTGGGATGAAAGGTTCAGGGCAAAGTCCCTGTGAGGCATTCTAGCTTTCCTGGCTTGAGCCTGTGGCAAGCAATGAGGGCCTTTCCCTTGATCTAGCTCCAGGGTTCATAAGGGCTCAGTGTGTGGTGGAGCCCAAAGGTAGGTGGCAGATTCAGCAAGCTAGGGCACTCAGAAGCATGACTTAGCACTGGTCAACAAGCAAGGACTTGGGATCCGGTGGGCCAGGCTCAGCAAAGCTCCTTGGAAGAGTTGATTACTTCCTGTTCCTCACACTCAGCAGCCCCACTGTGGTTTATATTATGATATAATAAACACTATTTGTCCCCCTTGCCCCAGATGATGTGTACTTTTTGGTATGCTAATAATGTGCAGGGGGCTTCCAGATAGCGTCAGGATACAAAGGGAGGGACAGTTGCCAGGAGAGCCTTTATCAAATTGAGCTTGTCACAAGGTACCAAAAGTGATTACAGAGACGGTGCACATAAAAACTTGATCATGTCTCTAGACAACAATTTGTTGGTACATGGTCAGGGATCGCTCATGTTTGTGTTTCTTGTGCCAGACATTGTACCTCTAAAATGCCGTCCTGGGGCTGATGCTGTGGGGCAGCAAGCTAAGCTACTATCAGTGATGCTGCCATACTGGAGTGCGGTTCAAGTTTCAGCTGCTTCACTTCCAGTTCAGCTCCCGGCTAATGTGTATGGAAAAGCAGTAGAAGATAGCCCAAGTGCTTGGACCTGTGAAGCCACTGGGGTATCTGAGAGGAGTTCCTGGCTTCTGCCTTTGGTCTGGCCCAGCCTTGATGGTTGCAGCCATTTAGAGAGTGAACTAATGAATGGAAGATGTCTTTCTCTGTCTTCTCCCTATCCCCTACTCTTCTCTGTCACTCCTTCAAACAAATAAAATAGGAATAAGAGGAAGAAAGACAAGTGGTAAAGTAAATAGCAGTAGCAACTATATTAAGAGACTATCACAGAGGAAGTCAAACACTGTTGTGTAAAGGTAATTGTTAGAATGTCAATTACAACAAAAACTGGGAAAAGGCAAAATGGCCAAGAATAACAAATTAATTAATTAAGTAAATGATGCCTATCTAGGGAAAGGAATGACTGGCCTTTCAGTGATGATAATCCAGTAGATCACAGCTGTGGGCATCTGGCGTTCACACTTCCTGCCCTCCCTTGGGACAGAGAGGAACAAACAGACTATGGATTTGTAACAAGCAGTGCCTCTGTGTGTATGTGTCAGTGGGGATGGTGCTGGCAAGCATGACCAAGCTAGACCTATTGCATGCCAAGCCAGGCGGAAGCCGGGCACAGCCTGCAGAGCAAGGGCTGGAGGTGATGACCAGCTCAGCTGGTGCACTGTGGCACATGCAGCTGCTGGCCGCAGCCTCCCGGGTCCTGGTGTGGCTGCTGCCCTCACCAATGAGAGCACTGGAAAAATCATGCTTCTGTTCCCAGAAGACTGGCTGGCTGTTTTTGTCACCTGGAACCCAGGTAGTTTGGTCCTAGATAGTTTCACACACAGGACATCAGGGCAGTGTGGCTCAGATAAGCTCAGCTGAGGTCATTCCAGGCCGCAGTCCTTGCTTTCTACTTGATGTTTGCAGTGATTTGCATACAGTTGAATTCTTCTCCAAGTCCCTTAGGCTCCACCAGCCCTTCCATAGCAGCTCTGTGAGCCCTGACTCTTGGCTTGTGTCTTCTGCTTAATGGCCATTTGCTCGTTTTTGCTGAGTGTGCAGAACCAAGGCACCATAAATCCTACAGTATGTCTGGGTCTCCACCTCTCCATGGCTTGCAGCATTAGGGAGCCTCTTTAGGCCCCATTGGATTTGCACGGGCTTTGGTGTTTGGGCTCAGGCTTCTGTCACAGCCACAGTGTCCTATGCATTCTCCTGTCAGTGATGGGACACAGTGATGATTCCAAGCTTTGTTTAAAGCTTGGCTTCTCAGTTATGTCAGGTCTGAGGTTGCAACTCTATAGGTGCCATTCTTAGGAACCCAGGAACTCCTGACCCTTTGCTCAAGGACTCTCATTTTGGAGGTTCCTGTGGTAGGCAATGGCAAGTGGAGGGTGGGGGCAGAGCAGCCTGTGGCGAATCTGTACAGGTCATGGCTATTCATGGGCTGGGGGAAAGATCATTCCCACCCTGTCTTTTGCTCCCCACTCAGAAAGTCTCCTGCAGACCTTCCTAGGAAAGAAGTGGGCAAAGTGAGGCCAACCACAATGGCAGGGCAAACAACAGCCCTGTCCACTGCTCAGAGCCATCCAGCAGGCTTCCTGGCTGACTTTGTAAAGTAGAACACACCTCGGCTGCCAGCTACCTTGTGCCATGTCCAGGGTCACATTCTGCACAGAAACCAGCATCATGAAAATGCCTCCTTCCTTCTTTCTTTCACAGTGCACAAGAACTGGGGGCTGCTTGTAGGGCAGGGGGTTAAGCAGTCATGTAGGATCCCAACAACCCAAAGCAGATCACCGCTTTGAGCCTGTACTGCTCTGTTTCTGACCCAGCTTCCTGCTGATGAGCCTGGGAAAGCAGCAGAAGATACCCCAAGTGCTTGGGCCCATGGCCATCCATGTGGGCAATCTGGTTGGAGTTCCAGGCTTCTGGCTTTGACCTGGCCCAGGCTTGGTCATTGTGGCCATTTGGGGTGTCAACCAATAGATGCAAGATTTCTTTGCCTCTTCCCCACCCCCCCCTTTTTTTTTTATCACTCTGCCTTTCAAATAAAGAAATCTTTAAAAGCACAGAAGGTACATTTCCCGAGTTTGTCACCTGAACCTTACAATACTCTGAGTTACTCGTTGTCATTATCACATCCAGTTTGAAGGTGAGAGCCTAGACAGTCCAGGGGCCCTGGCTGCCATGGCCAGCCAGGAAGGGGAAAAGCAGGGCTCCATGACCGAGCAACCCATGCTGGAGCTCATTTCCTCCTCACCATTAAGAACCCTGTTCAGAAAGACTGCTTAGCCCCTGGATGCTTTTCTCCCACCCAAGTCACTTGCTGTTGTCAGGAACCAGCTTGTAGTGGCTAAGCAGAGCCTGGCTGAGAAAAGACAGGCAGAGCTGGAGCAGGAGGGGTTGCTAGGACACCAAAGAGAGTGTGAGCTATGCAGGGCCCAAGGCTCCTCAGTCAAAACGGCTTGTTGCTGCGGTATGTGTCACCCAAAACATTAGTGGAGTTGTGTACCATCCAGTTCCGGTCGTACACACAACTCTCCCATATCACCAGACCGGAAGTCTGCCCATTAAACAACAGTGTTCTGTTAACCCTCTCCCTCAACCACTGACCGCCATCATCCTACTCTGTCTCTACAGTGTCCTACTCCAGGCTCCTCGTGGAATGGAATCACTGGTTTGTGCTTTTCGGATGGCTTAGCCTAATGTCCTAACATGCATCAGCATTAACACTGGGAACTATTTCTTTACGTGACTTTAGCACACTTGGCTTATGCATTTGTCTGTTGATAGAAAGTTCTCCCCTTGTCATTGTTGTAATAGCAGGAAGATGAGTGTAAAGACAGCTCTTTGACCTGCTGCTTCTAGTTTGTTTTCATGGAAAACAAATTTCATGGAAAATGGAGTTACAGGACAAGTTTGTTCCAGAGAAGAAAATTTTGAAATCCATGCATAGATTTCTCGTGATACACTTTCCATGAGCTTTTTCCTTAAAAAATTAAGAAGCAAGGTTTATTTATTTGAAGGGCAGAGAAACACAGAGAAAGAGATCTTTCATCTGATGATTCACTCCCCAAATGCCAGCAATGACTGGGACTGAGTCAGGCTGAAGCCAGGAGTCTAGAACCCCATCCAGGTCTCCCACATGGATGACAGGGGCCCAGACACTTGGGTCATCTTTGCTGCCTTCCCAGCTATGTTAGCAGACATCTGGGAAGTGAATCAGTAGGTGGAAGATTTTCTCTGTCTCCACCTTTTGTGTGTTACCCTACTTTTGACATAAATAAAGCTTCAGGGTGGAATAAACGAGTTGCAAGGGTGACAGTGCAGAAATTAACCTTAGCTACTCTCTACAGAGGACACTGGCTTACCCAGAAAAATACCTCTACATGTTAGGCAGGAATAGCATACATGAAAAGAAAGATTTGATGTATTTACACAGACCCGTCCTATAAGTAACAGGTATAGCCACTTTTCGTGGTGTGTGTATGTGTGTGTGTGTGATCCTGCCAACTTAGTCTGCCGCTGATGTGTTGGGTGGAAAATATCAGTGTGAGAGTTACTGCAGACCTCTCTGCAGGCTGGTCCTTGTGTCCCCATGTCTTTCACACAGAGAACACTCTCCTGGCCATGCAGTTCTCACATCTGTACTAGCCACCTGCTAAGAAATTCCTGTGCCAGCCATAACCTGAAGTGTGCCATAGAAATGAGATTTGGGCAAAGCAAAATCACAGAGGGCACAGAGGATGGCAGGAGGCAAGGATCCCTTTTTGTTACTCTTTGGCCCAGTAATTAATTTCTTCCCTAGCAAGGTTTGACAGCAAAGCTTGTATTCATTAATCTGTCATCCACCTGTTCTGGAGAACTATTTGATCGCTTTCTAACTGGAGGCATCATGTCCAGCAGGGAGATTGAACATCTTCCCAAGAGCTGGCATGTGAGTGCAACGAATCATGTTATAACAAGGCGATTTTCACCAAACACAAGTAAGCGGATTCCGTGACTTTTATAGCAAGACTGAGCCACAGCAGCCCTCCCACATGGTACCCTGAGGGCGGCCCCCAGCACATGTCCCTGTCCCGTCACACCCTGCTCCGTAGTGTTAGGGGAAATGTCTCGGAATCTCTGGCTAACACTGGACCCTCCTCTCTCACACAGAAGGCGTGTGAGTCCTGGGTGTTTGGTTTGTGTCTGGAGAAGGAGCGGGAGTGAGGGAAGCACACATCCGTCTTCTGTGGCAAATCTGATTATTTGCAGCAGAGGCAGCAGGTCGGAAAACACCAAATGAAATCTCACCCATGGACTCGCTCCCAACTGTTTGTTATTTTTTTATTTGGACACAGGAATTACAGCTTGATAGCATTCAGAAAATTATATTTAACCCTCATTTAGATTCCATCTGAATCAATTTAATGAAATGTGAGTACTTTTCAAGACTGAAGGAAGAATAAAAGGAAATTTAAACCAGAAGGAAATACATTGAAGTTTTTTTTTTTTTTTCGTGCTGTAGCCAGGAACTGCAATGCCAGGCCCTTTTCCCAGGAACTGATGGTATTTTCCCCTAACATAAAAAGAACCAAGAAGCATAGAACTTCAGGAAATTATCAATTGGGATTTAGGAGATCTCTGCATCCCACCATGCAGTTATTTAGCGGACAAGGCCTCGTGCCAGCCCCTGTCGAGCAAGCCAACCATAATCCTTCCTCTAGCAGCTTAGAGTCCCATGAGAGAAGCTGAAGTAAGCGGAGCGATCATGACAGATATGAAGCTACAACCATGCTGGTGAGGCAGTGGGAGGGAGTGCTGGTGTCACCTGGGAGGGGAGGAATGAGTCAGGTAGACAGGAGGAAGCTGGGGAGGGAAGACCAGTCAAAGCAGAGAACAACAGGCACCAAGGCCCCTGGCCAGCCACAGGGTACATGGCATGAAGGCCAATGTGGGTAAGAAGCAAGGTGGACTGAGCATGGCATGTCAAAGATGTGTTGAGGTTAATGGGTTGGACTGAGCAGGGGACTGGTTGGGTCAAGTGCTTAATCTCATTCTGAGCTCTTGTAACCAGCCTGCCTGGGCTGGTCTGCAAAAGTGGGTGATCATACTACTCTGTTCCAGGGTGCATGTGAGGATGATATAAGCTATCACTAGGACAGCACATGGAACATACACTGTACATTTGCTATTTTCTTTGGTTCCCAATTGGCTTTCACCGTAGCATCACAAAGGTCTTTTTGACCCTCATGTTCTAAGTTCCTGAGAATCATCTCTTCTTTTTAAGATGTTTAATATTTTTAAATTTTTTTGATTATGTTTATATAGTTGAGAAGGATGCATACCCATTTGGACCACTAATTGGGGTGGGAAGGGTCGAGGAATAGGAGAAAGTAGATGAGACCATTGTTTCCAGTTTTCTTTTTCTTCTTCCTGTATCCAGGGGAAGGAGAGAGATAAGGGGATAAGTTGCACCCAGCCTCCCAACCGCATCAGTATCTGGGGGTGGGGAATGGCCACCTGATGTCATCCCAAGGTCCCTGATGTGGAACATGCAGCTATTTGGGGAGTGAACCAGTAAATAAAAGATCTCGCCCTGTCATTCCTTCTTGCTTTGTAACTTTGCCTTTCAAGTAAATAAATCTTTTAAAAACAAATAAAAAAATTGAAAAGTTCATACTAGAGGCTCATTATGAAAAAACTACACAAATATTTCAAAATTGCTTTTCAACAAAGTAAACTTATTTTTAATTCTACTATCTATGAAATTTTTAAAGCATCCTTGATCCTTGTACATGCAACATACACACATACAGATACACACATACGAAACATATATTCCCTCAGCACAACACATATATAGGTACAACATACATGCACTCAGCACAATACACGATGCATCATACACAAACATGTACATTAATATATATGCATATAGACATAACACACACAATGCAAATAACAAACAAAATGCATAATACACACAATTTCCCATTGGGTAATGCATGGAGTTTGTGTAGGGGGAGGAGGTCAACCAAGCCAATGACAGCAGTTTTATATCTCAGTATTTCCACAGATACAACAGCTTCCTCTCATCCTGGGAGAAGAGGAGAGAGCTTAGCCAAGCGGCGCTCAGCATACAGCTTCAGAGTTGGCGTGACTGTAAGAAGAGTGAAGCATGATGTACTAGCAGAGCTTTTGGGGGGCTCACATCTGGCCAGTCAGGCCATGTCTTCCTGGAGCCAGTTCCGAGGGTCCTGAGGGATGAGGGCCAGCCCATTCTTGCATAGGTAAGGGAATGACACGATTTCTCTAAAGGGCAGCTTCCCCTATAGCAGCACTATTCCTTGGGTGGATCTCAGTGGAACACCTCAGGGAATTGCTTGGCCTAAAGAAGTAGTAATGGTGTGGCCAGCATTGTGATACAGTGTGCTCACCTGCATTTAGTAGGCTCATATCCCAGACGGGGGTGCAGGCTCCAGTCCCCACTGCTCCATTTCCAATCTGGCTTCCCACTAATGCACCTGGGAAAGGAACAGAAGACGGCCCAAGTGTTTAGGCCTCTGCCACCACGAAGGAAGACCCAGATGGAATTCCGGGCTCCTGGTTTCAATCTGGCCTTGTCCTGGTTGGTGTAGCCATTTAGGGAATGAATCAATAGGTAGAAATTCTTCTGCTTCTCCTCTCTATCTTTCTGCCTTTCAAATAAGTCAATAAATAAATCTTTTTTAAAAAGAAGAAATAGTGACTGCATGGGAGACCCCATGCTCGGGTGCCACAACACAGCAGAAGGGGTACCTGGTGTTGGCACCACAGAAACAGACCCTTGGGGAGATGGAGGGTGAGCTCTGCCTTGGCAGTGTGACTCTCTCACTCAGACACAATGGACTCCAGCTCTCCATAGGAATTCAGCCAACAAGTGTGCTTTGCCCGCTGCTCACTTCTATAAATATTTACCAGCATTGCCTGCGAGCTGTCCCCTTCCGTGTAATTCCCTCTCATTATTGCAGTACCTGTTCCCTGTGTGGGCATTAGGAATACAGAATGCAGGAGTAGGATGCCTTTTCGTAGGATAGATCCCTGCATACCAAGTGGCTGGTGTCAAGAGGCCTTCATAGGAAAGCACAGTGTGGCCCAAGCAAATGCATTTGTCCCTGGACCTCAAAGCTTCACTCTAAGAACCGAAGAAATCGCCCTGGTGCCTTCCTTGTTGTCCCTCCACAGCTCAGCAGATAGGCAACCAACTGTCTCGTTGCTATGAAAGAAGCATTTTCTTCAACTCCTTTCTCTCATTACTTATGCAAATCATGCAAGAGGCAGGCACAAATAGCAGTCTTGGCTTGTGGCGCTCAACTGAGAAGAGGAGGCAGGTGGATGACGAATGGGTGGGCCGCATGATGGTGGCTGCAAATCTCTGGGGGAGCAGCTGTGCAAAGGTGGCAAGCCCTGGAGGATGTGGGTCACAGACCCGTGTCTGGGAGAAGGCTCTCCCATGTGAGACAATCCAGACCAGGGAGACACAGCACCTCTGAGGGACATGTCCATGTGAGCTGACATGGACAGCAGAACAGGCCTGAGCTGGAAGTGAGCTGTGTAAAATTCTGCTGTCTGGAACACCAGACATTCTGTCTCTTGATATTCTGCTCTCCCCGGTCCCAAGATGCCAGAGAATTCATGCCAGCTCAACCTCAGCTTTCCATCCAAAGACACTCCCACTGCGAGAAACAGAAGCTCACACTCGCTACTTTGTGAGTGAGCACTTGCCCCTCTTGTAAGCCTTCAGGGAGCCCTGGGGAGATGGGCCAAAGGCAGCACGGGGCCTGGGGACACTCCTAGGACTTAGCTGGCTGCTTGCAAGCTGCCTTTTTAATGCAGGCACCTGACGCTCTGTGGCCGTTCCCCAGTGACCACAGGAATGGCTAGGAAATGAAACCCCTACTTTTTTTTTTTGAACAACCACTATGAGTTAAGCTCTTGAATAAACATTGTCTCCTTGTAGCGGTTGAGTCATTGAATTATTCAATATCTTGCCTGTTCATTTACTTCTTTATTCACTCATTGGTTACATTTTTTAAAAACTGAGCGTTGCTTTCTGTTCTGGGTGCTCTACCTTCTCCTGCAGTTTTCATATGGAAGGTCCTCCATCTTCATCTGCATATACCTCCATTCCCACAGTCCACTCGGATGCTACAAGAGTGCTGAATAACCAGACCAAACTGCCTGCCTTCATCATGCTGATGCTCTAGAGGAGAGGAGAAACAAGAAATCGTAAGTGAGGAGACATAGTGTGTCAATTGACTGATGTGAGTGGAATAATAAAGCAAGGAATAATACCATGAAATATGGGACCATATGAATGTTTAGATACAGTGGCCAACAGGTGAATTTTAGGAAAAGATGGGATGGAATGAAAGAGAAAGCTGTGAAGCTTTCTGGTGGGATAGCAATCCAGGCATAGCTAACCAACAAGTATGAAGGAACTGAAGCATGGTAGACTTGGCATGATCTTTCATTTCTTTAGGATTATTTTATTTATTTGAAAGGCAGAGTTGCAGAGAGCAGAGACAGAAGTCTTCCATCTGCTGGCTTGCTGCCCAAATGGCTGCATCATCCAGGGCTGAGCCAGAATAAAAACAGGAGCACACAAAATTTACCACATCTTTCATACTGGTGCAGGGACCCAAGCACTTGGGCCATCCTCTGCTGCTTTTCTGGGTGCATTAGCAGGGAGCTGAATTAGAAGTGGAAAATCTGGAACTCAATCTAGCACCCATGTGGGATGCCAATGCTAAAGGTGGCAGTTTAACTTGAAACACCACAGCACTGGTCCCATGGCATGATATTTAAGACAGCCAATCTATGTTGAATGGATTGATGGGAGGGGTGGACAATGAGTTCAAAGAAGTGATGGGAGGGTAGGGAATGCAGAGGCAAAGGGGATAGATTCTGTAGGGGCTCTGAGGTTGCTGTATGAATGCAGGCATGTACTCTGAGATGTTCGCATGGATGTGTACCAGCTATTCACAAGAACACTCTCCTGCTGAGCTGAGAGGGACCGGGTGTGGCAGGGGATGAGGGATGCACAAGGGCGGTAGCTGGGAGAGCACTAGGGACCTTTGCAATGATCCCAGTGACTTGCCTCTGGATGGTGGCAGTGAAGGGGAGGCCCAGTTCTGAGGACATCGTGAAGGGGGAAACTTGCAGACAGAGCAGATGAAAGGAGTGCCACAAACAAGGATTCCAGAATGAGTGACCAGTGTCTGCTGAGCTGCTGGAGGAGCTCAAGCAGCAGCATCAAAAAAGCTGAGGCTGTCTGAGGTATTAGGGGATTCATAAAGAAGCCCTTCACTAGCTTATATTTTCTAGTTCCTATCAGCCAAGCTGGGGCTCTTGCCTTTGGCTTTTTATTTTTATATGGTCCTTTTTATTATTTCTCTTCTGTAAGTGATCAGTTATCAATGGTTTGCCCTTAAAGCAATTTCTCCTGTATGTGTCAGAAGTGTTCCGAGGCCAGAACAACATACAGCACAAATTTCAGCCTACAAAAAAAAGAATATTTGCATTTTGCAGAAAGCAAGACAGAATCACAAAAGACGATAGACTCCTTAGGTGGTGTTGGGTGATGGAATTTGGTGTTGGGTGGAAAATTAAGAGGACAGAGGTCTCTCAGGTTTCTGCTACACTGCTTGAAGCTTCAAGCCAGACTATTTTTTAAAAAAAGATTTAATTATATATAAAGGCCACAGAGGCAAAGAGGGAGAGATAAAAAGAGATCTTTAATTTATTGGTTCACTTTCCAAGTGTCTGCAACCAACGGGGCTTGGCCAGGGGGGTAACAGAAGCCTGGAAGTTCAGCTGGGTGTCTCACATGGATACAGGGGCCTGAGTACTCATACCACCTTCTGCTGCTTCCCAGGTGCTTTCGCAATGAGTTGGATCTTAAGGGAAGTAATTGGGACTCTTCACTAGTGCCTATAAGCGATGGTTGTCATTGCAGGTGACAACTTAGCTGTGCCACAAAGCCAGCCCCCTGGAGCCAGACTATTTTAAGTAAGGAAAGCAGGGTTTCATGGATATTAAGTCCTGCTCTTTTCCTCCAGTCTCACTTTCTTCTCCAGGCCTTCTATTTTTCACTTGTAATTTTTCCTGCATACCTGTGATTAACTTTCTTCTCAATTGAATATTCCAGCTGAAATGGCTGGGAACATAGTTTGGTTCCAAGTTTAAAAGGCTACATGTAGATCTGTACCTTGTCTTGAAGGCACTTATAATGTGATATTAAGAACAAGATGCCAGCTTTAAGGCTATGGCTAAAGGAATAAATAATGGAGAGTTGCCTTTCACATCTCACTCATTTTAGACACATTCTAATTAACTTGGCCAGAAAAAATAATTGGCTTGCATCAGGTCGATCTGATTGAGGCTCTAAATAACCTCACTTGAGTGGGATTTGTGCTTCAGCTTCTGGTCTTGGGTGAGGCGATGATGTGGCTTGAATGCTAATTGCATACCAAGTGGGGACAAAACATCTACTTATTCTTCATCTCCTTGTAAACAGGTGCACAGGGAATTTTTCAGAAGTTCCTTTTGCACCAGTGGTTTTGCGAAAGTTCATTTAAGTCTATTGTCTAGCACTTGGGTTATTTCCCTAAAGAAATAATGCTATGCTCTGTGGTTAACGATGCTGGTCAGAGTAATAACAGTGAACATATAATGATAACATTTAGACTCCAGCGTGGCTGCACAGAAGTATTTACGGAGCCAGTCAGAGACATTGATCCTGGATGGGAGGGAGATTCTGGTGTATTGAAGAAAAAGGGAAGACAAGGAGGAAGATGCTCTCAGCCTCCTAGGACAGACAACCCTGTCAGTGTGCAGATGGAGGGAGGTTGAGGGGATGCCACTACCAGGTCCTCACCTGGACAGGCTGACAGGGACCAAAGCAGGACAGCTGTTGGCACTGGGAGGATGCCCCCGGTGGGTAACTCGCACAGTGGCCAGTGATGAGAAAGACTCTGACAAGGAGAGGAAATTGAGTCTGAGTCCTGAAGACTGGTGGCTGAGTTAGCATTGAGAGATGGCTCAAGGCATTGCAGCAACCACAGGAGTGCAGCAACCACAGGAGTCTAGCTCCCGCAGGGGTGCCTGACTGAAGCTAACCACAAGGAACAGTCACACAGGATGTAGGTCTCAGACTGAGGGTCTGCCAGGAGTGAGGAGAGGCTTGGAGTTGGTAGTGAGCCTGCACAAGGGAGATGGAGCCCAGGCCAGAGTCTGTTTATGGAGGCAGGCTTGTGATAACTTTCCCTTCCTAAGCCATTTCTTGTCCAGTCCGTAAGACAATCATATTTTGTGCAGCTTTTTGACAACAGCAAGATTTGTTTCTGGCTTTTTGGTACCATCTGTCTCCCAGTGTCCCGATGAGACCTCAGGAGTCCTCTCATTGTCATCTTCTGCCCCTCTGCAGTCTTTCCACTGTCTCCTTGCCCTTACCTTACAGTGGCCTTGCTGATAAACAAGAAGGCCTTCCATAAAATTGTTATTGCTCACATTCGGTCCCTGAACTTGGCCACCCTCTCTAATTGGGCTGCAGACCCTGGGGTCAGGTGACCCACATGCCCAGAAGAAAAGCACAGCTCCTGGATAATAGAAGATGACTCTAGAAACTTCTGCTCCTTTGGTCACATGGTGCTACTTCTCATAGATGACGAGTTGTAACAGGCGGGGCCATATTGGAGCTTGCATTCATGAGAGATATGGCATGCGGTGGAGACAGAGCCCTGGTTTTGCTTGGGTTAAATCACAGCCAGCCTCCTGTTACTCCAGGATGGTATTTTTCCAAGACTCACAGAGGTGGGAGGAGGGGAGGTTCCTTGCTGTTCATGAAATAGTTGGCTCTTGGAGGAGGTTCATGGGTGCTACCTTGCTAAGAGAGATATAGAGGGAGGCTCACATTTTCTGAATGTTAACATGATCCAGATTTGCCATGGAGAAAAAAACTCAAGTACATGAAAAGTATAAGTAAGAGGACTAAAATTACCTGTTACCATATGACCCCCAGATAGTCCTTGTTAGATTTCTTTTGGTGCATTTTCATTCCAAATTTGAATCATAGCAAGCACACAATTTTGTGTCTTGTCTTTCTCCTGTTGAGGCAGGAGGACTCACTTTCTGCATTGAAGTCACCTGTGGATTAGAGTGTTTCGTGCACACACAGGTGTCTGCCCTTGAGGGCTCTATATTCAGTGAACACAGGTGAGGCCTGAGAAGGCAGGGTGGACATGGGGTAAGCCAATGGGGGTCCTTCCAAGACCCACCTGCTCCATAGGGTGTCTCTGACTCTGTTGATCTGGATTCTTGAACTTGACACTTTTAGCATGTCCTTCTCCCATCTTTGGGACCTGAGCAGTAATGCCTGCATAAGCTAGCCTCCCACATGAGCTATGCAGGCAGAGATCCAGGGGTGATCTCCCACATGGATGAACCCATAGAGTTCATTATATGATTATTATACTATTATGTATGTACTTACTATAACATACCCTTTAGACAGAAAGCACTTTAGTATTTTATAGTCTGCACTGTGTATATTGTGTGTATACGTACACATTTATCATTATTACAAGCTTTTTGCACACAATTATTAATTCCCACAACAACCTATGAATTGATTCCATCACTACTCCCATTTTAAAAAATTATTTAAAAGAATTACAGAAAGAGAAGGATCTTTCATCCACTGGTTCACTCTCTAAATGACCACAATTGGAGCTGAGCTAATGGAGCCTCTTCCAGGTTTCCCATGTAGGTTCAGGGGCCAAGGGCTTGAGCCATCCTCCACTGCTTTCCCAGACCATCATCACGGAGCTGGATCAAAAATGTAGCATATGGTGCCCATATGCAGTGCCAGCGCCACAGGCAAAGGCTTATCATGCTATGCTATAGCACCAGTTCCTCCTCCCCCCATGTCCTTCCCCACACAATAATTCCCATTTTACAGATAAATGCATGGTGCTAGATGGAGATGTTTGCTCCTGCAGATCCTCTGCCTGCTTTATGTGCCCTCTTTGCCATCCCAGAGGGACCACACGAATGGCCTCCATGTTGTGTGCCTTTTTCCCAGTATGGCCAGTGTGGAGCCTCATCAAGAAAACAGAGGGCCCGACATAATGGGGCTAAATCCTCACCTTGAATGTACCAGGCTAGTTCATATCCCAGCTTCTCCACTTCCCTTCCCGCTCTCTGCTTCTTGCCTGGGAAAGCAGTTGAGGACAGCCCAAAGCTTTGGGACCCTGCACCCACGTGAGAGACCTGGAAGAAGCTCCTGGCTCCTGGCTTCCAATCAGCTCAGCCCTGACTGTTGTGGCCATTTGGGTAGTAAACCACTGGATGGATGATGTTATTTTTTGTCTCTCCTCTCTGTAAATCTGCCTTTCCAATAGAAATAAATAAAGAGAGAGAGTGTGTGTGTGTGTACTGCTTCCCCCAGCTTCCTCCCTGGGCAGTGACCAGGGCTGAGCACACCGTCCTGAGGCCCCTGCTGCTTTTCAGACCCCAGTATCCTGTGTCCACTTCTTCCTTCTTGCCACTGGGTATCCTTTGTGGGTGGCAGAGATGCAAGTACTCAAGTAGTTGAGCCATTCTCTACTGCTTCTCAGGCACATTAGCAGGATACTGGATCAGAAGCAAAGCAGCGAGGCCTCAAACAGGTTCTCTGATAAGGCCTGCAGGCCTTCCAAAGCATTGACTTAGTCTATTGCACCACAGTGCCTGCCCCATCTTTACACTGAACTCCATCTCACTAAACAGCAGGAATTAAACAAGCTTTATGCACAGTGAGTGGCCACTGTCTTTATCCAGAAAAGCACTGAGCATAAAAAAGCAGCTAAATTCTTGTTTTTGCAGGTTGGAGAAGCCTGCTCTGTCAGAAGCATCAGCTGACAGAATGCCAAACACAGAAATCAAGGATTAGGTGTTGACCAGGAAAAGTGATCTGTAACTTGGATCAAATGCAAGTGTTGCTCTAGGCTTGTGGATTCTGTGTGGTGCAGGCATTGTGAGCTATTGCTCTGTGCTTTGGTGCATGTTTGACATGCCCTTACCATGTGTCTTGTGTGTGATTCATGAGCTTAATGAGTGGTTAACATGCAATTGATGTATTTTTAGCATGTCATTATCTTGTAGCACACATGTAGATGGCTTGGGACTAGCATGGAGCTAGTATGTGGTTCATATGTAGTTGATGTCATTCACAGTGTAACAGTTTGCATTTATTTTTCTTTATATCTGATTTTATTATGTATATAACTCATTTGTGATTCATATGCGTGTTGCATGTATATGATCTGTTTTGCATGTATTCAACATGTTATGTAGTTTGCATATGTTATGCATGTGGTTTTCTATAATTGGCATGAACTTAGCATGCAACTAGTAAATAATTGACACATTCTTAGTGTACAATTGGCTATAATAGTAAATAGGTAGCTTGTTATGTTGCCAGCCTTCATTAATATGATCTTGGTATATTATTCACATGCAGTTGACATGTGCTATATATATATAAATAGTATGTTATCAGCATGGTCTTAACATGTAGTTCAGATGTAATTGGTGTATTCACACATAACAGCTTGTATTTATTTCCCTTATAGTTGGCTTATGTAATTTGCACATGCATGATATGGCTCATGTGTCCTTAACATGTAACTCACATTTATCTATCATATAGTTCTTTTTTTTCCTTTTTAAAAAATTTATTCATTAATTACATTGTATTATGTGACACAGTTTCATAGGTACTGGGATTCTTCCCACCCCTCCCCAAACCCTCCCCCCATGGTGGATTCCTCCAACTTGTTGCATAACCACAGTTCAAGTTCAGTTGAGATTCCCTCATTGCAAGCATATACCAAGCATAGAGTCCAGCATCTTATTGTCCAGTCAAGTTCAATGGCTTCTTAGGAAGACCCTTTCTGGTTTGAAGGCAGAGCCAGCAGAGTATCATCCCGATCAATTAAAACCTCCAACATACCATCAGCAAAAATTTACATCATTATGGAATTAATTGACATAATATTGAGTAACCAATATGTTAAAAATAAATGCAAGTTCATAACCACATTCTGTGACCACCTCATCGACATTTCAATTCTAGTTTATACACAACTTATAACATAACATACATAACATAACATGTTTTATATAACATCATATCATCTTAAATTAAGGCAAACATGTGGTATCTAACCTTTTGGGATTGGCTCATTTCCCTTAGCATTATGGCTTCCAGTTGGGCCCATTTGGCCACAAAGAACTGCATTTTTTTTTGATAGCTGAGTAGTATTCCAGGGAGTAAATGAACCATAGCTTTCTTATCCAGTCTTCCGCTGATGGGCATTTCAGTTGCTTCCATGTTTTTGCAATTACTGATTGTGCTGCTATGAACATAGGGGTGCATTGTTGGTTTCTCGTGAAACAGGTGTTTTGGATATATTCCTAAGAGTGCTATTGCTGGATCATGTGGTATGCAGATTTTGAGTTGTTAGAGTGTTCTCCATACTGATTTCCAAAGAGGCTGTACCAACCTGCAGCCCCACCAGCAGTGGAGTAGGATTCCCTTTTCCCTGCAACCTTGCCAGCAAGTGTTGTTGGTGTTTTTTTTTTGTTTTTTTTTTTTTTTTTTTGTATGTGGGCCAATCTTATTGGCGTTAGGTGGTATCTCGTTGATGTCTTCATTTGGATTTCCCTTATCGCCAGGGAACTTGAGCATTTTTTCATGTGTTTGTTTGCCATTTGGGTTTGTTCCTTTGTGAAATGTCTGCCCATTTCCCGTTAACATATACTTTTAATGTATTTGACATGTCATTGACATGTGCTTTGGATATGCCCTATGGTGTTCACATGTAGCAACTTCAATTTATTTCACTTGTAGTTGGAATGTAGATAACATGTGACTTGCACTTGTATGCTGCCACTCATGTATTTCCCATACTCTTAACATGTAGTTGGCATACACTTAACATACATTTAACATGTAACAGCCATGTACTTCACTACAGCTACCATGTTATCTGCCTATTGTTAGACAGCTGGGGCAGGAGCTGCATCTCTTGCCTGAGGCTTTTTTCTGTAGCACTCTGGTTTGCCTAGGGCGAAAGTGTTTTCTAAATCACAGGACTTTCAGTGCTAAAACCAGCATAGACTCAGGTAGACCAGGCTGATTGGCCCTCTTGTCTCAATATGCTCTCTTTATCTGTCTGCTTCCTCGATTTCCCAAATGAAATTATCTCTGTGGAAGTAACTGGTGTGATTTAGCATTCGTGGCAGAAGCCTGAAAGGTCCAGAATGAGATGCAGATGCCAGAGGATGCCCTGGCTTGTGTCACCAGCCCTTGAGAGACATAGTGATGGTGAAGATTATAATGGTTGTAGAGTTGAATAGGCATTGTTAGATATGTAGGTGCCCTGGGCCCGGCGGCGTGGCCTAGCGGCTAAAGATATGGAGGTGCCCTGGAAGAATGAACAAGTCAACCAGTAAAGTAGACACATAAACAGGAACCAGAAGCCTTGGTGACAACATGGAAAAGACCATCATTTCCTGTAGTTGGGGCATGTATGTCCAGAAGTCAGATTTGCCGCTTGGTTCAAGAAAAGCCAAATCTGAACATGTGACCCCAGCAGATGTCCAATATCAAACTGAAGTGCTTGCTAAGGAAGAGTGGTTTCAAGAACCTTGGGTGCAGATGACTGAGAACCTCCAGTCAGCTTCCCCAGCTCTCTCTGAGTTGACCTGGAAACATTATAGCAAGGATCATGCCACAGCGTGGGACCACCGCATGCTGTGGATGCTTCTGGGGCTGGGTGGGGCTGGGTTAGTAAGTATTTCTAGACTGAAGTGTAAATAGAGCTGTGAATGAAAGATGAAGGGATAATGAGTGTTGGGTTATCCTCTTACCCCATACTTATGGTTTCTTCTCTTGTCCAAAGGCTTTAGTGATTGGCAGATTTCTGGCTGATACAGCAACTAGCGACTTGGTGGTGGTGGTTTGGTCTTACAGTCACTCTGCTAGCACTCTGCAAACTAGCTGGCCTGGCCCCACCCTCACCTACACTCACCTTGCACAGGACCTCCTTGTGCTGATTTCTTCCAGGGCAGCATCCCTCCAGCCAGGCCACTGCATTGTTTATGTCTTCGTTCTTCTCCGAATTCTTTTCACACACTCTCTTTACCTTATAATAAAATTGCATTTTATTTTACATAGTCTCCTGGAGATGATGGGTTTCAGGGAGCTTGGGCCTGGCTTTCTGGTCTCGATTGGTGATAACATTTTGATTATTTTTTTTTATTGTATGAAAGAGTGCATATTCTTGCTTGATTCTCTCTTTTCAGCTCTAGAATTTTTTTTAATTTTATATCATTTTATGACACAGTTTCATAGGCTGTGGGATTCCCCTAGCCCCTCCCCAAGTCCTCCCCCCATATTGAATTCCTCCATATTGTTACAGTAGTATAGATCATACCCTGTCATGATTCCCAAATTGTGGGTATGGACCATGCTGAGAGTCCAGCATCCCATTGTCCAGATAAATTCAACAGTTTCATTGGGAGACCATCCTTGGTCTGAAAGTCAGCTCTAGACTCTTTAAAAAAATTATTGATTTTTATTGGAAAGGCACAGATTATAGGAGAGACAAAGATCTTCCACCTACGGGTTCACTCCCAAAGTGACTGCATCAGTTGGAGCTGAGCCGATCCGAAGCTGGGAGACAGGAGCTTCTTCTGGGTCTAACACACAGGTGCAGGGTCCCAAGGCACTTAGCCATCCTCTACTGCCTTCCCAGGTTACAAGCAGGGAGCTGGAAGGGAAGTAGAGTAGCCAGGACACAAACAGGTGCCCACATGGAATCCTGGTGCTTGGAAGGCAAGGATTTTAGCCACTGATCCGTTGCACCAGGTTGTAGTTCTAGAGATTTCTAAGGATGTCACGGGCTGAGGAAAAGAGGACATCATTCCCTTGGGGCTGCTTTCCGTCAGGGGTTCAGTTGCATGCTAAGAGTTGGCTGACTTTGCCCTCCCCATGAAAACTCCCTGCCTCAGCCATGCCCCTTCTTCAGCATGCCCTGCACAGCTAGGTCAGCCCTCCACCCAGGAGGACCACCCACCTCAGGTCAGGGATGGGAGCCCAACCAGCACCTGACGTGTGATCTTGACAGTACTGAAAGCAGCCCCTGGGGAGAGGGGTGAGCTATGACCACACCCAGAAACACTCCAGAAGTCCCGGCTTCTCTACCTCCCAAGGCCTAGGTCACCAATTTCCTGGAACTTGCACCGCCTGCCAATAGGACTCATCCTGGGAAATGGCTCTGAGAGGAGGTACCCACCATAGTGGGCTGGGGCTGGCTCTACAGGCTTACGGGTCTGGGGTCTGACGTGAGAAGGAATCATTGCCCTGAGGCAGCCTCTGGTTTGACCAGCTTGAAACAACTGAGATTTCTCCCCATTTCAACTTCTAAATTAATTATGGTCTCCGCGTAGGTCTCTGTCAGCTCTCATTATCCATTCCATTTGAAGGCCATTAACAGCCATTGAGCATCCAGGCTCCAACAGGCAACAACACATCTGAACTCTGGACTTGCAGAGTAAAATTCAAGCTGTTCTCTCGCTTCCTTCTGCTAATGGCAAAATAAAAAGCACCCCAGAGGGAAGAGGACCCTGTGTCAGTGGGGAAGAATCCACATCCAGGCTGCCAGGGTCCTGCCTCTTTTCCGCAGCAGTGGGGGAAGAAGGGAGCTGCCAGGAACTTTATGCAGGAGGAGCCTAGCAGAGGCAGAGCTCCAGAGCCTGAGAAGTTGACTTGTTTTCCCAAGGACCGCTGGTCAAAATGTACTGCAAAGCCGGATGCTACGCTTTCTGCTTCATGAAGCACCATGTCGTGAAAAATCCCAGGGCACTGTGCTGCAGTCCCAGTTGATGAGGAGCCAGGAGTCTTCCCTGCTCATTGTCACTGCCATAGAACAAGTCACCCAGTCTAGTAGTTCACCAGCTTCCAAGGAGGTGTAAGCGTCCCTGCCCTGCCTGGCCCCAAGGATCATTCATGGTAAAGTACTGCATAGGACTGTACTCTGTGAAGTACAGTCAGCTTCTGGATAACTGTATTTTTGTATTTTCTCTTATTTGAAAGGCAGAGAGACAGAGACTAACACACACACACACACACACACACACACACACACACACAGAGTTTTCCATCCCCCAAATGCCTGCAACAGCTGGGGCTGAGCCATGCAGAGAGCAGAAGCATCAATCCCAGTCCTGGCAGACAGGAAGGAGCTGTCATCTGCTGCCTCCCAGGGTGTGCACTGGCAGGTAGCTGGAGTGGAGAGAGGAGCTGAGTGAGACTCAAGCCCAGTCCTCTAATATGGGAGGTGGGCATCCCAAGCAGCATGTCCACTGCTGCATTAAATGCCCACCTCTCAATTTCCTGATTCTAAAGGTTCTATTTATCAGACATGGTGGTGTTGACTGGCTCAAGGGTGAAGAACAGAACTACCTGAGCTCTTGGAGTGCACCGATCTTCCAGAGCTAGAGAGAGGAGTCGTGGTGTTGCATGTGGTGGTACCTTGGAATGGGAAGAGGATAGGCTGCTAGGCCTGAGACGCGAAGCCAGCCACTCACCAAGGGACACAGGGCAATGGGAAAGAGAACATAACCCTCGGTAGAGAAGGAAGGAGCTGGAAAGACAGGACAGCAACAAAGGAGAACCTCCAGGACAATGCAGGATGCCTGGGTTTGGCTCCCTCCTCCAGCTCGATCCTGAGTCCTGGAGCTGCTCAGGTCTGAGGCACCTGCAGGGCTTCCCGACGGCGTGCCACTTCCCTCCCAATGCCTCCATCTCCAGGCCCCACCTCCCAATGTCCTTTCCCCTGTACCCAACCAACCAGACAGGCTTCCACTCTGCCCCAGCCTGCTCCAGGCTGTCCCAGGATGCATCAGGCTATCTCAGGCTGTACCACGCTATTGCATGTTGCTGCCAACTATCCAAGACTTTCCTAGGCTATCCCAAGGCTGCTAAAAGCTGCTGCAGGGAGCCTTACCCTGTCCCACCCTATTCCAATCTGTCCCAGGCTAATTCAGGTTATCCCAGGATGCCCCAGGCTGCTGTTTTGTGCTGTTTGCACTTTCCTCAAAGGCCCTGGTGATACACAGCAAGCCTTCCCAATTAAGATCACTCTCTGCCACTCTGCACCCTCCCAGGCAGGGGGGGATCAGAGGGAACTGAGTCCACTTCCTGACTCTTCTCCCCACAGAGCTGGGTAATTGACTCATTTATCCCACGAAGGCTTATCTTCTGTTTCATCTCTCCTGCCTGCCACCATACTCTACTCCCACCCCCCAAAGTGGAAACTGGCAGCATTGGGTCACCCCAGGGCCCACAACACTGTCAGGCACATATTAAATATGTAATAAATATTTGTGGGGAAGGTGAATAGTTCCATGGGAGGTAAGGAGAAGACCGTATCAAAAGGAAGCAAACGTTGAAATGCCAACCCTCTCAGACCCTGAAGAGAGATCCATGTAGAAGCTGTGATTAGATTCTGGGAGAGGAATGTTGGTTTCCACTTGTCAGGAACAGAAACGGGTAGGGAAGGATGGCAGGCTGAATGAATAGTACAGGGGCGCAGGACCAGCAAGGTCAACAACCCAATCAAGAAATGCACAGGAGATGGACAGCCAAGAATTTAGACACTAACTTCAGGGGAGGCACTGGACCAAAAGGAGAAGTTCCCTGCTGTTTTCAAATTTCATTGCTCTTTACTCTCGAGATGAATTTGTGCCCATTGTAGATTTGGGAATTTCAGAAAAGTTGAAAACAGAACTAAGATCCCTACTGTACACCTTCTTTACCCAGGTAGAATCTGGCAACTCTTAATGCTTTTTTCCCCTAGGGCTAGGCACTTAGTGGGGATGGCATTCATGAGCTTGTTTTAAAAATGGTTTCTTGCTGTACATGATAGAGCTGTTCTCTATGGATGTTTTCGCATTATTCATTGTAGCTTTGTTCACTTGTGGCTGCCTTTGAAAATTTTCCCATGTCTTTAGATATTTTTGCTAAGATGTAATTTGTAGTGGCTGCAAATGATTTCCCAGGCCATTGGCAGGAAGCTTGTTTGGAAGTAGAGCCACTGGGACACAAACCAATGCCCATGCAGGATACCAGTATCACAGGCAGTAGCTTTACCCATTGTGCCACAAAACCTGTCCCTTATTTATGTTTGTTTATTTGTTTGAAGAGAAGAAGAAAGCAGATAGAGCAAACACTAAAGAAATAAGAGACATGGAAGTAGCTCAGCGAAGGATATCCTGAAGAAACCTAGACAAGGAAAGCTGAAGGATGCAAGTTGAGTAAGATAGGAAACTGGTGGCTCTACCTGCTGCCAGCTGGCCCCGGGCTGGCACTCTGCATCATGAAGGTGGGGCTGCCAGGCAATGGCCTTAGTGTGCTGAGGCAGAGTCCATGGCAGCATCTCCAGCATGAGCCCCAAGCTCCCCAGGGTGAATTAGGGCCCAGGCATCAGTATCCTTACCAAGTTCTCTCCAAGGTCAAGTGAAACCCACTAGAGCCTGGACAACACACCACAGGACACTTCTCCCTAACCCTAGTGCTGCTGCCTGACCACTGTCCGTGGCTTGTCCTCTCGCTGGCAGCCTCATGCCGAGGGTGTGTTGTCCTCTCACTGGCAGTCTCATGCAGAGGGTGTGCTGGCCTGTCACTGGTGGCCACACAATGAGGATGTGCTGGCTCCCGAGTTGGTACAGAAAAGTGATGTAAGCCAGTCTAGACTCAGCCATCATCGCCGAAGGGTTGCCACCATGGAAGGATCCAGTTTTCATTTCATGACCTGACCAGCACTCCTGCCAAAGAGAGGCAGGGGGGCCCCTCCCTGCGCCAGCTTCTTGCTGTTGAACCACATCAGTTTAACTTGTTCTCTGGCTGTGGATCCATTGAACAGATGTGCTCTTTCTGAGGGTTCAGCATTTCCATCTACTATCAAGCCCCCATGTGCAAAGATACAGAGGATTGTTTGTGCTTGTTGGGCAGTAAAGAATGGAAACTGCGGTTTTGGGAACAGCCCTCCCTTTGGCAGGTGGTCTGGGGATGAAGATGTGAATGGCTACCGCCTCCAAACAGCTGCTGGTCTTTTCCATCTTTATTCCTCTTTCTCATTACTTCACTGACAGCCACAGTCCCCTGAGCAGGAGTGGAGATGCTAGAATTATTGAGTTCCTCTGCTCCAGGCTAATCACAACTCCACAACTCCGCCTGGTTGGGCCTCAGACACTGTGAGAAGAGATGCAGACAGTTGTGACTTTTGAGGGCAGAGTTGTTGAAGTGAACAATTTAGACCAGTTAGTAGGGATTTTTCCCTGCAGCACGCAAATGCTGCCTGTGTGTGCATGTTTATCCAAGTACGCACTCCCTATCATTCAACTTCTGATCTTCCTATTTTAAGTAAGATATTTGAGGAATTTTCTGATATGTGGCTTGAATTAGGGATCACAGAAATCACACCTCCAGTTCCTTGACACTGTAAAAGGTTTAAAGTACCTTCAAAGCTGTGACTTCCTAACAGCCTCAACAAACAAGCAGAGAAGGCATCATAGTAACCTGATTTTGCAAATAGCAAACTGAGATTCTTGGCTGCGACTTACCATCTCATGTAAAAAAAAATACACTATCCTGGAGCTATTCTCCCATAATCTAAGTCATAGTTTTGAGAAAAGGGGTTCATCTTTGCGTGTCTACAGTTTGGATGCACAGCTTTCAGAATCAGAAAGTCTTCTACTTCATGAACGCTCATTAATTTAGAGCTGATCTGAAATAAAAGCAATGGAAGTCAAACTACATCTCCATGTTGCTCAAGCAAAAACTCTTAATAGCTACCACAGTTTTGAGTTTTGACTACATGCTAAATACTAATGTGAGATCATTATATTAATTAACATACTCGATTCTCCCAGTAACCCTGTTCCATGCTTTTTAGCCAGAAAAAGGTAAAGAGGTTAAGTTACTTTTCCCAGGGACACAGAGCTAATGGGAGTTCATATTGGAACCTGAGCAGTTTGAGCTCAGGGCTCAAGAGAATACAGCAGGTGGGTTCGTCCGCCAGACCCACAATTTGCGCAAGTGGGACTAAGAATTCCATGCACTCCTCAGTCCCTGGAGCCTGGCTCCAAGCAGTCTTAGACAGAGGGGACGGGCTCTCACTGCAGGGCTGAGAGAGGGAGGTCTGGAGCAAGCAATTCTGCCTTGGCTCACCAAGGGGCGTGGCCTTAGCAAACTGCAGGTGTGGGGTGATGGTGGCCCTGCGAGTAATTGAATAATCAGGGGACAGGGGAAGGGGCAAGAGTACAGGGACAGATCAGTCCTTGCAGACTTGGAGTCCCAAGTCTGAATGGTTTCATCCTGTACTTGACTGACCTGAGCCTGATCGTGCCCCTACTTACATGCTGAGAAGCAAACACAAGGCCACCTGGGAGGAAGGCAACATCATCCAGAACCTGAAATCATCTGTAACATTTTTCACAGCAATGCAAGGCATATAATTTCTTTGACAGGCATATAATTTTTAAAATAACACATATTCAGGAAAAGCTAACGTCATTTACAAAAGAAGGAAAGAAAAAGAATGAAAGGAAGGAAGAAAAAAGGAAACTATAGATAATAGAAACAGACCCCAAAATGATCTAGATAATAATTTAATATGGATTTTAAACCAACTTTGTTTTATATGTTCAAGAAAAACATGACTACATACTAAAGCTTAACAAAGACTCACAGACTGAGAGGCTAGAAGAAAATATTTATAATATTTGTCTAGAGATATGAAAGATACATTTCTTTACTATGCTTATATGCTTCTTAGTTTATTTATTTTTATTTATTTATTTATTTATTTTATTATTATTTAACTTCATTAATTACATTGTATTATGTGACACAGTTACATAGATACTTGGGTTCTCCCACCCCTGCCCAAACCCTCCCACCATGGTGGATTCCTCCACCTTGTTGCATAACCACAGCTCAAGTTCAGTTGAGATTCCCCCATTGCAAGCATACACCAAACATAGAGTCCAGCATCTTATTGTCCAGTCAAGTTCAACGTCTTCTTAGGTATACCCTCTCTGGTCTGAAGACAGAGCTAGCAGAGTATTATCCCAGTCAATTGAAAGCTCCATCATACCATCAGCAAAAATTTACATCATTATGGAATTAATTGACATAGTAATGAGTAACCAACATGTTGAAAGTAAATACGAGTTCCCAGTTGTTTTCTCTATCACAAAAATTGTAATATGCATACCTGGTTTATAACAGTAATGTAAATGCTGTTTAACTATACAACTGAATAATTACATTAACAACGTGTTAAACACTACCATACAATAAATAGTTACCATGCTAACATAATAATTAATAATTCTATACCCTCCAACAAGGCAAGCACTCTAAGAACACATTGACTTAATCTATTTATCTCCTAGTTCATTCGCTATTGCTTTGATACATTTTTATCCTCTGTAATTTTTCAAAATTCACAAAGGCATTGTTATTTTTAATAGACAATGTTTATTTAGATGCGTTCATATAGCTGTCCTTTATCTTGGATTATATCCATGCCCGTGGCTCTGAGCGTCTGTGTGGAATCAGTTGCCTTATACCCAAAAGTCGTCCTCTGCATGCCTTTTTCATACATTTCAGAAAAAGTATAAGAAACAGCAGAGTGAAAATGACTAACGAGTAACTGGAGCTCTAGGAGAGGAGAGAAGGCAGCAGCAGGAATGAGATTACCTGATTTTTTTCTTTCCAGCAGCAATAGTAGCCTCCATGAAACAGTGCAACATGTTTTCCTAAGTGCCTTCATTCCTGTGCCCAGCATAAGCATTCTTCATGAATGAAGGTAAAATAAAGACTTTGGACAAATAAAAACTAAAAAAATAATTTTATAAGCAAAGCTGAACTAAGAAATGTGAGAAAGTGCTTTCATACTATGTCTGTGTGTATGCAAAACAAGTAACCCTTTTAACCACCACATATTTCCATGTTAAAAAAAATGAAAATTTAGCATATGCTAATTTTTTATAACTGTCAACAAATTGACATTGCACACGACATATGTTCTCTGATCACAAATTAATTAAACTAGAAAATAACAAAAAGAAATGAAAGTTCTCATTTAGTTTTAAAATCTATGAAAATTTCAAGATTTACAAGCTTCTTTAGATTAAAACATTTTTTTTCCTCTTTAAATTTGGAGGGGAAAGAGACAGAGAGAGCTTCCACTCATGGACTACTCCCAAAATGGTTGGAAAGGCCACCTCTGCTGCTGGCTTCACCTGGTACTTGGTCCAGGACTCCCACGCCGATGACAGGGACCACCAGCACATGAGCTTTCTTCTGTCACCTTCAGCATATTCATGGTAGAATCAAGAGTGAAGCCTAAACCGAAAACCAGCTAGGCACTTTGATATGTGATATAGGCACACCAAGTGCTAGGCCAAATGTCCATACTTCCACAGAGATTTTGAAATGCTCTTTTTATTTTTTAATAATAAACTCATTTTATTTTTGATGATGTTTACGTAGTTGAAAGAGAGGCATGCCATTGTGCACCATCAATTAGGGCGGGGAGGGTTGAGGAATGGGGGAAAGTGAATGAGAAAACTGCCTCCAATCTCCTTTTTTCTTCCTGTATCTGGGGAAAGTGGGGAGAGAAGGGGTGAGGACCACTCCTAGCAGCCTAGCTGCGTCAGTACCTGGGAATGGTGGACGGCTACCCAGTGTTGTCCCAGGGTCCCCAGTGTGGAGCATGTTCTGAGGATACTGCTTAAGTGATGTCAATAGTTCTGAAATGTTGTTCGTGTCATTGCTCCAGTGTTGAGGAAATCCTTCCAAGGTTTATTGGCTGACATGTTCACACTAGAGTCTTGGTTTGCTCAATTACACACTGTCAAAGTTTGACCAGGATCGCTGTCCAATTTGTTTTGATTCTATGGTTCTAGACGTCCTCTGATAGCTTCAATAGGCTGTCATGTCCCCCATGAGCTTCTAGGATGCCATCCACTGCACAGGTTTCAACAACCATGGATACCAAGTTCTGACACATGCACTCCATAGTCAGACCACAAGTCCTGTGATTTTCCTCGTGGTTTGAGTTCTGAGTCCAGTGATCCAGTTGTGAGGGGATCCCCCCAAAAAATTCACCAGAGGTAGCCCCAACCTGATTCCTGGGTGTGCCAGCCAGTTCAGGGTCCAGCTTTGTCCATCACCTACAATCAGCCTACACACACTGGTGGTTGTATTCTGTCCCCAACCCCACCTCTTACACAAATCAGTGGATGCTGCGGCTCAGACCAACCCTGTCTACCACACACTCAGCCCTCACACACACCAGCGGGAACTACAGACTAGTCAGAGCAACCCCCAATAACTCCCACTAGATTCACCCCCAGCCCTGGTTCCTGTGCATGCCAGTATGTGAGCAAACCGGTCATCTGTTTCACCTCCCATTCAGCTCTCATATACATCAATGGATGTTGGAGCCTAGCTCAGCCCAACCAACCCCACTATCCACACTTGTGCTAGAGGGTACTAATTGCCTGTCTAGCCAGATCACCCCTAGCCCTGGTTTTTATGCTCACCAGTGGGAGCTGTAGCCCATCAGAAGAGTACCGACAATTTCCCTAATACACCCACTCCCAGCCCCAGATCTTACACTTTCCAAGTGGTTATAGAGTCTAGCCTGGAAGGACTTGCCTCCAGTCCTAGCACCTGCTAGCTGATGCTGCAGCAAAGTCTGACCAGCCTGTACTTATTCTGTCTCATGTATGCACTGGTGGATATGGTTGCTTACCCCAACCTGGCTCTCCCCCAACCCAGTGCACTGCAGGCCAATGGCTGTTGTAGCTTTGCCCAGCCTGGTCTACCACTAGTCCCAACTCTCACGTCACGCTCACCAATGGGACCAGTGGCCCAGCAGGGGAGCCCCTGCAGCTCCCCTACTGGACTCGATCCTGGGTCTTACATATGCTGTTGGGAGCTGCAGCCCAGACTGGCATGAAAACCTTACCTCAGCATTCACTACCATGAACTGATACAGCCTGGCTCGGCACAGTCTGCCCTTGTTCTAGTTCATGCTGGTAGGTGCCACAGTCAAGCTCAGCCCAGCCAGCCCAAAGTCCCAGTCCTAATGTGAACTGGCTCATTTTGCAGTCTAACTCAGCCTGTCCTAGACCCCATCCTGACTCTCACATTTGCCAGTGGGGACTATGGATTGACACAGCTTAGCCTGCCCTCAGGGCTGACTCATACATATAGTGGCAGGCAATGTAACTTGGACTAGTCTGGGCTGCACCCAGTTTTAATTCTTGCACTCAACTGCAGGGACTGCATGCTAACAGAGGAGTTCCCCAAGCTCTTCTATCATGTCACCTCCTATTAACAGATCACCAGGCATGGGCCCAAAGACCCACCACAGACACAGGACACAGTAGCCTTAGCCAGGGATTGTGGGGAGGGCATGATAAGGATGAGAAAGCTGCATTAAAGGCTGGATGAGGAAAACCAAGAGTACCGTTACCTTCACCATGGACCTCACAGCAAGCAACACATCAGGACAGTCTATTGCTGGGGAAGAAGCAAGGGAGAGGCCCTTCTGTGGTGCAGGTGTACCAGCAAGACTGAAATCTCATGGAGTGACAGGAATGTCAAGAAAAAGCCACCAGCACCCCAGATACTAAAATATGAAAAGAAGTCAGAAGTCAGTAGTACCTGTTAAGTCTCTGTAACAACAACGGAGCTAATATCTGACTACACACACACACACACTGCAGGAAAAGAAGTGTGCCCATTTGTAGAAATATATGCTGTTTATCCTGTTCTTTACTGTTACTCTGAAGATGTTCATCATCCCGTGGAAAATTGCAATGCACACAAAAATCGAAGAAAATCTCATTGTTAGGAGATAAATCAATCAACTGAAACAGAGCAAGAAATGACCTAGATGTTAGACTTCACAGTCAAGAATTTACAACAGCAGTGACTGTACGTTAAAGAGATGGACAGCTGTACCACCTGGAGAATTTGAAAAATCAAATCGAAATGCTAAAAACCTGTTTCAAAAGCAATGTTAAAGGTGACTTTCTTTCACAAAGTTAAAAGGGAACTGGAAATGGCTGAAGAAAGAATCAGTAAACTTCAAGATGGGTCAGTAGACGTGATTAAAATAGGACAAATAGAAAGAAAAGAATGAGAAGGAAGAACAGATCAGCAAGAGCTATGAGTATCAAATGGGATGAAAATATATCATTGGGCTCCTAACAGCAGAGGAGAGATGTGAATAAAAAACAGCTAAGGAGAAAAATTACTGAGAATTTTCAAAATTAATAAATAACATAGCACAGATATAGTTAGTCAAAAAATACCAAATAAGAAAACACACACACACACACACTCTGCAGTCAAATTTCTGAAAACCAAGGACAAAGTTCTGAAAACAACCAAAAGCAAAAAACATTACATACAGTGGAACAAAGAGAGAAATATCAAGTTGGTTATGTATCAAAAAGTAGTCAAACCAGAAGACAATGCAGCCTCGTGCTTAAAGTACTAAAACAAAAAGCAATGTCAACTCAGAGCTCTCTACCTAGTGAACATGTCTTTGAAAAAAAAATGAAAGCAAAATAAATTTTCTTCAGACAAGAAGAAAAGCTAAAAGAATTCATTGCCAGGAGACCTGCACAGTAAGAAACATTAAAGAGAGTTCTTGAGGCAGTGAAATGAAAACAAATGCAGAAGTCTAAGAAAAAGTAAAAATTAAGAAAAATCGACAGTCCATGGCAAAATAGTCACTGTGAATTTTGAAACAACATTTTATAACATGTTGAAGGATGACAAAAATGGTTTAAGGGCTGGGAGGGAGAAAAATGGGTCCACAGGGACATTAAGTTCTTTTGCTCTGTCTGAAGTAGCCTAGTATTATTCACAAGTTATTGATATATATGCTACCTCCTACAGTGAGATATAAATAAATTAGAAAACAAGCAGAACTACTACGTCAATGGTGGATATAGAATGGCATACTATCATTTCAATTTATAAAAAAGTAAAATAGAAAAAAGCAGCACTACAGATTAAACAAATAGTACAAGATTGATGTAGGAAGTTGAAAGGTTGATATAGGAATGGGATACACAACAATATGAAAACAAGTTCAGCAACTTTACATAAAGTGACTACATGTCTCTGAAAACATCTGATTACCAACCTCAGACAAAAGCAAAATGTAACCTGAATAATATCACATCAAGTAAAGTGAATTCACGTTTACTATCTACCTTTTAGGAACACTAGACACCCAGACTGGTTTGCAGGTAAATTCCACCCAGTTAATAAACAAATAATACTGATTCTAGATAAAATATTCCAGAAAAGAAAAAAAAGTAACATTTCACAACCCAATCCATGAGATCAGCATCATTTCAATACCAAAACCAGATATTATGAGAAAAGAAGAAAAACTATGTTCTAAAATTGTGATAAAGATAAAACAAAAAAGGTTTCAGAATATTACCAAATTGAACATTCAGTTTAGAAAAGAGCAAGTTGAGCTTATCCTAGGAATGCTTGATGGGTTCCACATTTTAAAATGAAGCATTGCCATTTGTCCTGTCCTCAGAATAATAAAAAAAAAAAAGTAAGTGATCATCTCAACAAAAGAAAAAGCAAATCAAATTCAGCTTTCATTCATGATAAAAGCTATCAGAAAACAGAATAGAAAGGAATTTCTTCATATTGACAAAGGTCACCTATGAGAAACTTAGAACTAGCTTTATATTTAATGGTGAAGGACCAAACACTTTGCCCCTAAGATGAAACCAGAAAAGGATGTCTGCTTTTACCAAATACTATACCACATTGTTCTGGGGAGCTGGACTAGTGCAATATGCCAAGAACGAGAAACAAAAAGTATACCAATTGGAAAGGAAAAAAAAAAACCTAACTTTAAGCACAGATGACAGTTTTCCATGTACAAAATCTCAGACATTCTGCAGCAAACCTAGAATCAGCAAGTGGACTTTGCAAAGTAATTTGTGGGCCGGCATTGTGGTGATAGCATGATTTGGTAGCAATTCAAATGTCTGTGTACTGCTGAGGGAGGTGGGGGGACTACTGGCACATGCAGCAGCTAGACTGATTCCATAAGCATTACACTTAGTGGAATAAACCAGACTCAAACAGCTATGTACCACAAGATTCCAACGATATAACATCTAGGAGAGGCAACATGATAGGGACAGAAAAAGAAACAGTGACTGCCCAGGATTGTGAAGAGTGGGGATTAACCACACACTGTTCTAGAAAAGATTCAATACTAGTTCACAGCTATATACATTTATCAAAACTCACTGAATGATATAATTACAAAGGTGGACTTTTTCTCTTTTGAAAGAGTTATTTTTTGAAAGAGTTTCAGAGAGGAGTGGGACAGAAACAGACATCTTCCATCCACTGGTTCACTCCCCAAAAGGCTGCAATAGCCAGGGCTAGGTCAGACTGAAGCCAGGAGTCAGGAGCTTCCTCTGGGTTTCCCATATGGGGACAAAAAACCCAAGAACTCCAGGCCATCCACTGCTGCTTTCCCAGGCACACTAACAGACAACAGGATCAAAAGTCGAGCAGCTGGGTCTCAAGTCAGCACCCACACTGGATGTTGGTGCTGCAATGGTTAGCTTTACCATCCACCCATGGCACCAGGCTCCTGAACTTTTTCTTGTAAGTTGTTGTAAGTTTTCTTTGTGAGTTGTGGCTGTCCTTCAGTATCCTCAGGGTATTTGTATTGGAATTCTCCCACTCTCACAGATGCCAAAATCCGTGCATGCCCAAGTTCGCTGTATTAAATGACAAAATATTTTTACCTACACTTCTCTTTTTGTATATTTTAAATCATGTTTGGATTATTTGATATAACTAATACAATGCAAATATCATACACTTTGCATTGTATTAAATAATTGTTAAACTGTGCTGTTTTAAATTTTTATTCTTTTTATTGCTATATTGTTATTCCTAATCTTTTCAAATATTTCCAATCTACATTTGGTTTAATCCATGGACACAGAAACCACTGATACAGAAAGCCATTTTACCTGCAAAAATACTACAAAGTATTTTCTTCACAAAGAAAGTCGTAGTCCAAGATGATTTCCCTGACAAATTATACTGAATATTTAAATAAACATACTATTTTCCTATAGAAAATAAAACCTCCTTTCAAAAATAGAAGAAACGAAAGACTCTACCTTATTTTATCAGTCCTATGTGAACCTTGATATCACAGCCTAGAGAAATATTATTTAAAATCTATATAGAACAAACTGACTCAGGAAATGTACCACAATCCTAAATAAATATTAACAAACCAAAACCAGCAATGTATAAAAAAGATAATATACTACAATCAAAGTGAATTTATTTAAAAAATGCAAAACTAGTTGAGCCTTTGAAATCAGCAGTACAATGCACCACCTTGACAGAATAAAGAAAAAAGTCATGCAATTATCTCAATAGGTACAGAAAAGGAACATGATGAAACTCGATGTTGATGTATATATTTACAAACTCTCAGTAACACCACCAAATGAAGGCAAGGTTCTTAATCCGATAAGGTTATTTTTTAAAAACCTATGGCAACTCTTATCTTTAGCATTGAAATAGTAAGGCTTTGCTTTGAGGTCGGGATCAGGATATCTGGGTATTTACATGTTATCACCACTTCATATTTCAATGGCGGTCTAAGCCAATATAATAAGGCAATACAAATGCATATCAAGCATAAAGATTGACAAGCAAAAATTAAAAACTTTTTGTAAACAATATGATTGTGTATGCAGACTAATTAATTAGAACTAGATCGTTGCAATATTCTGCCACATACACAGTTAATACAAAAGCATAAAGATTATTATACTTCTATAGCAGCAATATAGATAAACTTTAGATTCTACACAAATTGCATAGACAACTAAATGGGACTAACTCTAATGGTAGACATTTAAGGCAATGAAATAGTACTAAAAAAACTAAAGCAGACCTAAATAAATGTAGGAATGTACAAAGATCATGAATGAAAATACATCGAGAAGTTAGAGACAAGAGGTAAGGGGGAAACTTGATAAAGACATGATTCTCAAATTGTTTGCTAGATTCAGTAAAATACCATTCAAAATCAGTGGGTATGTACTTGCCTGAAAATCCACTAACTGATTCTAAAATCCATAAGGAAATGGAACTACCAAGGCATCTAAGGAGGTTTAGTGAGAGAACATATTCTATGAGACACCAAAGCATTATGATAAAGCAGTGACACCGTTGTCAGTGGGACAAATTAGAGAACTGACCCGTGAATTGTTTTAGGGGCAGCTGAGGAACAATGAGAGAGTGAGAGTCTCCAACACAGGGTCATATATGCAAATGAGGAAAACAATTGATCTTGACCTTCTCTTCTGTACTATAATACACAAAAATAAATCCCAACGGGATTATAAATTTAAGTGCGAAAGGAAAGACAATCAGGTTCATTGTGACTTGAAGGCAGGGTAAAATCTTTTAAAATAGGATACAGAAACCATCAACCACAGAGGAAACAGTGATCCTACATTAAAATCCAGAGGGTGCAGGTCATGAGCTCCCGGTGTGAGCACAGTGTGAGAAGTCATCACGTCTTTTTTTTTTTCTTTGAAGATTTATTTATTTTTATTGGGAAGTCAGATCCACAGAGAGAAGAGACAGAGAATAAGATCCTCCATCTGTTGCTTTACTCCTCCAGTGGATGCAATGGCCAGAGCTGAGCTGATCCAAAGCCAGGAGCCAGGAACTTTTCCTGGCTCTCCCACGCAGGTGCAGGTTACCAAGGCTTTGGGTCATGTGCAGCTTTCCTAAGCCACAACCAGGGAGCTGGCTGGGAAGCAGAGCAGCTGGGACATGAACAAGTGCCCATATGGGATCCTGATGCTTGCATAGTGGAGGAATAGCCAATTGAGCCCTGGAAGTCATCACTTCTGCAACTTGTGCAGTCCTAGTATAAGCAGTGTAAAGAAGGACACTGAGCCTTTGTTTCTGTTGTTGTTCTTTTGTTTTGTTTTTCCTTAATAGTCTGTGATTCAGAGTCCAATGGAAACTAAAAGCAAAAAGAATTTACCAGGCCTCAAAAAAAAAAAAAAAAAAAAAAGAAGGATGTTTAAGACATTTGTGTCACGTGTCCAATGCTGCTTTCCATTATCTTCTGGAAAGTATGTTCTTCATGGACCCCCGCTGCTCCCACTGCACAATGGCTTCTGCCCCATAGTAGTAGGCCAGGGGCCTCCCCAGAGGGCAAATGTCCTAGACGACAGCCAGGAAAGGCTTGAGATGCAGAGAATGAAAGTAATTGGTTACAACTGAAGAAGCCAGGACAAGTGCTCCCTGCTACACTAAGGTAACGCTCCACAAACTTTAAGTGCCAAGTCATTCAGGTGCTGTGGTACAAAATGGCACTTCGAATTGAGCCAGGGTTTCAATCAATGAAATCATTACGTAAGTAACACCTTAACTATAGGAGAGGAAGCAGAGTTTAGCAGCGAAGTCCTGGAGTTGTCTAGGGACCAGCTGCAGCACTTGCAAACGGAACACTGAAACTTCCATGCCCAATACAACGTGCAGATCGTTGAGTTCCCTTTGCCTGGGGCCCTTCCTTCTTCCTCTTTTTGCTTTTTTCTCGCTTTTACATCCAGTTTCTAATTTTCTTCCTATTTCATTTCTTCTTATTTATTTTTAATTATTTCTATTTCTAGCTCTATAGTACTCAATTTCTCATTTTCAAGCTCTTTCGATAGTCTGTCTCTTTTTCTCTCCATTTTTTCTTTTGTCTTTTATTCATATTCTGTCTGACACTTTGCAGTTCGCCCATTCCACCTCTCTCCTCTTCCCCCCACCTCCTGTGTTCCCTGTTTCTCTAGATCCTGTGGTTGTAGGGAGGCAACATCAGTTCCATCATTCACCTTGCTCTCGAGCCACTGAAGACTTGATAACCCATCAAGTTTCCCATAATTCCCCCTAGATTTTCTGGCAGCACAGGAGAGGCAGCATGGAGGGAGGAGCACAGTGGGTAGGATGATCTTATGCCAACTCTCAAGGGACCCAGCATTCTGCAGCAACAAGAGAGAGGTTATTGTTAGACAGTGAACACCCCATGGTATTTCATGGTTGTTAATTTTGTGCGTAAGAACCACAAGTTCATACAGCTTCATTGAATACCAAGCCACTGCAGCCCTATCACACATATGCCAAAAAGAATGTGTGAGATGAGGCGAAAGGGGAAAAAAAGCAGGTAAAGAGAAGAAATCCTGCCTCCAATGGAGCTTTCAGGCTCTGGCCCAGGGCAAGCATGCCACTCTGTGCATCTGTTTTTCTGTCTCTCAGGTTCCAAATCACAACCAATTATATTTTCCCCTCACGATCATGTACCTTTCCTAGATTATAGAAAAATTTAAAAAACTCATAAAATCCAATTGTGCAGTGGTTCATTAAAACGATTTTTAAAATCACTTAAGCAATTATCTAACAAGAGATTCTTTGAATTAACAATGTGCCTGAACAATTTATGGGTTGGCAATGCCTTGATTAAATTAACTAATCAGGAGTTAACTGTTTTCTCTGCCAGTTCCAGCTTGAATGATTGCTGCTATTGCAAGACATTGCTTTTGGTTTTCTCCAACAGTCAGACGCGATGTATCGTTCTTGGTCAGACACCCACCTGGCCCATTAGATGATGGGCTCAGAAACCTTCATGATAGTGCAGAACAACCTGTGAGGACAGCAAAGTAACATTCAATATGGGATTTGGCTTAGGGAATGACAGGTAGGACTCCAAGAGTAAGAAAACAGTGAAATGGAGAAGTGACAGTGTTAGGAAGGGAAGCTGGAAGGACCAAGAGCAGTGACAGCTGGCATTTTTAGGGGCATCATAACAGTCATGTTTCATGTGCTGTTCAACCACAGTCCTCCAAAGGCTCTGAGTAGCTACTGACATTCCCATTCTACAGATGAGGAATCTTGTCTCCCAGCAGCTAAGAGAACCTATACTTTATGGTGGTTACTGCATGTATCTTATTTCTTGGCAAGTATCCCAAATCCATTGAGGTGTTGTATAAGAGGGAAAACCAAAATTATGGGTTAGTTGTTGAAGACTTTGGCTGGGGTCAAATAATTGGACCATGGCAAAGCTGACTGACCACATCTGTAAGATACACCATACAGATACAGGTCTTTCTGTCCTAGAAATGCATGGGAAAGGACAATACAGGAAAAATCTCACTTTCCCTAAAGGCTACCTGAATCATTGCTACAAAATTCTTACTCACATCAGGTATAGAGATTCACCTTGATGTGACAGCAGCCACTTCACCCTGATCATTCCAAATCCTGTGGAATAAATAAAAATCATTAAGATCATCTGAGTCCCTTATATGATCTCACAAATGTTAATATTTTTCTCACAAACGTTAATATTCTTTGAGAAAATCCAGGTACATTCTGGCTGGTCATGGGCCATGTTTTTCTAGCTTGGCATCTAAATCAAGTAAGACATGAGGAATCCTCTAGTCTTGCTGCCACCAAGGCACACTTGCACAACACTGTAGTTGCTCCTGTTCTTGATCTCTTGGCACTCTTTGCTTTGACATCTGGTCCTTGTATACCAGGTTTCTCTGAAGCACCAGGCTTCAAAGTATCATTGGCTTAACTACAGTGTGAAATGTGCACGCAATCAAGTTAAGTCTGAATTGTTCTCTACAATGTTCTGCCTCTCTGGCTTCAGGCAGGTCCTTAACCTTACTGAGCTTTAGTTTCTTCAAGAGGGTGGCTTGTAGCCTGTGGTGGGAATCATCAATGGAGATAGGGAAAAGATCCCTGTCATGGTGGCCTCATGACCATAGGCTGATGAACCAATCCTGTGGGCTGAATTGTGTCTCCTCAACATTCAAATGCTGAAGTCCTGACTCCTGGAAATCAGAATATGACAATATCTGGAGACAGAGTCCTTGAAGATATGATTGGGTTACAGTGAGGTTCTTTTTTTATTTATTAATTGCATTGCATTATGTGACACAATTTTATAGGTACTGGGATTCCCCCCACCCCTCCCCAAATCCTGCCCCCATGGTGGATTCCTCCACTTTGTTGCATTACCACAGTTCAAGTTCACGTGAGATTCTTTCATTGCAAGCATATACCAAGCATAGAGTAAAGCATCTTATTGTTCAGACAAATTCAACGGCTTGTTGGGGAGACCATCTCTGGTCTGAAGGTACAGCCGGCAGAGTATCATCCCTATCAATTAAAAGCCCCGACATAACATCAGCAACAATTTATAACGTTATGGAATTAATTGACATAGTATTGAGTAACCAACATGTTAAGAAAATGCAAGTTCTTTACCACATCCTGTGACTCCTTTGTTGACATTTCAATTTTAGTTTATACACGACTGGGTTCCATACACCTTAAAATGGCTATAGATTACTATTCCGCTGATCGTGTCTATTTTCATTGTAGTATTTAGCAGTATGTAGTGTTGAAGCATAATTTTGCTGAACTTGGCTTTTTTTTTCTTCTTTTTTTTTGGGGGGGGGGATAGTCTAGACTGGCCTATAACTCTAACAAGACATATGTCAACAGTTAGAGGGCTAATTTTCAGAATATACAAAGAACTCCAAAACAACCAAAATACCAGAACAAACAAGCCACTCAAGAAATGGGCACGGGAAATGGGCAGACATTTCACAAAGGAACAAACCCAAATGGCAAACAAACACATGAAAAAATGCTCAAGTTCCCTGGCAACAAGGGAAATCCAAGTGAAGACATCAATGAGATACCACCTAACGCCAATAGGATTGGCCCACATACAAAAAAACACCAACAACACTTGCTGGCAAGGTTGCAGGGAAAAGGCAACCCTACTCCACTGCTGGTGGGGCTGCAGGTTGGTACAGCCTCTTTGGAAATCAGTATGGAGAACACTCTAACAACTCAAAATCTGCATACCATATGATCCAGCAATAGCACTCTTAGGAATATATCCAAAACACCTGTTTCACGAGAAACCAACATGCACCCCTATGTTCATAGCAGCACAATCAGTAATTGCAAAAACATGGAAGCAACCGAAATGCCCATCAGCGGAAGACTGGATAAGAAAGCTGTGGTTCATTTACTCCATGGAACACTACTCAGCTATCAAAAAAAAAATGCAGTTCTTTGTGGCCAAATGGGCCCAACTGGAAGCTATAATGCTAAGGGAAATGAGCCAATCCCAAAAGGTTAGATACCACATGTTTGCCTTAATTTAAGATGATATGATGTCAATATGAAAAACAGTATATGTAAAATGTAATATCTCAATCTCAAACAGCTTATCTCACATGCAATAAGATATTGTGAAGTAACCAATGAACCAACAATCAATGTTATTCAGACTGCTTATAATCTACATCAAAGAACTGTAAAACCTAACATACTTTTAACACCCTATGTTATCCCATAGTGGGGAAGGAGAGCAGAGAAATCTTCCATCTCCCTAGAATATGTAAGGAAGACGTGAAATATCATAACTGGTAACTCATAGACAACAGATTCGAATCAGCATTAGACAATAGTTAAACTACAAAGTGAGGTTCTTAAAGTGGACCTGTTTTGGTCATTCACCCAAATTCGTCTACTGAAAATGAATCCCCAGTGTGATGGTTTTAGAAGGTGAGATCCTCTGGGAGCTGGTTAGGTCCTAGGGATTCTGCTTTCATGAATGGGATTCTGTTCCAGAAAAGTAAGTCAGCCTTTTTGGTTATCTGAGGACACAAAAACATGCCACTTATGAAGTTGAAAGTAAATCCTTATCACATACTGAATATGTTGATACCTTGAACTTGAACTTCACAGGCTCCAGGACTTAGCAAATAATTTTAAGTAGCTTATCAGTCACCTAATTTATGGCATTTTCACTGTAGCTGCCTGCACAGGTGAAAACAGAACTGGTATTCCTATAGGAAAAGGAGATTATGACACAAGCATAACAAACATAGCAGAAAGACTAAGTGACACAGAGCAAAGCTTGCCACATGCCCATCAAGCAGGTGGATCTTGGAAGAAATCAATGTCTTGATCTCAGAACTCCAGGAAATACATTTCGGGTTTTAAAGATACCTGGCCAGTAGTAGTTGTTGTAACAATAGTAGTCTGATCCAACCTTTCAGAGGTGATTTTGAGGACCTGGATTTTGCTGGCAAGCCACTTTCTAGTTTCTTGAGGGAAATGTCCATTTCCTCAGGCTCGCTGGAAGGTGTCTGGACACCAGGGCAGTCCGCTCTGCCAAGCACATCTCCTCTCCAGATGCACCCGTCCACTCTGCACTTCTTCCTCCTCTCTGTCTCTGAAAGTGACTCACACAAGTCTGAAGTAGCACCGCCATGCAGTCCTGACATTGTCCTCCTCACGGACTAGTACCAAAGCTACTGTACTACTGTTGTCTGCTGAAGATTGACGTGCAATATTGGTCAAGAATGAAAATCAAGAAAGAACCATTCTTTTTTTTTTTGCTGGTGAATTTCTCCTTTCTCAGCAACAACAACAACAAAAACAGAGGGTATGAGAAGTATTTTAAAATACAAAACCAGATCATATAAGTAGGGATACAGACATGATTGGTCTTAATTCTAAAATGACAAATGTTTCTGAACTCTCAGAGTTTATGTTCCAGGGTCCTACTAGCTATTGGGATATGTGATGAACTAACAGAAATTACAGGGCAGATGATGCTAGAGGTGGCACTCTGACTTGGTGCCAAGGAACTCACCTTGCTGCCCTCTCACATGATTACCATCCTACTTTACTACTGATTAGGGTCTATATTGGTCTCCACTAATTGTGACTGACCTATTTTCCATCAGGTCCAAAAGATTCTTAGAAGCAGCAGCTGAGCTTGGGATACTCATCACACCTTGGGGGAACACTGTTCACTGCAGAGCTGAAATGAGGCAAGAAACCAATCAACCTAGATGGAAGAAATGTTCTAGTGCCCTTTCAAACTGAAAGAGTAAAGGGGACACTTAAAGGAACAGATCGGGAAATGGAAGTAAAACAAACAGCAGCTCCCACCGGCGGTAGATATTTTAATTGGCTCCCACACTGTAGCCTGAAGTTCCTGAATTCCTTCATTTCAGGCTTAATTTTGTTTTAAGATTTCACAACTCATACCATAAGTGGCATTGATGTCCTACTTCATTTGCTATATGCTTTCGCTCTCTGATAGCAAAGAAAATATGAAGAGAACAACACCTTGATTAATTACAGTGATAAATGAATTTTTTAAAAAATAAGGCCATGTCCCTTCCAAGGTGCTGTAGCTGTAGTGTAATAAAAATACATGATATGAATACCAACAGAGCAATTTAATAAGGCTAGCCTCATAAAACTGTAAAGATAGGCAGAGTGCTGTGGGAATGGACAGGGCCATTTATCACATAGGTAAAAAGGTTTAGAGTGGATAGTATTTTCTTTGTGCAAGCTCATGGGCTGTGTATAGCTGTGTTTGACCTGTGCACATGTGTGGATGCGTGTGTAATGAGAGAGCTCAGAGTAGGAGAGACTAAGGAGTACTCAGATTTTCCAGTCTTTCAAGCCTAATAACTAAGGCACTTCCGGAGAACTTCCAACAGCTCAGAGATGAGGTGCCGTCACCCCAGACAGAGGCTGAGCTGTTTAAATCTGGACACACTTAACCCACAAAAGGTTCTCACTGTCCTTTCCCACCAATGGCAATCTCTCACTTCTCTATTGAAAACTACTTTATATATCACTACCTGTAAAATAACAACAAAAAAGCTCTAACAAATTGCAGTGTTCTCTGAGTGCTGAATGCATAGATAACTTTAACCTGGAATTTTCTCTTCTAGTTTTATGTCCAGTAAGAATGTATGCACAGGTTTGACACAAAAATGCCACTCTGACACTGGTACAGAAACAGAGAAAAGATGAATACAACAGAATAGAAACCCCAGAAGTAAGTCTGTACAGGAACAGTTAACTAATCCTTGACAAAAGAATTGAAAATAACCTGTTGAAAAAGGCTGGTATTGTCAACAAAAGCCAGTGAGACAACTGGATATCTGCTTGCAAAAGTAAGAAACAAATCAGCGCCAAATGGATCAAGAACTCAAGTCTATACCCAGAAACCATAAATTAGTAGATAACATTTATGCAAAATACAAAACAGATAAGTATATGGGAGAATAAGTGCATATATATATATATATATATTCTCATAAAATTGTATGATGAAGACTAGCATGCTGGAACTGAAGAATATGAAGCAGTAGGCATCTCTACTCCCTAATAAAAGGAGGGCTTCTAGTGAAATGAACAGTTAAAATACATCTGGACAATATGTTGTTAGATTTTCTATCATTGTCTATATTTGCAATCCCATGATGTACTTAAATAGCAGAATGCTAATCTTATAACTGCTGCTTAAGAACTATACTACTGTAACAATAGGGGGAAATGGTGGGAGGGGAAAATGGGAAGAGCTGGTGGGCTGGTAACAGTGCTTGGAGAACTTAGAATGGGCCTTATCTTGGGTGTGAAGAGGGATACAGTCACAAGCCAGCACCTGTGCCACGAGTCAGAAGGTGGGGATGAGGAACCCATGCTCTCTCAGGGCGCTGGGGATGTGGATTAATTAGGGAAAGGGGCATGGGGATGAGAGGGAGGGAAGATTGCCGAGGGTAAGGAATGACTTCTGAAGGACTCCCAATGACAAGGCCACTGTAGTTGCAGGTAAGTGAAGGGGCTGAGACCAGGCAGTTTAGAGGGGAGAAGCTGGAGGACCTTTTTGGGTCAAACGGATGCACCAGCCCGTGTGAAGACCCAAGCTGCGATAGTTAGCATGGATCACCACCAACTACCATTCAGTGGTGCACATTAAAGTTAGAGCTGGGGACCTGCCTGGCAGGACTAAATCACAGTACCTGCCAGTGAGAGACAGAACAGGTGAGGGCCATAGTAGGTTGGTCATGATACTAACCAGCATACAAAAGAACCGTGTCTGGGGCAGATTCTGTGGGGGCATATGGACTCACCCCTGTAGAACTGTAATGCCCACTATTGGGGGTAGTGACAGGCTGACACAGGCATGAGCGTGGAATCCTCTGACACTCATAGGTACTGAGATTGCAAACAGGGGTTTAACAAACTTCTTTGATCAGTGGCCTTGTGACTCAAATTGCTTTTGAAAACTTCTCAGCTATTGTTCTTTGAATATCCATCCATCCATTTATCTCTATGTATCTATTTATGTATCTATCAGGGTTTTTCTCTGTTCTCTAGATTTTGTGTGATACTTGTGTCCTCGCTTGCCCAGGACAGTCACTATTTATGTTTGTGGATACTGGGTGTCACCCTATTTAGCATTTTTCATATTTAAAGCAGTGTTTTTATAAATAACTACATTAAATGAGCAGATATGTCTGGGAGGTCTCTGTACTTCAATGTCTGACACAGATTTTATTAATGTGAGGTTTCATGTGAAATTAACCAGATTCTCAATTAGCTATCTTGTTAAGTATGAATTGTGCATAGCTGCAGCTCATCTATTTCCACAACTTCTTCCAAGGCAATTCATTAAAGTCCTTCCTTAGACAGCTTGCAAGAGGCTTTTGGTGTGGGGTGGAGGGAAGGTGCTCGGCACCAAGGAGGTGGACGACTAACTCCTTTCAGTTTCCCCCCTGTGATGACAGAAACATTTGCAGTCACTATCCCAGTCAGCTATTTGATTCATTCAACAATGAAACAATCAGTTGTACTTTGAATCAAATGAATCACAAACGAATGCATAAATGAATCAATCTGCACTTTGCCTTAGCCAGTGCTAAGTGTGAAGGTCCATGCCCTAGTCAGTGGGGACGTGGGGAATTACATATAGGCCACGTGTGTTACATCCATGGGAAATAAAGATCAGGAAGGCCTACTTTAAAGTAAAACAGCTTTTTTTTTTTTTTTTTTTTTTTTTAGTAAAACAGCATAGTCTGAATGTTCTTGTCATTTTGGTTTTGACTATTTCATTGTTTGATAGTGTTTTTATTTTTCAATAGCCCTTTTTATCAGGAAGGAGTAAAGCAACAAGATAGATTTGTCTAATTAAAAAAGAGTGTGTGGGGGGGAGGGGGGACTGGCGCAGTGCCCTAGTGGCTAAAGTCCTCTCCTTGCATGTCCCAGAAATCCCATATGGGTGTTGGTTCATGTCCCGGCTACTCCACTTCCCATCCAGCTCCCTGCTTGTGGCCTGGGAAAGCAGTCGAGGATGGACCAGAGCCTTGGGACTCTGAACCCGCATGGGAGATCTGGAGGAGGTTCCTGGCTCCTGGTGTTGGTTGGGCAAAGTTCTAGCTGTTGTGACCACTTGGGGAATGAATTGGTGGATCAAAGATCTTTTTCTCTGTATCTTCTTCTCTCTGCCTATCTGCCTCTTCAATAAAAATAAAATAAATCTTAAATGAAAATAAATAAATAATAGGGGCATTGTGGGGCAGCAGATTAAGCTCAGGATGCCTACATCAGGTAACAGATTCTTAGGATCAAATCCTACCTCACTCCCATTCCAGCTTCCTGCTACTCTGCCTGGGAGTCAGCAGATAATGGTTTAAGTGCCTGGCTCCTACTCCGTACATGGAAGATCCGAATGGATTTCCTAGCACCTAGCCTCAGCATTTTAATTTAGTTTTAAAGTTAAAATTTTATTTTTAAAATTCTATGCTTAAGTTTAGGATATTCTGAATCTTTTGATGGGGCTTTTGTTTATAAATTAACTTTACTGAAATGTAATGAGATTGAGAATGGGTGTAAGTTTTTTTTAAGGTGTTTATTTGTGGGTCAGCATCATAGCCTATCTGGTCAGGTTTTTGCCTACAACATCCAGTGGAGCTCTGCTTGGCCACTTCTGATACAGCTCTGTGCCAATGCACTAGGAAAGTACAAACGGTCCAGATTCTTAGGCTTTGCATTTATGTGGGAAAGCCAGCTAAAGATCTCTTTATTTGTGTGTGAGAGAGAGAGATGTGCTCCCATTACAGGTTCACACCCCAAGTGCCCAGGGTGGCTAGAACCAGGCTGGGCTGAGGCCAGCATCTGGCAGGAACCTGATGGCTCCATAACCATTTCCACTCAGCTGTTCCATTAGCAGGATGCTGGAACTGGCTGTCAAACATAGGTATGCCAATATGGGACATGGGTCTAAACACCCATGTTTGGCTAAACACCCATTCCTGGCTGTGGTTTCTTTCTTTCTTTTTTAAATATAACATCTAAATTTGGCAAAACATTTACCAAATCCTGCGAATGGTAACCTGCTTGACAAGTATTGTCTTGCATAAACATTGCCAGAGCAAGTACTTGGAACAGTTGCAGAGAGGTAACACTGAATGTTCAGACTGAAACATCTGCACATCCGGTGTACAAGTGATTGCAATGGAGACTATCCTCCACTTAGCCGAACATAATCCAAGCTTATCCTGTACCTTAGCACCTGTCTTTCTATTTTCTTAATTAAAGATTGTACAATCTATAGGAAAGTATCAGAGATGCCAGTGCCTTCAAATTCACTAACTTTCAAATGCAAATTTGAACAGCGTAGAACATTCTGTGAGAAAATTTTAAATAGTAAGACCACATAGAAAAAAATACATTCATCATAAATGTGACAGTATATGGTTAACAAATTGACTAAAATGTCTGAATATGTATCAAGAATAATTATTCTGCTTATATTACATTTAATGTCAAAATCAGTATAAAGAAGCTATTTTTAAACTTAGCTTCAACATACATGGATATATGCTATTTTTATGTTTTAGGAAGAATTTTCTTGCAAAAATCATTTTGAAAACAGAACTAGATCTCTCAAATAAGAGACCACTTCTCTGGCCCAGAGCAGTAGCCTAGTGGCTAAAGTCCTCACCTTGAACACATCAGAATTCCATATGGGCGCCAGCTCTAATCCTGGCTGCTCCACTTCCTATCCAGCTCTCTGCTTGTGGCTTGGGAAAGCAGTTGAGGACGGCCCAAAGCCTTGAGACCCTGCACCAGTGTAGACAATCCGGAAGAGGCTCCTGGCCCCCAGCTTCGGATCAGCACAACTCCAACCATTGCAGCCACTTGGGGAGTGAATCAGTGGATAAAAGATCTTTCCTCTCCATCTCTCCTTCTCTCCATATATCTGACTTTCTAATAAATAATAAATAAATCTTTAAAAAAAAGACCAATTCTCAGTCTGTGAATCCATACTTTGATTATGATCATTTACTCTCAAAATGGTATTGATTTAGCAGGTGGATTCTACTGTCTGCATGCCTCTTCTACTCTCTTCTACACCTCTGTCCTAAGGCCCTGAGCTCTAGTCTACCTCTCCCCATCTCTCTGCATGAATCCTTGCTTTACAGAACACTTCAGGGATAAATTTAAGTTAGTCGGTTTTTCCATGACCACCGCAAAATGCCTGAGGCTGAGCACTTGCTAAAAAAAAAAAAAAAAAAGGAGGTTTGACTAGCTCACAGTTTTAGAGGCTGAACTTCCAAGATCTGATTGTCCCATTGATGCAGCCTCCCAGGAGGGTACCTTTGTCTGGGGCACGTCACAGCAGATGACCTCACAGTGGAGCATGTGCAAGAGGGAAGACAGAGCATGAGCACAACCACCTGTCTAGGAGAGCTCTGACCCCCAGAGCACTCTCTGAATCCCTCCGAGGTCAGCATCTTCAAAATCCCAGCCTACTCCCTCCAGGCTCCGTGCCCCCCACCCTCATCTTGCTCATTGCCACCTGGGGACCAAGCTCCCCACTCATGTGAGTCCTTGTGGGACAAACCACATCTGACCTATAACAAAACTTCCCTGCAGTCTTGTGCTGTAGACACACAGCTTTATGAAATTGGTTTTTGTTTTTTGCTTTCTCGCTGTGACAATTCAATATATTCTTGATTCATTCATCCGTTCATCACTTGCCCATATTCCTGATATTAGCTAAGGGCACTGTAAGAATGAGACAAGGGCCTGGTGCTTGGGGCATTGACTCAGTAAGCATGTTGGGGGGAGAATTAATTATTCTCTCATGACTCTGAACCTTGAACTTCTCTCCCACAAGCAAGTTGATCCTGGAGTTCAATGATTATAACAGGCATTCCCAAGGTCACTCACCCACTGAAAAGAAACAAAAAGGGGTGGGCTTTGGGGGGCAGCAGGTTGGGTCACTGCTTGGGACACCTACGTCCCATATTGGAATTCCTGGTTCAAGTCCTGCTTCTCTGCTTCCCATCCAGTTTCCTGCTAATGTGCACCCTAGGAGGCGACAGTACTTGAGTTCCGGACATCCATGTGGGAGATTCTAATGAAGTTGCTGTTTCCTAGATTCAGCCTGGTCCGGCCCCAACTGTTGCATTTAGAAAGTAACCAGTGGATGAAAGATCTCTCTCTCTCTCTCTCTCTCTCTCTCTCTTGCTCTGCCTTTCAAATAAACAAAAATAAATACCCAGAACTTTGAAAAAATAATAAAATGGATGAAAGAAAACATTATAGGCCAAGTTTCACCCACATTCTCAGTTTCTTCTTCAAGACCACTGAAGTGGAGTTTCAGACTCAGTGGCCCAGTGCCTCCAGTCCCAGGAGGTACTGTTCCATGGGTGGTAGGTTCTTCCTTCTCTGCGAACCACTGTGCCAGCTGCTTTACTTCTCTTCCCACCCTGGATGCTGTGGCCAATAATGTCCTTTGTCTCTCACTGCCTCAACTCTGCACTTGTCTGTTCAGATAACACAGCATGTCATCTCAGTTTGACCATACTGCTAGATCCTTCTGCCCCTGTGGCCCAAGCTGGGGTTGTTTCTCAGAAACCTGAGGTGACAGCTTCCACATCCCCATGTTATGCAAGCAAACACTGGAACACTCACTCCATTTCACATCCTCTACCCAAATAATGCCCTTGCTCATTCTTCCCCATCTTACCCAAGCAGGCTCTGTGGCACCTGTCTAGTCCTCCCAGCTGGGCTGACACGGTAGCAGGCACTGCTTCTCCTGCATAGAAGCCCCTCCCCCACCCCCCACCCCAGCTGAGTTCTCTTCCTTCCTTTGCCAACAGTCTGAGTTGCTGTTTCACAAACTCCCCTTGGTGCCTGTGTCCATCCCTCCCTTGTGTTGGTGTTCTGCTCTGTTGAATAGGAATACCAGTCGTAATGGGATGCAGATAAAAAAGACCTGTAGTGTTAGCTACTAAAAATTGTAAATGAAATGCATAGAAATCTGTGTTAGGAATTTTAAAGGAAAAGGCAGAAAAAAGAAAATGACAGACTAGAGAGTGAAAGTCAGATTTTAATATGGACAAGAAAATCCTACACAAAAGAGGTAATAGTCAGAGAAGGTGATGGAGGCAAAGAACACTTCCCACCAGGGGAAACTGAGTCTCTTGACTCCTCTGATAGATGAGCCATATATTTGCCTAAAGATGAGGCTTGGTGTGCGCATGAGGCTGCAAGTCGCTCCCTGAAAACGCAGTCATCTACTGCACAAATTCTTACCCTGGTGCAAGGTACAGGATCTGTGCCAAGTGTGCTCAGTCAGTGACACCAAGTTCAAGCCACAAATCAGCCCCAAGCCTCCTCAGAGCCCTGGGAACTATGTCATATTTGTACTCCTTTCTTCTTACTTATGTTTCTGACTTTGTACAGTAAATACATCTTATCAGAAAAAAGTTTTAATTATAAAATTTTATTACTTTTATTTTATTTGAAAGATGGGATAATGAAGAGACTTGTTTGATTTGCTAGTTCATTTCCCAGATGCCTGTAAGAGCAAGAGTAGTGTCAAGCTAAAATCAGGAGCTAGAACTCAATCTGGGTCTCCTTTGTGGGTGGCAGGCCATACCTGCTGCCTCCCAGGATGTGCACATTAGCAGGAAAGTGGATCAGAAGTAGAATAGCTGTGAGCATCCCAAGCTGCATCTTAGCTGCTACACCAAGCAGTTGCCCCTTGGAGTAATTATTTAAGAAGAATCTTCATTTTTCGTTGCTATTTTTTAACTATGCTAGGCTCTTTCCTAAGCATGTTTCAGCAGTGATTTTATCTTCGCAAGTGCAGAGTAAAACAGTCAGAAGCAGAGAGCTAACCAGCAGTACAGCCAGAATGCAGATCCAGGTGGTCTGACCTCAGAGTCCCTGTTTCTAAAGTTGAAGCCATCCTGCCTTTTATGTGAAAAGACGGACGTCGCTGGAGAAAAGGTTAATGGACTAAAAAGATTGTCAAAAGATTATAACAAATGAGCAAATTGGAGCCAGAGCAGAAATAACACATAGAGCATCTGTACCACATGATGCTGGTGAAAAGGATAATGACGGTCACTGGGGCCCCTGCCCACCAGCAGGTGTTCTCAAAAGAAGACAGAACACTGCACAGGCGCTTGAACACCAAGACAGAAAATCTTCAGCACCAACTGGCAAAAATGAAGCACAGAGAAGGTGGCAAAGTGAAAAACTTTCTGCCTTCCCCCCGTCAAACAACAAAAACAAACAAACAAAAAACCCACGATAGAAGGACTCTATCCAGACAGTATCAGAAAACAATTGTGGGGAGTTGGTGTTATAGTACAAGAGGTTAAGCCAGTTTTCCACACCAGCATCCCATGTCAGGGGGCCGGTTTGAGTCTCAACTTCTCTGCTTCCCATCCACCTCCCTGTTAAGGTGTCTGGGAAATAGCAAGTGGTCCAAGTGCTTGGGTCCCTACCACCCATGTGACAAGGGCCCACGTGGGAGACTAGGATGGAGTTCCAGGCTCTCTGCTTCAGCCCAGACTGGTCCTTTCAGGGAGAGAGATTCAGTGGATAGAAGATCCTTCTTTCTCTTTTGTTGCTTTTCAAATATAACTAAATAAATAAACCCGTTTGAATAACATAGTCATGGATATGTTCTGTAAGGAGCTGGAAGGACTGGTGATAAGAGAAAACAGGATGAAAAAGAGGAGATGGAAAAAGAATGGCTAGTTGATGTTGGTATTTAGGAAGATACAATCAAGCCTGGGAGTTTAGGATAATCTCCCACAGCCTCCAAGCACCTTTGGGATCAAGTTAACAGTGATGGCATTCACAACTGCCAAGTCCCTCCAGCTCAGTACCTCTGCAGGCCTCGGCGCTGGAGCAAAGAAACAAGGACCGCGTTCATCACTAGCTCCTCACCCGGAGAACAAGATTCGGACAGTGACGTCACCTGCTGAGCCCACCTAATAGATGACTTTGGGCGTTCCTAATCATTATTGAGGCCAATTATCTGTCACTATTCTTCCACGAAGCATCTTTCATGGGCTCTATATTCCTCCCTTCCCCTTTCGCTTGCAGTCATTATGGTGAGCCATTAATCCTTTTAAGAAGGAAATTCAAGTGGTACTCATTTTCACTTATTAGAAGATGCCGTTTGTTACAGGACAAGGACCCAGACAGGGCGTATGCAATGCCTCTGCGAAGCCTTCCTCCCATACACACATTTCTGGTTTTTTTTCCTGGACTTTTTCTTGCTTTGTCCCTGCCAGGTTCCATTTATTCACTTTTATTTTTTGTCATGTTATAGCTGAGTTTAGGGACTTAGGTTATTCACATATATTTTTGAATCAATATGTGGTTTTCAGCTCTAAACAATATCAAAAATAGATTTTTTTTTTCGTTTGGCAAAAGAGCAAAATGTGATTTATTACCAGAGCTTGATAAGCTGCATGTATTTGACCATAAAGAATAACATTCATGCTATTCTTGACTAATAACTTGTCTCAAGTGAAATTTGGAGCTTTTGATAAATTAATGATCTTGTTTGACAGATTAATTAAATTGCCATCCTAAGCTCACAGAAAAGCAGATTTTTCCAAATGCCTTCGGTATCCTTTGTAATTCCTAGAAACCAATAGTCTCCTTGTTTTCTGGAAGAAAAAACAAACTCTGGAGTAGGCAATAGATCACTCTGACCTGCTGAATCCTGGGAGCTTCTACACGTAGGAGGAACGGAGTGGGGCTGTTGCTGGGCAGCAGCCTGGACTGGTGAGGAAATCTCTGTGATTCTCTTCCTTGGCCAGAGTTCTGCTGCCCTCATGCCCAACCTGCAAGAGAAGAATCCAGAGAGGAGGGAAGAGGATGCCATCAAAGCCATCACAACCTGAGTGCTCCACGACGCTCGGGGTTAACTCAGTACTGAACAGTGATGCAGAGTCTCTGGCCATAACTGTGGTCATTTGGATAACAGTGAGACAAACAAGCCCAAGCAGGCGATCCAGAGCCTTCACCATATACTGCTGGATTGTCCCACCTGCACCCCCCTAAAGCTCTCCCCATAAGAAACTGGGAGGAACACAGAACTCAGACAAAGAGCCTCTTAACCACTTCACATGGCATTGGCAGGGGGTGGGGAGGGTTGGATGAAAATCCAAAAAAAGTAGGGGTAGTTGGATTTAACAAATGCATTAATGTAATGTAATACTCTATTGGAGGTCTTGGGAAATGGGAAGAACAGCACAGGAAGCAAGTGCAAGGGGGGATGGTGTGGGGTTCATGTGATGGCCTCGCCTTGCATGTGTTAAGATCCCATATGGGCACCAGCACATGCCCTGGCTGTTCCATTTTCCATCGAGCTCCCTGTTTGTGGCCTGGAAAAGCAGTAGATGATGGCCCAGAGCCTTGGGACTCTGCACCCACATGGGAGACCCAGAAGAGGTTCCTGGCTCCTGGCTTCGGATTGGCTCAGCTCTGCTATTATGGTCACTTGGGGCATGAACAAGCAGACGGAAGGCCTTTCTCTCCGTATCTCCTCCTCTCTGTAAATCTTACTTTCCAATAAAAAAAAAGTAAATCTTAGAAACAAACAGCAAAAGCAAACATGGGGGCTTGCCTAGAAAAGGTCACAGGGGCACAGCCACTGCAGACGTCTTTGGGTCCTTGTGCCATGCTATTGGACTATCCCAGTTCCACCCGGAGTGGTGTCTTCTCTGGGTTTTCAGAAGAGCAAAGTCTCATACAACTCTGATTCATAAGTAGTAGGAATGGAGACTTGCTCCGTCTTTCCCACCGTGTGAAGAGGGCTTACCCAGCATATGAAACCCATAAGGAGAGCTGAGACAGGTAGACTCACATCTGGACAAGCCTTCCCAGGTCAGATTCCAGTCAGATGCAACTCTGGACTTGCCAGTGACTTGGCCTGTGTGAGTTGAGTTTCTGAGTGTGCCACTGAGTATGAGAAAGGAGTGATTATGGTGGATTCAATGGCATCCTGGATGAGTGACACTCACAAGATAACCCAGCCTTCTCAAAGAGCTGATTTGGAGGGGAAAATAAAGATATGTGGACAGTAAGGCATAGTCAGCTAAGAAGAGGAAGAGTAAAACCAGGCCTTTTCACCCACAAGCCCAACTCTTACTGGGTAGAGTCAGGAAGGGACCCCGTGGAAGCTTTTAAGCCTAGGCTGTTAGCTCAGAACATAGTTGACTTTGCATTCTGACTCTTGCCTTGAAGTCTGGTGACATTATGGAGAAAGCCGATGAGGGCCATGGACCCATGTAGACATGCCTGCCATCAGTTCAGCTACAAAAGCACATTGATGGTTTAACTGAATTGACCTTTTGGTTAATGTGACAAAGTTAATTATAAGTACAGACAATCCAATTATACACATTGACACAGCCTGTAATGAACTCTACTGTCGGTGGTAAGTGAAATTTCAAACAAGTTACCTAACTTTCCTTGGTTACACTTAGATCCAGACAAGCAGGTAGAAAGTATCTGGCATAGTCAGAGAAATGTACAATGATGATCCTTAATGTATTTTGAATAGCAAAACATTGGCAATAACCCAATGTCTCTCAAAAGGACTAACTATATTATTAACATATGTAGCATTCAAAAACACAGTGTCTATATACTGGCATGCAAAGGGGTCAATCTGTGAAATGAAAATAGAACTACTAATAGGACAACCTGTACATCATAGCCCGTTTTATATGTATATTTATATCATATGCATACAAGTGCATAAACTGATGCAATAAATTGGTTTTTAAAATGTTTATTTGAAAGGCAGAATGATAAGAGGGAAAAGAGAGATTCTTTTATCCTCTGGGTATTCTCCAAATGACCAAAACAGCCAGGCACTCCTTGCTGGCTCTCACATGGGCAACAGGGGCCCAAGCATTTGGATCATCATCTGCTGCCTTTTCAGGAACATTTGCAAGGAGCCAAATTGGAATTCAAACAGCCAGAACTTGAACTGATGCTCTGAGATGGACACCTAACTAGCTACTGCACAGAACCAGTCTGCATCCAGGGATATTTCTGGCAGAATAGGGGTAGCATCGGTGGAGCTGATTAACTGCAAGGGGGAGCCCTACCTTGTTTTTACATGTTTCTGTGTTATTTGATTTTTGTTTTACAGCCAGCAATGTTATTTTTTCTGATTTAAAAAGTCCCCCAAAGTTATTTCTATTTTAGGGGAGAAAATAACTTGCTCATTTAGTTTTTATGATGGTAATAAACCGAAAGCACTTAGCACAGGCCTGGACCCTAGAAAGTGTCCCATTCATGGCACCACATACTGTTTCTCCACCAAGTAATGGATAATGCCTTCTTCATGCTTCCCTTCCTAAACCTCATGTCATTATGGAACTGTTAACTTCCTAATGAAGCTTTGCCCTGAACTACCCATCTCAATTACCTCCCCTCTCACCACATAATCCTCCTCACTCAATCTCTACTTCCTCCTTGTTGAACTTATGCCCTTAGAATCTTACTGTCTTGCACATTGCATTATTTATTTGTTTGCCTCAGGAACTGTCCCTTTCCTCCCATGGAGCATTGGAGAAGGAGGGGACTCAGTCAACTTTATTCACAGGTACATCCCTAGTACCTACAATAGGCTGGCACGCAGAAGGTCTAACAAGTGAGCAAAGCAGTAACAAAGCCAATCACTGAATGTCCCAGCAAAGGAAACATCAGCTTGTGTATGTAGAGTACATGGACACAAAAGCAGGAGCATGCATGGTTCCAGTACCAGACTGCCCCGCTGTGAACATGAGTCTAGAGCTGTGTTATCTTAAGCGAATGACATTATCTCTCCAAGACGTGGATTTTCAAACTTGTAAAATAAAGATCTAAAGTCAAGGAGTGAACAACAACCTAGCTAAATAGGACTCCTGGTGTCTCCCTAATCCTGGGACCTGCTCCAACCAGAAGGAGGAGAAAGGTTGTACAGACAATGGTGCAGCCTCAGCATGGTATCACAGGAGATGGAGAGTGGTGAGCCAGGAGCTGGAGCTATGAAGACCATGGTGGAAATCTAACATAAGAACCCCGACCTGGATCTCGCTGCACAGAGTGGCACAATTGTCTGCAAACAAAGAGCCATGTACCAACTACAATAAGTAAAATCGAACTGTAGGCCTGTGGGTGACACTTCTTAGAAACCTACCTCAACAAGAAGACTCTGCTAACCAGAAGTGCAATGACCAAGAACAAAAGAAGAGACAAAGACACAATGAATATTACTGAAAACTCCCCTGCAAAGGAGCAAAAGCCTTTGCCAACCTCAGAGTTAGCTGAGGAAGACATTGAGAAAATCGGGGATGCGGAATTTCAAACACTTGCTATAAAATTTCTTATCAACACGAGAAGATGTAAAGCAGGCATTCAGCTGATAAGCTTGGAGAGGCCGTAGCACACGAAGGTGGGTCCTCTGGAGAGCATTTCCAAAATTGAGGAGATGGAATTGAGAGTGAGGGAAAAACACATTGGTCAGAGCTGGACAGAGTATCAGAAAGGAGACAGAACTGTGCAGAAGGAGGACTCTGGAGCTCTGTGGAGGGCTCTGTCTCTGATACCCAGCAGAAGAGACCACAAGAGGCTAGGGCAAAGTCACCTGGAAGAAAGGGTGACATCAGTGCCTAGGTTCACACAAGGCTAAGGAGAGTGCCAGTTCTCACCAGTCCTGGACTCAGCACCACTCAAGGTCTATCTGATAAACGTAGTATTTTTAAAGATTCATTTATTTTCAAAGTCAGAGTTACAGAGAGGAAGAGGGACATAGAGAGGGTGTCTTCTGTTCACTGGTTCACTCCTCCAGATGGCTCAGGACTGGGCCATGCCAAAGCTAGGAGCCAGAGCTTCATCTAGATCTTCCATGTGGGTAGGACCCAGTCACTCGGATCATTCCCTGCTGCTTTTTCCTAGGCCTTTAACAGGGAGTTGGATTGGAAGTGGAGCAGGTGGGGCATGAACCAGAACCCATGTAAGATGCTGGCATTGCGGGCAATGGCTTAACCCTCTATGCCATAAAGCCTGCCCTTCACCTAAAAAATATTAAAAGTGTAACCTGGAAGAATTCAAATAACTTATATGTATCCCAATGCATACAAATATTTCTAGAAATACGAAATCATTCTGCAACCGACAGGATAAAATTCACAGTATCTGATATTTAATAAAGGTTACTTAATAGGAAAAGAACATAAAATATGCCCCCTAAAGAAGAGAACAAAATAAAGGCTGATCCAGAATTGATAAACATATTTTAAAATAGCACAAAAGATAAAAAGTAACTAAAGGAAAAATTCTAAAGCAAGAGGAAAAGAGATGATTAAACACACAAGAACAATGTTAAGAATGAGGTTTATTTTCATCAGAAAAAGACAAGAAGACCATGAAGCAACATCTTTAAAATGGAGAAATAAAAGTTTCCATCAAACTATAATTCTATACCCAGCGATAGTATTTTTCAAAAGTACAAGGGAAAATAAAGACTTCAGAAATGCATAAATTGGGAAAATTTATCACCAGCAGATTTGCACTACAAAAAATCTGGAAGGAGTCATTCCATCAGAGACATAGTATCAAATGGACAAATGGATCTGCTCTAGGGAAGACCAGCAGAAGCAGCAACTGTATGCCTACAGCATAAGGATTTTTTAATTATTTAATAGCTTGAAAAGATGACTAGCGATCCAAAAATAACAATGTATCATGGGTTTTAATGCATATGGCAAAATTGAAAGTATGAAACAATGACATGAAGATTTGAAATAGTAATATTCAAAGTAGTATGTTAGATATGTACATATCTGGAACTATAGTCCACCATTAAAACTAAAAAAAAGCAATTCTTAATAAGCTGAAATGGAACTAAATTGGAATAATAAAATTGCCCAATTAATTTTAAAATATCAAAAAGAGAAGTAGGACTTAAGGGAGTTCAGTCTTGGGACCTGGATGATGGGAGCTTCCAGCAGCCTGGTGGCTGCTGGGGGTACCTGAGCCAGGTTGAACTCAATGCTTGGGGCCCTAGCCACAGCCACTGCTGCCATACAGTGAGTAAATCCTGGGCTTGCCTGGGCCAAGAGGTTTCTTCCTTCATGGTAAATATGCTATGAAAGGATCTCTTGGGGGCTCTGCCTGCCACCACCATCCTATGGTGGGAGGGACCTAGGGGAGTTCGACCTTGGAGCCTGGGTGGGGGGAGCTTCCAATAGCCAGGCGGCTGCTGGGTGTAGCTGAGCCAGGTTGGACTCAATGGTTGGGGCCCTAGCTACAGCCACCATTGCCATGTGGTGAGCAAGTCCTAGGCTTTTGGGCACGTGCTTGGTGGTGAGCTCTGTGGTCTTAGGGATGTGGAATTGCTGCCTAGGGACATTCATGGATAAGGCCACTGTTCATGTTGGTGAGGAATAAACCCTGAGAGATTCCCAATGACAGGGTCACTGTACTTGTAGGTAAGCAAGGGAACTGAGTCCAGGTGGTTTGGAGGCAAGAGTCTGGATAATCTGTATGGGTTAGACTGATACACCAGCCTACATGTGAGTCCTGAATAGGGCTTGTTATCATGTAACATTGCTGACCACCACATGCCAGTCCATGTGAAAGCTAGGTTTGGGGGCCTATTTAGCAGGGCTAGATACTAACACCTGACTGAATGTTAGAACAGGGCATGGGTCACATTAGGCAAGGCCATGATACTACCAGCACATGAAAGAACCGGGTCTGGAGATAGATTCTGTGGCGGGTGGTGTGGGCCCAACCCTGTGAAATTATAACTCCTGCTGGTTAGCTCAGGAGTTGGGTTGGTGATGGGCTGAGTTAGGTATGACCATGGTACCTGCCATCACTCACAGATACAGGGATCAAGAACAGTCTGGGCAGAGTCAGGCTGCAGCACCCGCATATGCATCTTAATTCAGGGTGTGGGACAGGCCGGGCCACAATGTTCACCAGCTCATACAAAGCCAAAATGGAGGGGAAGGTTATGCCAGGCAAGGGCCTAACACCCTGTGGCATGTATGAGATCTGGGTCTGGGAGTGGGTCAAGTGGGGGAATGTGGGAAACTCCTTTAGTGGGTCATAACACCTACTGGTGATCATATGGTTCAGGCCTGGGGGTTGGGCAAGTTGGGTAAAGTAGCTCCAACTGCTGGCTAATGTGTGGGTTGGTTTTGGAATGGGGTGGACTGGGCAGGGCCGAGTAAACCTTAGCTCATCGGCAAGACCAGAAACCAGGCTGGAGCACAGGTCATGCCAGGCTAGGTTGTCACATCTACTGCTTTACATATGCTAGGGATGGGAGCCGACTGAGCAGGGCCAGGTTCCAGCACCTGTCAACAAGAATCAGGACTGGAAGTAGGGTGGGTCAGGCCAGGCTACAGTATCCAAAGCCAAAGGTCATGACCGGTGGGGAATTATGCCAAGCTTGGTTAGAGCAACCATTGTCACACATGGGATCTATGGCTGGGAACAGACCTGGTTGGTGAGCTAAGGGAACACTTGCTGGTTTGTGCTTCCCTCTGTTGAGTGTCAGGGCTGGAGTGGGCACTAAGTTCTGATCTGGATAAGGCTGCAGTATCCCTTGGCACAAGTGTGGACTGAGGCTGGGCACATCGGACTGGACTAGACTCCAGCACCAATTGGTGCTCATGAGGATTACAGTAGGTGTAGAATAGGCTAGGCCAGATCTCTGCCACTACTGAGCCATGTGTGAGCTGTGCCTGGCTGTGGACCAGGCTTAGGTGGGCTGAAATATCCAACAGTAAGAATCAGAATGAGTAGAAGGCAGTCAGGAAAGGCCACTATCCCTGCTAGGACAGGAGATGGACTAAGTAGGGCTGGCCCATAGATCCACAGTGTGTGTGAGATCTGACACTGGGAGAGGTTATGATGGAGGAGCTTGGGCAACTCCTCTATCAGGACACAGTCCCTGCAGGTGAGCACAAGAACCACAAGAACCACAATAGGGAGCAGTCCAGCCCAGGCTAGGGAAAGGTACCCAGCAGCATACATTTGGTACAGGATGGGGGTGGACCCAGCTGGGCCAATTCACATCACCCACTGGCAAATCCGAGCACCATAATTGAGTGTGAGTTGGGCCAGGTTCGGTTGCAACATATACCAGTACACATTAGGACTGGGACTGGGACTGGGTGCTGGCTGGACTGGGCTAGGCTGTAGTCGCCGCCAATGTCAGCTGGAATTGTGGGTGGGCTGGCCCAGGCTAGGCTACAGCATCCACTGGCAAAGCCAAGGTGAGGTGGGCTGTGCCAGACTAGGCTGAGCACCCAACCAGCACACGTGAGAACTGGGAAGTGGGGTGGGAGGGGGCAAAGCCAGTAGGGGGACTGCATGGGGCTCCCCTGCTAGACCACCACTCCCATTGGAAAGCATGAGCTGGGATGGGGACAGACCAGACCTGGCAGGACTACAACACCTGTGGGACCTGTGGGTCTCTTGTGAGCCAGATCAGGGAAAAGCCAGGCTGGGTTAACTGCTTCTACTGGTGTAAGCATAAAACGGAGTGGGTTAGCGTTGGTTGGGCTTTGCCACAGCATCAGCTGGCAGATGCTGGTCTGGGGGCTAATTCTGTCAAGTTAAACTGCAGAAGCACCTGGAGAATGCATGATCTGGGAGTGGGAGTGAGCCCAGTAGGGAAATAGTGGGCACCTCCCGCTTGGATTAGCACTCCCACTGGTGAGCATAAGAACCAGGATTGGAACAGGCATGGCTAGACAGAATGGCACCCAGCAGCAAGTATGTGGGCTGGATAGTGGGCCTGGTTGGGTTGAACTAGGTTTCAATGTCCATTGACATGTATGAGAGCTGAATAGGATGTGGGACAGGCAGTTCCAGTCTACTGTACATACTGGCAAGCATGGGAAGCAGGGTAGGGATGGGACTGGTGGGGGCTATTGTGGGTTGTTCCAACTAGGCTGCAGCTCCCACTGATTTGCATGAAGGCCGAGTGTGTGATGGGCAGAATCAAGCTGGACTGAAACACTGATTGGTTCATGTGGAAGACAGGTCTGGAAACAGAACTGACCCAGCAATTGCAACCATCACCATATGCATAAGCTGATTGGGGCGACGAACTGTGTCAGACCCTGTACTGGGAAGCACACGCAAGAATCAGGTCTGCAATCACTTCAGATGAAGTTTCTTTGGGGATTCCTCCCCTGCAACTGAACTGCTGAACTCAGAACCCCAACCATGGAAAGAAGTGAAGGTTTCATGGTCTGACCATGGAGTGCATGTGTCAAAGCTGAGCCTCCTCAGTGGCTCAGACAGAGCAATGGACAGCATATCCAGGTGCACATGGAGGACATGGCAGTCCATTGGAGCCTTTAGAGGACACCTGGTACCACAACAGAGGATGGAGGATAGAATAAATTGATCAACTACCCCAGCCACATGTTGGCAGTGAAAATCAGGGCAAGCAGAGACTCTAAGGTGAACTATGTCAGTCAATGGATTCTGGAGAGATTTTATCATGCTTGGAATGCTGAGATTGGCAGCAATTCAGAACTGTTGAACTATCAAAACCACTTGAGCAGGACCCTCAGAGCATGCTTCACATCAGGGATCCTGGGATGGTTGGGAGGCTAGATAGGGCTTCTTCCTTTATCTCCCTCCTTCTCCCAGATACAGGAAAAAAGAGAGAGAGAGAATGTGAAAGCAATGGTCTTACCCACTTTCCTGTAGCCCTTGACCCTTTGTGCCCTAATCGACTATGTAAAGATCATCAAAATAAAACAATAATAAGACAAATATATATATGTACATATATATATGAGTAAAAACTTAAATATAAAACCAAAATAAGGTGATTGATTTAAAACTTAGCATACAGGGTAGCCGGCATTATAGGTGCACTGGGTGGAGCCACTCTATGTCTCTTATGAAACTGCCAGCTCACGTCCAGCTCTTCTGCTTCTGATCCAGATTCCTGCTAGTATATCCTGTGAGGCAACAGATGATGATTCAAGTATTTAAGCTCCTGCTACCCACATGAGAGACTAGGATGAAATCTCTGATTCCTAGTTTAAGGTTGGCCCAGTCCTAGCTGTTGTGGGTATTTGAGTAACCAGCAGCAGATGGAAGATTCGCTCTCTGTTTCTCTCTCTCTCTTTCCATCTCTCCACTCTTTGATATAGATGAAAATACACATTTTAGAGCCTGGCACAATGGCTCAGTGGCTAAATTCTCACCTTACAAGTGCCAGGATGCCATATGGGCCCTGGTTCATGTCCCAACTGCTCTACTTCTCATTCGGCTCCCTGCTTGTGGCCTGGGAAAGCAGCAGCAGAGGGTGTCCCAAAGCCTCGGAACCCAGCATTTGCATGGGAGACCCAGAAGCAGCTCCTGACTTCTGGCTTCGGATCAACTTAACTCTGGCCTGTTGTGGCCATTTGGGGAGCAAACCAGTGGATGAAAGATCTTTCTCTCTCTGTCTCTCCTCTCCATAAATCTGATCTGCCTTTCTAATAAAACAAAAACTAATAAATTTTTTAAAAATAAAAAGAAACACTTTTTAAAAAGTCATATAAATAATTACATTAAATACAATTCAAATGATTTAGGCATCCCAGTTAAAAGGTAGAGATTTTCATTTGGTCTAATTGCATGCTATCTATAAGAAACACACTTAAAAAAATAAAAGAAACAAAACACACTTTTTAAAAATTAAATATTAGTGTGCAAATAGGTAAAGGGATGAGAAGAGTTAAATTATGCTAGCACTAATCAAAAGAAAACTGGAGTACCTATATTAATTTCACACAAAACAGGCTTCAAAGTAAATAATACTATCAAAGATGAAAAGGTTATTTCATAATAATAAAGGAATCAATTCCCATAAAACTAATAATTCTAAATATACAGGCACTTAATGAAAAAACTTCAAGACAGATAAACGAAAGATTGAAGAGAACCACAGGAGAAATGATGTCACTATGATGATAACCAGAGCCCTCTATCCTCAGGAATGGAAGGAAGAGAAAACTCAACAAGGCTACAGTTGTCTTAGACCCTGTCACCCAACTGACCTGACTGATAACTAAGACTTTGTTCAAGAATACCAGAATGTATTTTCTTTAAACATGCAAACTAAATATTTACTGAGATAATCCATATTATGGGCCATAAAGCAAGTCTCAATGATTGCAAAAGGATTTGATATACAAAGTATGTTCTTTGGTCACAGTGGAATTAAAATGTGAATCAATTACTGAAAGATCACTGACAAATCTGCAAATATTTGGAAACCAAATAATATATTTCTAAATAACCTAGGAGTCAAAGAAGAAATCGAAAGCAAATTTGGGAAGTATTTTGAACTGAATATAAAGGAAAATAGCAAATTTGTGGGATGCTGCTAAGCAGGACTTAGAGTATTATTGCAGTAAACACAAACAATGCAAAAGAAGAAAGATCTCAAATCAGTGACCTCTGCCTTTACATTAAATTTAGAAAGAAAAAGAGCAAATTAGTCATACACAGTGGAAGAGGGGAAGTAATATGTATTAGAGTGAAAATCAATGAAAATGGAAACAAAAAAGCAATAGAGAAAAAATCAATAAAACCCAAAACTGGTTCTTTGAGAAGATCAATTAAAATTGACCAATATCAAGCCAGACTGGTCAGGAAAAAGAAACAAAGGACCTGGTTACTTATCTTGGGTTAAGAAATGGTAACATCTCTCCCATCCTATAGATATTAAAAGGTTATTAAGACAGCGGGCTGTATTAGTTTCCTAGGACTTGTGTAATAAGGTTAACATGAACCGTAGGAGTTAAGACAGAGAAACTCATTGTCTCACACATTGTGGCCAAAAATCCAAGATCAAGGTATCAGTGAGGTCATTCCTTCTGAATGGGATCTGAGTGGGATCCGAGTGCAATCCTTGATTTCTTTTTCCTAGCTTCTGGTAGGGAACTGGAAATCCATGGTCAACCTCCACCCACACATCCCCCACCCATGCAGCTCTGCCTCTGTCATCATTGGGTTCTGTTCCTCTGTATCTCTGTGTCTGTGTCCACCCTCTGCTGGTATCACCTCATCTTAACCAAGTGCATCTATAAAGAACCTGTTTCTAAATAGAGTCACACACTGCTGCTTCCTGTGAACATAACCTTTAGGAAAATACTACCCGACACAAAGGAGCTATGAACAAGCAGGTGCCAGAAAATTGGTTAGATCAGATGTTCACATTTTGTAAGGGAAAGGCGCTGGTGGGTTCTACGTGGGATGCCCATTTCTGGGTTCAGCTTCCAACTCTGCTTCTGATTTCAGCTTCCTTGTTAATGTGTATTCTGGGAGAAAGTGGTGATTGCTCAAGTCATTGGGTCCCTACCACCATTGTGGGAGACCTGAATTGAATTCCTGGTACAAGTTCCCAGCTTCCAGCTTTGACCTTGCCCAGCTGTGGTGGTTGTGGGTATTTGGAGAGTGGTCCAGTGGATGGAAGAACTTTATTTTTCTCTGTCTCTCTGCCTTTTGCATAAATAAGAATTAATAAATTATTTTTAAAATTTTTTTCAAAGACACAGAGCACCAAATCTCACTCAAGAAGAAATAGATAATATAAATATTCCTGTATCTATTAAAGAAATCAAAGTTACACTTTAAAATTTTCTCACAAGGAAATTCACTGAGGAATTCTACCAGGGAAATAAGAATTAACAGCAATTCTACAAATTTCTTCACTGCACAAGATATATCGATTTTACAAATTGAAAAGGAAGGAATATATCCTTTCATTCCTTCTGTAAAGCCGGTCCTGATGCTAGGCCCTGATACCAGGTAAAGAAAGGAAAACAATAGGCCAATTGCTGGATTGTACATGTGAATTGTTTATCAAACTGTTCACTCACTACATCCAAATATTTAGAAATGATTCTTTATCACAACCAAGTAAGGAGTTTTCTCTGAAATGCAAGGTTGGATTCCCCTTACAAAGTCACCTGATGTAATCTGCCATGATGAGAAGTTGAAAGAGAAAAGCCAGGTGATCATCTTGTTGACATATAAAGCATCTACTCTCCATAAAAACTCTAAGCAAACCAGGAGCAGAAGTTTTCAGCCTGATAAAGGGCATCTAAAGAACCCTACATCTAACCTCATACTTAATAGTGAAAGATTGATCGCTGCTAGCATTTAGAAATACAATTGATTTCCTTTCTGTACTCTCTTTGTGTCCTCTGTCCTTGCTAAAGTGACCTGTACGTTCTAGTGGCCGTCTTGTCTTTGTTTGCTTCTCTCTCTCTAGACTGCATTCACTTTGCATGGATGATAATCCTATCTATGGGCAGAAAATGTTTGTATTCCTTGTCATCCAATCTTGTCTCCTTTTATGTCTTGTCTCTGGACAATTACATTAGATAGAACCATCCCCAGAATAACATTGAATTGAAGTGATGGGAGCAGCAATTACTGCTTGTGTAGACGGCTAAAAATGCACTTTCAGGGGTTGATCGTTTTAAAAAGCACAGTTTTCATTCTGAAGTCTTTTACAAAAGTCAATTATTTTTGACTAGGTGACAAATGGGAACCTAGCACCTAAGCTTTGATAAGGTACAGCCAGGCCTGAGACAAGAAAGATTCAGCGAACTTTATCAAGACGCAAGATTGGGTGGTAAAGGCAAATCCCTTCCCCAAGCACACAGTAGAGTCACTGACTTCCAGTGACAACAGCACTGGGGGTGAGATCACTTTCTGGGGACATTAAGAACTGAGATGGATCCAGAAGAAGTGGCAGGAAGTAAGGTCCACATAGAAGCTTTTTTTTCTGAGAGGTGGAAAATACACTCAGGTTAGAGCAGCGCCGAGTGCTAACCTTAGGGCGCTGGAGCTCCAGAGTCCTTCTTGCAAAACCTCTTCCATGACTCTGGTCCCCATTTCATCATCTTCAGTGCATGGAATGTGAAAGTTGTGAAGACTCAAGATTGAATCACATCAACCACAACAAAACAAATAAATCCAGGATAACATGTGTCCTGAGAGTATCACAGAAGCCGCTGATGAAACTCCAGCATCGCACAGAGGCTGCCACAAACTCACAGTGTGCTACATCCGGGATGTCTGTTCAACCTCACCTCATTCTCCTTGAAGACAGGCATAGTTTACTCTGAGATTTATGTTTACCATTTCATTGTTCCCAAATAAACAGCAATTATCTCCAGAATCTCTCTCTCTCTCTCTCTCTCTCTGTCTCATTTGCTTTTATTTAGATTGGCAGTACTGTATTTTTCTTCTAATAGAGGACCCATAAAATTTGAATGTATCCTATCTACATTTTTGTTGAAAGATCTTTTTAACCTACTCTTCTTTTCTCTCTTTCCTTACTGACATTTGTGTTCCTGGTCATTAGGTGAAGTTCTGTGTTGATGTGGTCTGTGTGCATTGGCATGTCAGTGTGTGCACAGCCCAGGGGTGCTAGAGGGCCTGTATTCTCATTGAAACTGCTTGTTTTAGGACTTCACACTGTTGCCTTCAGTGAATTTTCTTCCAATGCAACAAAGTCCAACCCCACAGCACATAGCTCTCAGCCTGTTTCCCCAGAACAGCCCAAATTTATTTCAGTCACACTGAAAATAGCTCTAAACATAATTAAGGTGCTTTTTTTTTTCAGCTCCCTGAACATTTTTCTCTCTCCAGATAATGTCTTGGAAATGGCCCAGAAGCCAATGGAGTTATAAAGAGAACGGGATCCTTGGTAGGCTCACATTCCAAAGATGCCTACGTTGGTTTATCATACCCCGAGTGCAAAAAATAAAGCCCTGGTAGCTCAGGCCCTCTTCGTCATCACTCCCTGGGTGGAAGGTGCTGTGCACACCATACAAGGGCAGAAGGAAGCCTACCTTACCAGAGTGGCACAAGTACGCTCCTTCCAGCCAGGCCTTGCTCTAGCCTGTGAATTCATGTTAAGACAACATTTTTAATAACTTAGCTTTCAAAACAAAAGCCAAGTTGCATTTCTGGCTTGCTCAAAGATATATCATCCCAAGCTGGTAACAGGTGTTTTAATTTTAATTTTAAAAAATTAGCTAATTAAAACAAATTTAAGGATTTTATTTTTATTTGAAAGGCAGATCTACATTTGGAAAACACCAGTGTATTTCTTCTTTTGCAGGCCACGCTGTGGATGTGATTGCTGGGTTCTGGGAGGCACTTAGCCCATAAGTCCGGGATGAACTCTGCCCCAGCTCCACGGTTCATCTTGACAGTCTTGCAGTTTACCTCTGCTGGCCTAGGACAGGGACAAGAAGGAGACTCTGCTCACAGGTATAGCCCCTGATTCTGGAAGATGAGGAAAACCTACCAGCAGTGGCAAATGCATCGTTCTCCCCCCCACTGAATATGTCAAGGATAGGATACTGTCTCTAGGTTAGCATGGGTGGAGAAAGGGTACAAAAAGGACAAGCTCAGGGCCTGGCTCGAGGCAGGGGGGGAGATGAAGGACCAGACATGAACATGGAGAAGAGAGGAGAAGGCCATGAAGAGACCCTAGGGTTTTCCAGCGTTCACTCATTTTCTGACAGCGTTCTGTAAAGGACACAAAATGGCTTCCAGTTGCAAGGTGGTAGACAGACTGCACCATGAAAGAAGCACAAGCTTAGCTTTATATAATGAGGGGAATGGGATAATTATTTCCAAAAATCCATGAGAGAGGTACCAAAAATAGGAGTAAACATCAGCTCCAAGCTTCCAGAAATTCTAATGGGACAAGGGAAGCCGCACATGACACATGCTTTCCTCTGCTTAGTGGGACAGCATGGGAGTGAGCAATGCACTTGAACTCGCAGCTCCTTGCACTGTGCCCAGGACACAGAAAGCTCCTGGGAAGAATACACTGATTGAATAACTGGGTCAAAAAGCCTGCAGGTTTTACCTCAGGGGAGCCTGCCAAGGTTGTTGCTAGAGCCCAGCAAATAGTGCATTTTCAGGAAAATATAAAGCAAGGAAGAATCCTCAAAGGGATGAGTTGCAGAGTTCTAACCTGATTGGCTTCTTTTCACTTACAAAAAACAGCTAAGAAATATAGCAAGGAGCAAGTGCACAGGTCCTGTAGGAACTGTTGAGTGAGCACATTGAAAACTGGCATTCATGTAAGTGGCAGCCAGCTGAAGCTGCCGAATGTGGCCCCCAGCTCCATCCTCCCCGTGGTCTTCTCCTTCAGCTAATCATCCCGTGACGTCTCTTCCCAGAAAACACGTTTCTGTGTTTGAATGAATGGGACCACGCTGATGGCTTCTTCTGCCCAGGACTGTGCTGGGGAGAGTCTCCTGTGTTTGCACAGCTGTGGTTGGCCACCTTGGGACTGTGTGGGCCACACTTCACACAGACAGGTTCCTTTTCTGCTCCTCCCCACAGCAGCTGACTCTGAGGAACATTGCCAGGCACTCTCACTTCTGACTGACACTTATTCAAGTTCTTCAGACCAGTGGACCCCATAACTGCTCCAGAAAGCAGCTCTGGAGCTCTCAGCTCCCACCTATGTGCCAAGCCCCTGTGACTGCCCTAGCCCCTCCTTCTGGTAGCTGTCTTGCAAGCTCAGATATGAGTTTTACTCACTTCTGTTTCTAGATTTTACCTCTGCTGTTTTCCACATCCTGGGTCAGTGCTAAGCAGCCTTCGACACAATCAAAAAAAAAAAAGAAAAAAAAAAAGAAGGTCCTGTTTCTGCTAATTTAACAATGAAATTCTGTGTGTCTGTCGTCACCCTCTCTCCAACCCTTGCCATCTGCCTGGGCTCTTTGATTAGGATCAAACACATCTATGGGTTGCAAGGACACGAACCATGTCTACCGCATCTTTATAACCGAGAAAGGATCAATGGGCCAGCTTCAACACATTCCAAAGTCAAAAGATATAAATGTAAAACTTTCCCACTCTTTGATGCAGCCACCATTTCATTAAGCAAGTCACAAAAAACTGTTTCATCTCCCATCCAGATTGAATAACAAAGGAAATTGGGTTCATTGATTCAATTAACAGACATTATTGTGCACTTAGTATGTCCCAGACACTCTTGCTAAGTGCTTTGAATTGGATAATCAGATGAAGACGAAAGCAGAAAGAAGGGGAGAAGACAGGTTTTAAATTGCAGCCAGACCCTGTACCCCAAGGGCAGCACCAGCAATCATGTTTTGAAACATTCATCAGATGGGATTTTTGCTTGTCAAAGGACTGGCAGTGCCATGGGAGAGGTAGCCAGCACAGTAGGCCGAGAACATCTTCATTAGGAAAGATGTCTGTGTATCAGCCTTCAAGGGAAAAAGGGCAGACGCCTGTTTGGGCAGCAGTGTATCTGGCAAGCACAACTGCCAGCCACAATTAGGCGGACTGATAGCCAGAGGAGGATTCCCAGGCGCAAGGACCATGGGAGGACCTCAGGAGCCATGACACTGGATCTTGTGAGGCTTGCTTTCTAGAGCTTTCTATTCCCCAGATGTTGCTGACCCAGCATGACCCTCAGCCTCTTACCACATCCCAGTTAGATGCTGTAGTTTACTAATCGGGCTGGGTAATATGGAAGGATGTGATGGAAGGGGACAAAAACAGGGAAACAAGGCCAGAGCAGGGGCACAGCATGACAAAGCAGAGGGGACCTGTGGAGATGAGAGCATCTGGGGCCCCTTGTTGCCCAACAAACACATCAGTGGGTTCCATGTAGCCACGGAGATTGCCATTTTCTTTCCCCAAATCATAAAGGCATTATGAACAATCTCCCTACTCCCACCAGAGTTGGAAACACTTGCAGTCCCAGAGGTCCTGCTTGGGGTAGCACAGTGAAAGTAATTGCCAAGAGGAAAAGAGGCCCTCTGGAAAAAACATGCAAGTCGAGTCCAAAGTGCTGTGCTCCAAAGCATCGTCAAACTCCCACCAGCACTTGGTATGTTTGCCTCGTTGCTCAGATTCTGAGCATAATATCTCTGTGTTTCCTGAATAGAAGCATCCCAGAATTTTGCACTTGTGGGATATGTGGGGTCTGAGTGAGTTCTTGGCACCCTAAGCAAATAGTACCTTTGTTAAATTCCTGTTTGCACCAACTGGATATTCAGTCTTTCTTTTGTATGACTCCTTGCTGGTTTTCTTCAGATGATAAGGCTGTGTAATGATTCAGGTCTCATCCCCGTTTTACACTCAAGGGAGGTTTTTTTGAACTTAAGAGAAGTGGGATCATTCAACCTAATATCTTGTCATCAACAGCATCATTGTGTGTACAAAGTCATCATCACAGTCTTCATACCACACCACACAATGAATACTATGTAACCTAACAAGGCTTGTCCCCACAGAGTCAATGATCCAGATGTTTGGGACTTGCAGAAGACAAAGGTGGCTTAGGACAAGGCATTTGTGTGTATATGTGTGTGTGTGTGTGTGGTCAATCAACAATCATTCATTCAGCTTGGACAGTGAATCCAGGTTAAGGATAAGAACAGAAATAAGGAGCAAGGATTGTGATGGGCTGGGTTGCCTGCATCCCAAATCATCACCTCACCTCCAATTCCAAGACCTGAGCTGGCACACGTGCTTCTGTGCATACCTTCTACCTTGTTACAGCACAGCAAGGAAGCCCTCGCCAGCTTCCAGAGCACCATACCCTTACAAAGCCTCCAGGACTGCAAGAAATAAATTTCTTTATCTTATAAATGTCCAGGTGCAGAAAACAGATTAAGACACGGGTGTTTTAGGATATTCTTTGAAGCCGTTTTTGTAATCTATATGATTCTGAAATTATATGGCTAAATTTTAAAATGCCAAAATTAGCACCATCTAGCTTGATCCACTGATCAAGTAATGTTGGACACCCCAGATCTACAGATACTTCAGCACTTTCCAAACATTGAAGTCATTCTTCAGAAAGTACTTTTCACTCTAGTGTTTTGGAATGTTTTTGAATACACATGACACACACCAAAAAAATCTCATTTACAGTGACCTAAACAAGTGCAGGCTTATGTTTCTCCATAGGAAGCCTGGAGGGGCTATGTGTTAGCTCGGTCAATGACTTCCAGAGGCAGAATCTCTGTGGTTATTTTGGCCCTTTCCTCACAGTGGCAAGAAGGCTGTGGATGACCTAGGCATCAAATCTGATTTCAAGCAAGAAGGAGGGCTATGAGATGCTGCAAATAGCTGCTTTCAGCAGAAATGGTTTTCCAGAATATGCTCCCTGTAGACCAGAACTGCATCCCCCACAGCACTGATAACTTTTTTAACAGAGATTGTCAAAACAGAAAACATTAGAACAGAGTGTTGGTGACAACCTACAGGGAAATAAGCCATAGCATGTCTAAAAATGAAGCAGACTTGGCCAAAAGGGTCAAAATGAGATCCTGTGGATATTTGAAATGTAGAATGTAGATCCCATGTAGCTTGCTGGACGACTATTTGGTAAATACATGCATCCCTGTGAATCTCACGCACATCAGGATAATATTTCAGACACTCTTGGACCACATCCATGGGTAGTCCACAAATTCATGAGAAAGCCGGAAAAATTCCTCTCACCTGGGAACTGAAAAGCTGAAGCACAAGCAAGAGAAAACAAAACTGCAGGAGAAGATAAAGAAGTGAAATGCCCTAGAAAGTTCACAGGGAAAGGGTTTAGCAGCAGCTTTTGTGGTGCTCCTTCAAAGGGCTGCAACATAGAGCCTCCCCACTCCCAAGACTTGCACATATCAAGAGGAGCCTTTACAGAATTTGTATCTGCTCACAACCACACCCATGGTGATGAGACCAGCAAACCACCATGGGCCCTCCCAGATCAGAGTGTCAGGCAGGACTTCTAGGACATACCTGGTCTGGAAGGTGTGGTTATCATGAGAGGGGGTGAGGATGGGACTGCTCCATGCAGCATCACTCCCAAAGACCTTCTGATGGGACAAGATTCAAAGATGACAGTGGTGTCGGTGATCCTGGCCACAGGCTGATGTGTGCCTTATTGTCTTAGTTTTTAACAACCACAAAATAACTTTCATTATAAAGATAGGAAAGAAGCCTTTCATGAATAAATACATAAGAAGCATTGTTTTACATCTGCCCCATGTGATTATGCTTTAAGCTAAACGTTGTAACCAAAAAGTTAAAAAGCTAAACAACAACAAAAATATTTATAAAGTAAAAAAAAAAAAAAATGTAGTCAGCCATGGTTTATTACCGGAGAAAGAAGTGTTTTGTAAAGGTAGTGTAGCTTACATGTGCATTGTGGTGAAATCTGCAGGGGCATACACTCATGTCCTGGATTAACATGGAAACTGACCACTCACACTATTCCTCTGTGCTCCACATACAAGGGCTTTTGACACCTGCACATTTTCTGTCTATCATGTTTTTTACTGCATCTTTTCTAGGTGTGGCTGCACCAAGACCATTAGAGCACAATTGCTTAGAGTATTCAATGTAGTAATGTGCTGTGCATGACTGTAGCCTGAGAGCCAAAGAGTATAGCTTAAGTGTGTCGTAGACTGCAGCATGCATGTCTGTGTGTCTACACTCCATGATACTCATACAAGGGCAAAATCAGCTAGCAATGTACTTCTTAGAAGACACTTCCACTGTTGCATAATGTGTGACTGTACGTGGTATGGCCTGTTGTTCCTGGGGCTGTGCTGAACAGAACAACATGAGCTGAGAGCAAGCACAGAAAAAGGATGCAGTCAGGAGAGGTAGGAAACAGGAGGTGGATGAAGCTGCTGCCAGTATAACATGGCATAGGTTTATATAAACCCTTGTGTAATAAGTAAAAACAATACAATCTAAAATAAAACTAATGCCTGGTGCAATGGTTCAGCAGCTAAATCCTCACCTTGCATGTGCCTGGATCCCACATGGGTGCCAGTTAATGTCCCAGCTGCACCACTTCCCAACCAGCTCCCTGCCTGTGGCCTGGGAAAGCAGTAGTGAGGATGGCCCAAAGCCTTGAGACCATACACCCAAGTGGGAGATCTAGAAGAAGCTCCTGGCTTCAGATTAGCTCAGCTCTAGTCATTGCGGCCATTTGGGGAGTGAACCAGCAGCTGAAAGATCTTTCTCTCTGTCTCTCCCTTTCTCTCTCTGTAAATATGCCTTTCAAGTAAAAATTTAAAATCTTAAAAAAAAAACAACCAGAAGTGTAGTAAAATAAATAATGTCCAGCAGCAATGTTTATTACCATGGTGAAGCATTGTGCATTGAACCTCATTATGTTTGTTGTAGTTTCTGTGACTGACAACAACCTCAAAACAAACCTGTGAGAACTGGGTGTGCTACCATGCTACAGTGGCTAAAATGGCATTAGGTGGTACTGTGATCAAAAGAAACAGCTGTCCTATACATGCTTGTTGACAGAAACATCTGGTCATGTGGCCTGAGTATGTGGTGGGCTGTACCATCTAGGTTTGTGCAAACACATTCTGTGAAGTTCACATGTACCAATTGCCTAATGATACATTTCTCAGAACATAAACTTGCCATTAAGCAACACATGGCCGCAGGTGAAAACTAATCCTTGCCTCCAATTATGCACAAGAATCAATTCCTGATGAGGTTTTAGGTGTGAATGGGGAAGGTAAAACAATGAATTTTCCATTCTAGCACCATCCTACACAAATATTAACGCAGGCACAGATTTGAGCCATGTATGTAATTTGAAATAGTCTGGTAGCCATGTTTTAAAAAGTAGTAAGAAACAGACTAACTAAATTTTAATTGCATGTTTTGTTTAATTCAATGTTACATTACTATTGCCATACATAATGAATGAAATTTGCTAATGAGATATTTTACATTCTCATCTTGTCTTTGAAACCTTGTGTGCATTTTCTATATACAGCCCACCTCGATTTGGATGAAGTATATTTCTGGTGCTCAATAGTCACGTATTGCTAGTGGCTACTGTGTTGAATAGCAGAGTTCTACAATACAATTAGGACCACAGTATCTTTGTGATCTAGGCAGAGATTTCTTAAACAAGATAAGCAAAGAGTTGAATACACTTGAGGGCAGATTAAAACCCAAAGAGGACTTGGTTTATCAACTTGTATTTTGAGCACAGTTGGAAAAATCTGTAATAGAACTGTCTTAGCTCAGGCTCTACAACAAAGGCCCCAATTTGGCCGGCTTCAACACAAACATCAGATTTCACCATGCTGCAGGCTACAAGTCCAAGCTCAAGGTAGTCACAGGCTGCCTGATGAGGGCTCCCTTCCCAGTTTGCAGTGGCTGTCTGCTTCAGTGTCCTCAGGCATCCCAAAGACAAGGACATCCCAAGTGTCAGCTTACTGTTACACCTACCACCTGCTCCTAAATCTGATTGAACATGTGTAAACATAGCATAAAGAATTGAGACTAAACTTTGCTGCATAAAACCACAAAGACATTCTATTTCTATTTCAGACCAGCACAGCTGTATGGACAATAGCACTCCTCCACAGAATACATTTTAAGAGAACAGTGAGAGGCCAAACTTATTTTTTTTAAGATTTATTTATTTATGAGACAATCAAGATGGCAAAATAGGATACGACACATTTAAACAGATGGAGCAGCAGACCCCAAGCAGGCGGTACAGGAACAGTGTGGATTTCATAGCCAAGACCCCCACTTGTGCCACATCGGGCACTATTTTGTGTAGTGAGGCAAGGACAGTGGGACTCATGCACTAAGCCAGGAGCAAACTCGTTTTCAGCTCAGTACATTGCACTGGTCCCACAGGGAAAACAATACCAACTTTGACATCCTATGAGTCCCACCCAAATTAGGTCTGGGTGGCCCTCAGACCTAATGGCCAGCAGGTTCCAGCAAGATCAGCACTACCAACAAGCCAGTTATTTAGGACACTTGGTGCCTCCCTAATCCTGGGAACTGGTTGAGCCAAAAGTGGAAGAAAGGTGAGGCAACAGTGCATCCACAGCACAGAATCACAAATGGTAGAGAGTAGTAAGCCAGGAGATCATGGTAGAAGCCCAACACAGGAGCCCAGGCACAAGTGACTACAAAGAACTGGGTACCAACTGCAATAAGTAAAATCAAACTGTAGACCTGTGGGTGATACAGCTTAGAAACCTACCCTAAGGAGAAGAATCTGCTAACCAACAGTGCAATGACCAAGAACAAAAGAAGAGACAGAGGCACAATGAATATTACTGAAGACTCCCCTGCAAAGGAGCAAAAGCCTTTGCCAACCCCAGAGTTAACTGAGGAATACATCAAGGAAATGAGGGACACAAAATTCAGAAAACTCATTATAAAGCTTCTTATCAACAATGAGAAGCACACACAGGAGTTCAAGGAATATGTCACACAGTGAGGGAGGGGAGGAAGAGGATTTGGGGAGGGGGTAAGGGAAATCCCACAGCCTATGGAACTATGTCATAAAATAATTTTTTAAAAGGGGAAAGATTTATTTATTTATTTATTTATTTATTTATTTATGTAATTTATTTATTTAGAAAGGGATCTGGAGTTGGAAGGGAAGAGATGGAGAGAGCTTCCATCTATTGATTCACTCCAATAGTCAGGGTTGGGCCAGGCTGAAGCTAAGAGCCAGGAACTCCATCTGGGTCTCCCACATGTGCCAGGGGTCCAAGGACTTGAACCCACTGCTTTCCCAGGAGCATTCTCAGGAAGCTGGATTATCAGTGGAGTAGCAGGAACTCAAACCAGTGCTCCAATACGGGATGTTGGAGTTGCAAGTGTTGCACTACAATGTCAGCCCAGGGAGAATGAACTTATGGGTACTGTGCTTGGGTCACATCCCACAGGTCACCCTTCTAGACTTGCTGTGGTATCTCCCTGAAGCTGCACTTGCCGATGTGTACATGGTGTGGTATGAACAAGAGGGAGATTGGCAGATGCAAGATGGGCAGGTGGAACTCCTGACCTAGGCAGTGAGTGTCTAAATTTCACAAAGAGCACCCCCACCTCCCACCCTCTGCCTATGTCTCTATAGACCATGTGTGATATTTGAGCATCACCCCAGGAGCCAACTTCAATCTGGATCTTCCAAATTCTGATATGCGGCCTCCACACCAGATAAGCCAAGACCATTCCTAAAACCTCTGTGCCCTTCACTCAACCCAAAGACCAGCCAGGTCTAGTGGACACCTTCTCTTGTACAGGAAGCAGGAAGCCATCTCTCCCCTGGCTCCTGGCTGGCATGGACAGGGACCAGATCCAATCTCCACCTTATCCCTCTCTTGGGTTTGCTGCCAGCACTCCGCACCTCAAAGATCTTGAAAAATGACAAGATCTGCTTCTCATAAAATGTCCATATGCTCTCCCTGGAATTCAGACTCCCTGCCTGTTTTCACTGACTGTGACAAGATGCCATTCCCTGCTGTCAGTCCAAGACACAAACACTCACACCCCTACATACACACACACACCACACACACCTATACATACATCCACACATATACCCAATCCACACACATCCATACAGACTCCCTACCCATACACATACCCCTACACACATCCATCCATACACACACTCTTACACAGATATCTCTACACACATACCCATACACGCACCCTACGCATCATCACACCCAAACATACGCTCACACCCACAGACCCAAACACACAAGTTTATACACCCATGTACACACACTTTAACATACACACCCTTTACTACTTGCCTGGTAGTTTCAGAAACTTCTCCAGAATTAGGGCTCAGACCTGACAACCAATTTCTACATCAGAAACATACTTACCTCCATCAAAAGAAGACAATTTCATTGTCATTGCCCTCTGCAGAATGGCTTTCCAGAGAATGCATGGTAAACTTGTAGCTTGGTCAGCTAGCACACAGGCCTGCACACAAAGCTTGGCCTATGTACCCCTCTTCTGGACCCTGCCATCACTCAGAACCAGAAGACTGAGCTATCTTTCCAATGTCCCTGAAGCAAGTCAGTTCTGCCCCACTGGAGTTACCAGTCCTGCCAACTGACTGTATCCTCAGATGAGATATTAGTATCCCAGTGAATAAGTGACAAACTTTACCTTCTCTTGGAAAATCACAGGAGGTTAACTTCAGGCCCATGGGCCTTAAAACCTCCTGGACCTCCTACTGTTACTGCAGAGGTAGCATGAGGTACTAGAAGCTTCCAGAGGCATTTGCTGCTGCTTCTGTCTTCTCTGAGGGGCTCTGAATCCTAGCCTTCTGCAGACAGTGGCTCTTTCAGTCATGTAGAGTCTTGGGGTGGGGGCTGGAGGCTGGGGACCAGGCCCCTCAAAGCTGGTTGGGGTTTCCTGAGTTGCAAGTTCCCTCCACTGCACTAAAGCAGCTCCCACACCTGGGTGTGATAGGCACTGACTCCGTGTCGGAAGCAATCTGCTGTTCCATGGCCTGGGGCCCCACAGGCATGCTGACACCTGCTCTTCCAGGCTCCCAGGATGCTTACACATTCACCAGTTCCTCCCACAGCCCACTTCTCTCCTGCTATTGGACCTGAGGACACAAAAAGGCAGGCACAGCCAGGGACACAGCCAGCACTGACCGTTCCCATGTTCTCCAAGGTGAACGTGGCTGTGGCCGAGGCCACCATGCTGCCCTGAGTTGCATGCTCTGACTTAGAAAAATCACCAGATGTGAGCATACCAATCTAGCTTGACACTCCAGGCTTTCATGGTTTCTTCTTATTCTTTTCAAGAACTAATGGAAAATTGTTTAAAACACACATTTTTAATATTCCAGTGGCTGCTACAACACAGAGAGCAACAGTTCCAAAATAACTCTGCATCTGTAATCCATAATTTATCATCCAAATTTGTTGTGTTCAATTATTCATATCCTGCAACAGTGTGTCCCGAAAGAGGCAAACAAACTCAAAAGCAATCACACAAAATGTAGAGGATGAAAAAAATAACCCCAAGTTGTAAGACGACAGTGTCAGGACAGAACATGGGAGGGATGGGGCAAGTGCAAGTGTGAGTTTCATGGAGGACTTTTTCTGCAAGACCTGACAGCACGGCTGTGTGCTGCCGAATTCTCTTTTGGGGAGATTGAAGAGGTTGTGACTCAAACACCATTTTTCCTTCCCACTGCAGCTATCTTCCAACCACGCTTCTTCTTACCATTTTGTGGGAGACAAAGTTCAGTCAATATTTCCACCAACATGTATGAATCCCCTGCGATGTTCCAGATACCTCTGTGCTTGGTCAAAAAAGATGAAAAAAGTATAGTTCTTGACCCCGACAAGCCTGCATACTGGAAAGCTAGACAGATAGGTAACACACCACACCTACAGAACTCTGGGAAAAGCTAGGAAGAGAGCACCATGGACACAGATAAAGGGGCAACAGTGCTGTGGGTGGGCGGGTGTCTCACAGCTTCATGTGGAGCACTTGCTCATGGGACCTTCAGGGTGAGGTTTTGTGGCTGGTAAGCCCAAACTGAATCACCAAATGAAGCAGAAAGACAGCTCAACAAACAGCCATTGTGCCATGGAAATACAAGCCTTCTATTTGTTCCCATTTTAGTTTTTAATAAATTCCATTATTTTAACAAATTCAATTTAATCAAATTGAACTCATTTTTGTTTCACCAGGCTTTTCTGTGCATGATTTGATGATGAAACTGAACTACTTGAATATTAGACCATGCTCATTATAACCCTAGATATTAGGGGGAAAATAGAGACAATCTAAATGTTTAACAACAGGTGAGAAATTAAATAAATGAAGCAGCCCAAGCATCCAGTGAAAAATAAAATAACATCAAAAATAGCAATAACTAGTGGTATCTGTTCTGATGGATAAGATGAAACCTAGGATGCCCATATCCCAAATCAGAATGCCTAGGGCTGAGTCCTGGCGCCTCTCCTGGCTACAGCTTCCTGCTCATGTGTATTCTGGCAGGTGGCAGGAGATGGCTCATGTAGCTGGGTTCCCACCACCATGTGGGAGCTATGGATTGGATTCCTCATTCTCAGTTTGGACCAGCCATTGCAGGTGTATGAGGAGTGAAGCAGCGTATGGAAGCGCGCTCTCTCTCTCTCTCTTTTCCCCTTAAATGAATAAAATACATTTCTAGAGCATAACAGAAATTGATTTATTCCAATTGTTAAGTAAATTTTAGGTTGGCCCAAGTTGTACAGCAGTGAACAAAATAAGACAACTGTGAGGCTTATTTGTAAGGTCATTACCATGGTTAAGCTGTCTCTTAGGCTATCTCCATTTTATCTTGGAGGGCTTGAGCTTAAGTCCTAAATCCATTCTCCATTCTAGCTTCTTCTTGCTAACAGACTTCCAAGGAGGCAGCAGGTGAGGGCTGTAGGAACTCTGTCCCTGCCACTTACACTGGAGACCTTAATAGAGTTTTTAGATTCCTGACTTTGGCAGCCCTGACAGTTACTGGCTTTGGGGGATTGAACCAGAAGATGAGAGATCTCTATCACTGTTTGTCTCTCTCTATTTCTAATCAATAACAATATGATCAGCTAAATATGACCACTTCTGCTTTGGGGTTTTTACAAGCTCCTGTTAAATGTTGTGAGATATTTCTGTAAGGAACAAGAGTAGAAAAGGGAGAATAATCAAGAGGCTTTCTCAGTAGTTAGGTGAAAGCTGATGGCGGCTTGGGCCAGCAAAGAGATGTGGAGGTGGTAATCCATAATTCAATTTTAAATATAACTTAAAGGTAGAGCCTAAAATATTTTTGTGCTTGTGTGAAAATGGAGTGTGAGGGAGAGAGGAGGGTCAATGTGACTCCTGGAATTTGGGCCTGAACATTTGGGTGAATGGTGTTGCCATTTACCAAAAAGGAAACCGTGGGAGAGGATCTGATTTAGGTGTGAGATTAAGAGCTCAGTCTTCAATATGTTATGTTGGAGCTGCTTATTAGTCATCCACGTGGAGATGGTGAGGTGGCCTTTGTGAATACAAACCAAGCCTCTGGAGAGAAGCAGAGCTGTTGATACAAATTTGGAGTGGTCAGTTTCTAAACGGTGTTTGAAGTCCTGTGATTGGATACCATGACCTAGGAACTTGAAGCATTTAAGAACAAAAAAGCTCCAAGTATTGAGACTTGGACATGCCCAATAGGCATGGGAGCTAAAGAGAAGAGGTTTTCGGGTCTGGTGCAATAGCCTAGTGGCTAAAGTTCTCGCCTTGCATGCACCGGGATCGCATAAAGGCACTGGCTTGTATCCTGGCAGCTCCACTTCCCATCCAGCTCCCTATTTGTGCCCTGGGAAGGCAATTGAGGACAGCCCAAAGTCTTGGGACCCTACCCCTATGTGGGAGACCCAAAAGAAGCTCTTGACTTCTAGCATCGAATTGGTTCAGCTCTGGTGTTACAGCCACCTGGGGAGTGAACCAGTGGATGGAAGATCTTTTTCTCTGTCTCTCCTTGTCTCTGTAAATCAGCCTTTCCAATAAAAATAAATCTTTGAATTAAAAAAAAAAAGATCAGGGAATTTCACCAGTCATCAGTCCCCTTGAAGATGTCTTCCAATAATTCAACTTCCACATTCCTATTATGTGGAACCATGTTAGCTGCAAAAGAGTCTGGGCAGTTAAGTCCTATAACTGGTAAAAATCAGGAAGGAGGATGGGTCTCTGACATCCCATGTTCTGACCTACTCTAACCCAAGAAGATCTGCTATGCCCTAGTGGGGAAGAGTACTTAGGGGAAGAAAACATTTAAAGATTATTAAAGGCATTAGCACACAATAGATCCAGCGGCTGTCACATTGTGGGATCTTAGTGAACAGCTAAGAAAGAAAGGAGAGAGAAGGAAATAGACAATGGAAAAGAAATAGGTAAACAGAGAAATAAGATTCAGACAATGGTAGAATGTTCATGAATTTCTTGGCAAAGAATACAAGACCTGGAGTAGATGAAAGGTGACCTCCTTGTGCTGGTCAACTCATTCAGTCAACCTGAGATCCTTCAACCAATCCACAAAACACGCGTTTCTAATGTAGATGATGCAATACAGTAGGTAGTCTGACATATAGTCAGTAACATTGTGAATACTAACCAGGAAAGAAATTGATCAATTTTAATTAAAAGCCCACTATATTGTGTGTGTGTGTGTGTGTGTGTGCTTTTAACCTCTTTCTTTCTTCAAAAGTTTTTAAATTATTTACTTCAGAGGCAAAAATAGACAGAGAACACCAATCTGTTGATTCATTCCCCAGCAGCCCACATCAACCAGGGCAGTCAAAGCCTGGAATTGGTAAATTCCAACCAAGTCTCCAAGGAAGTATCAAGCACCTGGCTCCTTGAGCCACCCCTTCTCCATCTCAGGATCTGCACTAGCAACGTTAAACGTAGGCCTTCTGGAATGGCACGTGGGCATCCTGTTGCTAAGCCAAATACCTGCCTTGAATTTCAGTTCTAAAAAAATAACTCTGGATATTTTAAAAATAATTTTTGCAAACATCAAAATGGCCCATGTCCCTGATGATACAACAAATTTTGAAGTATTTTATAGAGAACTGTAAGACATTGATTATTTAGTACAGCCTCCATGGCTAGCAGTTGAACACAATTCCTGACACCAAGAGGGAAGATTCTGACTAATTTAGGACAGCCTGCAAGAAAGGTTACTGCTGAGAGTCACATGAAAAAATAGCATATAGTGTCATGAACGTAGGCCTGCTGATCTTTGAGAGGAAAGCTTCCAGTGAGATGGGTATGAGGAGTTATGCATACTGGGGATACTAGGACAGAACTTTCTTTCCTGGAGTAGGAGGTGCTTTTAAACCCTACAGCAGACACCAAGAATTCGTAGTAGACACTAAGGTACTGTAAACTAGATTCGCAGGCCTTTGTGTATAACACTGATTTCGGTAAGAGCTAAGCAAAATCTATGTAATTTTTTAAACTTTCGGCAACTGTGAAATTGCTTCATATTTTTTCCAAAGTGGCTATACCATTCATCAGTCCCACCATATGTTACTCTCACCAACAATGGATAGAAATTCCAGTTGCTTCAAGTCTTCTCCAACTATTGTCCTGTTGGTGTTATCATTTTTTTTTCTTGTTGGTTGTGTTAGCCCTCTTAAAGGCTGTATTGCAATGTCTAAGCCAGTTTTAATTTGCATGCTTTTAATGACCAACAATGCACTTACACTACCAAAACTCTAATACCAAACTAGACAAAGACATTACAAGAAAGGAAAACTAGAAACCAATAATAGGCCAGTAATCCTCCAGAAAATAATTAGCAACTTGGATACCACAATATATTAAAAAGTTACACACCACACAGGAAATGGGATTTATTCCAGGTATGCGAGGCTGGTCCGGCATTTTGAGAATCCATATAATCAACCCGATGTAATAATATAATCCATACATCAATAGATCAAGGGAAAATCATCATATGAATACATGTAGAAAAAGTACTTGACAAAATAGAAGACCTATTCAAGATTTTAAAAGAAAGCTAACATCATACTTCATGGAGAAAAACCAAATGCTTTCCCACCAAGATAAGGAACAAGGCAAAGCTGCCACTCTCCTCACTCTTATTTAATTTCATCTTAGAAGTCCTTTCTACTACAATAAAACTACAAAATAAAATAAAAGGCAAAGTTATTGGGAACAATGAAGTAAAATTTTCTATATACACAGATAACATGTTTGCTTCTCTATGCAGGAAAATCTCAAACATAATGCTTTCAGAAATAATAAGCAGATTATAGTAAGTTTCTAGATAAAAAATAATATACAAAATTCAATTACTTTATTACACATTAGCAATGAATAATTCAAATTTGAGACTTAAAGCAAAGTATAAGTTACGTCAATGACAAAAAATATTAACTACTTAGGTAGAAATCTAACAAAACATTACAAAATCAATATGAGGAAAATTATAAAACTTGATGAAATTTCAAGGAAGAGCTAAATAAATAAAAACATTTTAACATGTAAGAAGACTCAATAGTATCAAGATGCAAGTTCTTCCAAATTTAAGCAATAGATTCAATGTAAATCCTAATCAATAATCAAGGAAATTATTTTGTGAGTTTCAACAAATTGATCTTGAAATTTACTGGGAGCAGTAAAAGACCCAGAATACTGAAGAACAAAACCAGAAGACTGCTGTGATCTAATTTCTACTGCTGTTATTGCTACTGTAATTAAGACAATGTGGTATTGGCAAAGGGCAAACAAATAAGTCAGTGAAACAGAACAGAGAGCCCAAAACTAGATCCAAACAAATACACTCAACTGATTGTTGACAAATGACCAAAGGCAGTCTAATGAAAACAACAATTATTTCATCAAAACTCTATTTCATCAAGTATAATTACACAAACATGAAAAATATGGATCTAGATAGTTTGGATATTTCCCACAAAAAAAATTAACTCAAAATTAATTATGGGTCAAGATGTAGGGGACAACATTGTGATAAAGCAGGCTACGCCACTACCTATGGTGCCCTTATCCCATACAGGAACCATTTCATGTCCCAGCTGCTCTGTTTCCAATCCAGCTCCCTGCTAATGGCATGGGGAATGTAGCAGATGATGACCCAACTGTTTGAGCTCCTGCCACTCTTCAGATGAAGTTCCTGGCTCCTAAAGTAAGTTTGGTCCAGAACTGGATGCTGTGGAGAATGAAAGAAATCTCTCTCACACTCTTACTCTCTCTGTTTCTCTCTGTAATTTCATATTTTTAAAAAGACCTAAATGTAAAACCATAAAAATTGAGATGACAACAATGTAAAAACCTAGGTATTCTTGATGACTTTTTAGATATAACATCAAAAGGCCAATCTGTGAAAGAAAAAGAAATAATAAGTTGGATTTTATTAAAAAATACTGTTCTGTGGGGGGGGGGGACCCCCTGAGTGGAACAGGAAGACAGGAGGAGGCTTGTATCCCAACCCTGGAGACTCCCGGATCCTCACCTAGGACTATCAGTACGGGCACCAAGGGCTATATCCCAACTGCCAAGGAGACCACGGGGAATTGGACTGCCCGTGTAGGCCAAGAACTCTGAGGTCATCCTCTCCCTTTGGGAACTCCCACACGGGATGGAACAAGCCCAGAGCCTTCCTCACAGGATCTAATGTCATCGGAACAAAAGCCAGGAGCCCTGAGTGGTCCTCAGAAACAGAAGAACAGTAAACTTCCTTCAGGACTCTTGAGAGGAGCTTTCTCTAGTCCTTACTTAGCTCCAACTTTGGATTCCCACCCTCTCTTGCAATGACCATCAGGGTCACTCCAGAGGCTCCCCCCCCAAAAAAAAATTAGATTAGATAGACAGAGACCAACAAGGAAAGCTTAGAATAGACAGGATATGGTCAGCTTGGACTCACATATACCTTACTAGCTAGGACACAAAGATTAGTTACTCCTCACTAAGGTATTGAAGATTTCTCTGTGCAACCCCCCCAGAACTGTTCTGCACCTCAATTATTTTTTTTTTTAATTTTATTTTAAATTCATTAATTACATTGTAAACCTCAATTATTAACATAAGCCTTGTTAGAGTTATAAGCCTGTTTGGACTATCCTAAATTTCGCCAAGTTCAGTAAAAATCATGCATCAATACTATAAGCTGCTAAATACAAAAATAAAAATAGACACATGACAGCTGAATAGTACTCTATAACCATTTTAAGGTGTATAGCAGCTAGTTGTGTAAAAACTAAAATTAAAATGTCAATGAAGTAGTCACAGGTTGTGGTTAAGAACTTGCATTTTCTAACATACTGGTCACTCAATGCCATATCAATTAGCTCCATACTGTTTTAAATTGTTGTTGATGTTATGTTGTGGCTTTTCATTGGAAGGGATGATATTCTGCCAGTTCTACTTTCAGACCAGGGATGGTCTCCCAAGGAAACTGTTGAACTTATCTGGACAATAAGATGCTGGACTCTATGCATGAGCCATGCCTGCAATGAAGGAATCATGACTGGATATGAACTGTACTACTGCAACAATGTGGAAGAATCCAGCATGGGGGGAGGGTATAGGGAGGGGTTGGGAGAATCCCAGAGCCTATGAAACTGTGTCATAAAATAAAATAAAATAAAATAAAATAAAATAAAATAAAATAAAATAAAATAAAATAAAATAA